>NW_021703777.1:72631079-72886789 GCF_005190385.1 Monodon monoceros
TCCCGTTGCGGGGCACAGGCTCCGGATGCGCAGGCTCAGCGGCCATGGCTCACGGGCCCAGCCGCTCCGCGGCATATGGGATCCTCCCAGACCAGGGCACGAACCCCGTGTCCCCTACATTGGCAGGCGGACTCTCAACCACTGCGCCACCAGGGAAGCCCTCTCATTAGGAGTTTTTGCAGTTACATGGTAGTTTGTTAATTGATCAACTCAGATGTCAAATTAAACCCTGTGTACATCGGCCCCTATCTCTGGCATTTTAAACTTTGCTGCTATTCCATGTGATATGTTAATAATGCTTCTATATCAGGCTGGCTTTATAAGGCGTATATTTGAGTAAAGTCTCTCCACAAAGATTGTTGTCATCTGTTCCTTCTGTCCTTTAGACTGCAAGTTCTTGGTTTGTAATATGTCATAAAGGTGAAATCTCCAGGGACAATAATAGGCCCCAAATTAGGCGGTGGTTTGCAACATGCGGTAATGCCCAAGGAGTCATGGTTGTTTTGGCTTGCTTGGACAGAGCTGTCACCAGAAGGTATGGGTGGGTGACACCACCTTTTTGGGTGCCTGTGCCAGGAAGGTCACATTCATGGGAACTTGGGATCAGAACTATGCAGGCAAACTAGAGGAATCATCATAAAGACCCAGGGCTACTTTGGGCTGGTTTTGTTTTGGTAAAAACTGAATTTGTATAGGTTAATCAAGCAACGGTTAAAAATCCTTCACTGGTCTAGTAACTCAAGGTCTTGAGTTAAGGCAAAAAACAGTCTTCACAGTAGTCAAAAAATTAACACCATTATGTCCGTCCGGGCCTCACTCTGTGCCATTGGCTCTTGGTTTAGACATCTTTCAGTAGAATTCCTGTTTTCTCAGTGCACAATAAATCAGAACTCTTCTTTGTTGGCTAATGATCATTCACTCATTCAACAAGTACTTACTGAGGTCTCATTCTAGGCTAGGTTCTTATCTCTCAGTTCTCAAATGTCCCTTCCTCAAGGTGGCCTTCCCAGACCCCCTAAATTAGGTCCTATACCCCTGTCCCTTTAAGATAGTCATCACCCTTGTTTTATATCAATACTTGCCTCTTCTGCCAAAAAATAAGTCCCCCTTACATTATGGATTGCAAGTGTCTTATTCACCACTATATCTCCAGTGCTTAGCACATACTGGGCATTCTAAAGACAGGTACCAGATACATGAATAAATGAATGAAAGAAAGCAAATGGTAAGAACCAGGAAGGTTAGCGGCAGGCATGTAACAATGAAAAATAGCCCCTGATAACAGGGAAGGGGCAAAAATTACTGTCACCCAGTTTAGAAGCAATGGCCCCTGAAGCCATCATTTCCTCTCAGCTCAGCTCAACCATATAAGTTTCTAAGGATAGCCTTGGTTCACTAAGAAGAATGTGCTCAGTAGCATTTAAGATGATAGGACTACAAATCATTTTATAAAGATTTTCATCCAAGAAAGTAATAGTTTTCTTACTTAAATGGATACATTCAGTTATTTGGAAAATTTAATATATGAGTAATATTTTATTCCTACAATTATGAGGTACCAGTGAATATATTTATCACTTATACAAAAAGAGCCTAGAAGAATGTATGAGAGAAAAACTTCCATGTAATGAAATTAAGTCAAGTAAGTGCTTTAGAAAATATTATTTCAAATATTATTTATTCAAGTATAACATAAAAGAAGTAAAATGAACAACTCTTAAGTGTACAGCTTAAATTTTTACATACACTTGTGTAACCACCAGTCTTAGTTCAAGGTACAGAACATTTTCAGTGTCCCAGAAGGCTCCCTTGTGCCTCTCCTCTCTGTCACCCACCCTGCTCCAGGTAACCATTATTCTAACTTCTATCACGATACATTAGCTGTTCTTGAACTTCATAAAAGTGGAATCATATGTATGTGCTCTTTTGTACCCGGCTTCTTTCACTCAACATTACTTTATGTAGCTATATATTCCTTCATTGCTGCATAGTATTTCTTTGTAAGAATACACCACAATTTAATAAATTTGGTGGTGGTGGGGATTAAAAACATGACTCTATGAGCTGCAAATTATTCCCTGTGTGTGCCAGCCCTTTCAAATTAAATGATCTTATAAAAGGTGGGTTGGCAATGTTATCACCTGAAAGGGCGGAAGGAGAGAAGTCTTTCTGGGAGTGGATTTGCTAAGTACTCTGCACAGGCTGTTTGTTTAAGTGAAACCAGCACCCTAGGAGGCGACTCCCACGGTTTGCAGATGAGGAAACTGAGCCTGAGAAAAGTTTCATGACTTCACAGTTGGTCTGAACTAACACGCAAGTGGTTAGTTACAGTAGAGAGCAATCCTGTCCTGGCAGAGGCTGTGCCAGGTGACTGCTGAGGCTGTGTTACCTCATTAACAAAGACTCAGCTTTTATACAGTAGTGCAGACCTGTGTGCCTCCTGCTGGAAAGCTGGCCATTGACCTGACTTTTCTTAGGTCATTTTCTCTATCTTTCCCTTCAAAGTTTGTTTTGTTTTGAAAACAAGCAAACTTTTCTTTATGAATAAATTTTTGTGGCTTATGAATTTTTTTTTGAGTTGCGCGTGGTATAATCTAAAATCTAATTAGCAACTATTGAGGTTTTTTGTTTTTTTTTTTAAATTTTGGCTGTGCCACACCCTGGCCATGGCAGTGAAAGCACCAAATCCTAGCCAGTAGACCACCAGGGAACTCCTTAAGATCAGGTTTCAATATCAATGCATAAAGAAATGTTCAATCACCATAAGAAAGGATGGGTGAATTTCCAAGTCAGAATTGCTGAGAAATTTCCTGGGAGGCAAAAGTCACATCTTTCAATGTGGGGTTTGAAGTGTTTTAAATCCTAACTCCCAGAAGGGTCTATATGTTGAATTCTCTGACTCATCTGATCATCTTGGAAATGAACAAAATTTCTAAATTTCCTTTTCCTTACTACCTTTCTTGATTTTCCATCCTACAAGTATAGGCATTCACAAATGTTCCATTCCTGCTTCAAAATTTATCAGAAACTTGCTTAAAATGTCCTTCAGGTAGACTAACAAAAGGGAGCATATACCCTTTAGATTTTTTTTTTTTCTAGTTGGGAATAAAAGAGGTTATGTTTTTAATTTTGCATTAATATTGTAAGGCAGATCAGTGTGATCAGATCATCATTTCAGTGAGACCACAGATAAGCGTCCCCCTATGCCCAGAGGAAGACAAGAGAATACCCTGAGTGTCGCAATCAATTGTTTTAAGTCACTTTTAGAAAAAGCAAGAGATGCCCAGATTCTTTGCTTCAAAGGTATCATTATTTTCTCAGTTAGTAGAAATCCCCTTTCATATGGGATGCTTGAAAGCAGTCATTGAAGATTTGATTTGATTCTTTTTAACTTTATGAATCACCACAGGAACAATATCTTGTATTTGTATACTTTAAAAAATACTTTCCCAAATTTTTATAGTTATCTTTTTAAAAAAATTCTGAGATGTAACATATACCCATTTTGTATATGAGAAAGCTGAAATAGAGAACCTAAGGTCACACCTTGTTAGGGAGAGAGGTGACATCCAGACTTTCGGCCTCCATGTTGCCACCTCTTCCCACTGCCCACATAGCCACCCAAGCAGTGTTTGGTGAACTGCATCAGCCATTAAAAATAGCTCTCCTTCAAAACCATCTTTGGTCTGTGATGGATTCTCAAATCATACCATTTGACTGTGCACTTACTATGTGTCAGGCATTGCACTGGCTACTATATGTTTATTATCCCCAATTCTTGAAACAATCCTGCAAGCTAGGAATCATTAACCCCCTTTACAATTGGGGGAACTGAGTCACTGAGAGCTCAAGAGCCTTGAATAAAGCCACATCACTTAGTAAATGCTGGAATCTGCCTTCACACTCAGATTAGTTTGACCCCGAAGCCCATTCAGTTTCCCCACGCCATCCTGCCTCTCATCAGTAAATAGTGTCTTTCCATTATCTTCTCAATTACAACTGAGACAAGTGCAGGAGCCCTAAAACAAATTGTTGACAAGCCTTAACTCACCTCAACACATCTTCCTGACAAATGGGCATTTTCTTTAAAACTTAACAAAGACATGTACTGGGTTGTATTCAGTTAAAAAAAATTTTTTTTTAACTCTTGGAGCCATAGGAAAACTAGATTTGGTTGCCATGTGGTCAAGTGTTGAGTGCAGAGGGTCCTGTCTTCATCAGTGAGACTGGGGGACCCCTGACGGGGATGCTGGAAGAAAGGGTAGCTCTTTGAAAAGGTGATTGGTCCAGGTGGTTCTCAAGATCTCTCTAACTCTCAAGATTGTTGTGTTCTAAAAAACAGTTCCATGATAGAAAATTGGAGAGAAGTGTTCAAAGCCACTGCTTATTTCTCTCCATCAGAGTTATTGTTTTCCTTCACCAAACAGCCACGTCTTGAAGTGGAATCAAGTGGTTTCCAGCATCCAAGACAACTATAGTGTGGCTACAGATAGGATGGTCTCAAAACACTGAGTCAGCCAGAAAGATACCTTGGATGCCAGCTGGGTACAAAAAAACACCGTCATGAGGTTGACTACATATTGGTCTTGTCCTGTGTGATAAAACCAGAGCCAGCCAGCAGCTGAGCGTTCTGCCCTTCCCAGTACAGTGGCTTTCTCTGTACGGCACTTTTACTTTTTCGGCAGATTTACCAACCTTCTGGCAGTTACTGTTAGGATTAATTGAGATAACATGCAGTATATGAAAGTATCTGGCACATCATGGGTGATCTTAGTTTGCCTTCCTCTCAAACAGGATTTCCTGGAAGGAAGTTGGCACATGTGAATGGAACTGGACTCTTACTTAATAGTGAATTCAGTGGATTGAACATTGTCACATAGACTTTCTTCCCCCTTAAGGATTGTGAAACCTCACCATTTAAATTCCCCATTGTTGAAGTGAGCGCGATCTCTGTGTCAATTGCAAATGCAAACTTTGAGTAGAAACAAAACAAAGGCTTTTATTCTACTCCTCTAATTAAATGGCTTCTTATTGTAAAGCTGTAAGAAATGCCCACTCTTTCATTTTTTAATAACAAATAGCGTAGTTCATAGGCACAGTCCCTGCTGTTGTTTGAATAGATATGTCAGCGAGAGTAAGATCATATAATGAGGGTGTTAAACAGGGCATCTGCACACATCACAAATGATTGAATATAATCCCATTCATAAAATGATAAGGGCTTTACTTGCTACATAATAGGATAGCTGTTTTCATTGGAATTTTTAAATGAAATATTTTGTAGAAGATGTCAGGCTCTGAGGAGTTGGGGTGCTATAGAAAGAACACTGACCAGGAATCAAGGAATTGATTTATGCCTGGGCCTTCTTCCAACTCATCTGTGACTTAGAGAAATTTCTCCATGCTTCTGGCTGCTATCTCATCTGTGTACTGTCACATTGTATGCCTCTCAGGAGCATTCTGCTGTTTGTGCAGTAAAAGTTTTGTTTTGCTTTTAATTCTAGGAAGTGACACTGATTTGGATATTGTACTGTTATTCTATAGAAAAAAATTAAATATCAGAAGATTCTGGCCTATGAAGTTTAGTCCAACCCTTCTTTGTCTTTGCCATAAGAAAAATTAAGGAATAAAGCAGAAACTAACACACCATTGTAAAGCAATTATACTCCAATAAAGATGTTAAAAAAAAAGAAAAGAAGAATTAAGGCATCCTCTTATTCTTAAAAGTAAAAAAAACAACAAACAACCTTTTTCATTTTTATAATTTGCCTTCAGAAGTTGACTGTCCTTTGCCCTCCCTAAGCACTTCTTTGGTAAAAAACCTGCCGCATACAGATATTTCACAAATGGCCTATTTCTGGGCCACGTAAAAGTGGTGACCAAAATAAGAAATTTGAGTGGAATGTGAACAAATTAAGTTAATAGTGATAATTTTTGATGGGGAAGGATTTTCAACACAAAGAAGTCATTCAGTATTTTATTAATTCAGTATTCTATTCACAAGGTCTTATCATGGAATCTGAGAAGTAAAACAACAGAAAAAAGTCGAAAGGAACAGTCTAATTCACAAAAGAGAAATACTGGTGTATAACATAAGGAAGAAAGTCAGTTTTGCAAATAACCTGCAAATTAAAACAACAGTGAGGTACCATTTTCCTGCCATGAAAGCCAACTTCCTTATATATGTCTGGTGGCCACGCATATCGGTATGACCTAGTAGGGAAAACAGTTTGGCAATATATATCAAGAACCTTAGAAATGGTCAATCCAGTAATCCCATGGATGGGATTCTGTTTGAAAGAAATAATGTAGAAGAATGTAGAGGAACACCACTGAAGAATCAAACACCCAAATTCCCACCCATGATGAGAGAGAGGGTTTACAATTTTATATTTAATTATCCGTATTTCCATATCCTATCTTCTTACTTCCCTATGGCCTTTAATAAGAAATCATCTACCCCAGTGTGTGTGTGTGTGTGTGTGTGTGTGTGTGCGCGCGCGCGCGCGTGTGATGTTTCTGTTTTCCATGGTGAACACTGATTTTTTTTTTTTGTATAATCAGAAAAAGCATATGAAAATGTTATTTCTAAAGATCACTGAAATTCAAAGTCTCCTGCTGCCCGAGCCACAAGATAAAGAGAGTAAACACTGTCCAAGGTGATGGGAGCAGAAAGCAGTGACCATGGGAAGAAACTTTTTGACCTTCCAACTGTATGCTGCTAGTAAGAACTCTTGCACCCTCTGAGTCTTTTCAGAATGCCCAGGACTGGTGTTACTTGTGCCCACAGCTCTCCTCCACTGCCTCCTCCCGAAAATGCGAGTATGCAGTTCACCTTTCATGAATGATCTTCTTCCGTGATCTGGAGGAAACCTTCTCCTTCCAATTCCTGTCACCCACTGCTGGCCATCAACAGCCACCAGAACCTCTGCAGACCTCACCTCTATGTAGCCTCCCTCTACCTTGAGACCACGTTGTAGGGAGGATTCCCTTGCCCAGTGCAGACTCATCATACTTCTATTGCATTTGTTCTTCTCTCTCAGCTTTAGGTTCTGATTTCAAGTCTTTGTAGCTCTTGTTTCAAAGACAGGGAGTGAAAGAAGAGGGAAGATATAAAGGTCAGATTTTAGTCACCGGTTCTGAGCCTGTGACGCAACACTGCCCTACGTCTGTTCAGGCTTAACAAATTCAACTGTTTTCAAGTTCTATATCATTGAACAGTGACTGGTTCACACAGTCATTAATCTCTCTCCCCGCCTCTCCTCCTCCGCCTCGCCCCCCATCAGAGAGATGGGAAAAACATGCACTAAGCCAGGGCATTTATTTCTCAACAACACTTGGAGAGTCCTGTCACTTCCTCATTCATACTTGACTTCTCAATTCAGACCAGGCTCATTCATTGAATGAAGTTCTGTACTCTTTTCTGAACAGAGTCACAAGGACCAATCAAACAAATATCCTCTGGGAAATAACGTCAACATGATTACAATACAACAGGCGATTTGTCCAATTCGGCAGACCCACCCTAGAAGGCAGGCAGACAGACCTGCTTCAGACATACCCAAAACAGCTAAAAATGCCCAAACTTGACCTTCGTGTGTATTCATTCTGGTGAGCTGACAGGCCAGAATCAGGGGGTTTTGCTGCAGACTGTGTTAATGCTTAAGACTGCCTGGATGCGAGATTGAGCTGGGGGAAGCAGGAGATGGAGGAAAGAATATGTGTGTGTGTGCTGGGGCTTGTGGTGGAGGTGTGTGTGTAATTGGTGGAAGTGGTTTTGTGGTTACTTAATACTGGTGTCAGGAAGGGAATTCTGCCTCTGGAAACGAAGAACTAAAAGACTAAAGTAACATCACTTGAGCTACTGAGCTTCATTTGACTCTCATCTGAACCTTTATTGACTTGAAAAAGATGACCTCAGATATTCATAGTGCATTAAATGATATTGGTGCCTTCTGCTCACCACTTGAATGGAAAGGGCGTTGATTAGCTCCTTGCTCTCTACCAGACTGGATAACAACATTTCTAAGACTTACTAATCTGCCCCAAATCTCTTATTCTTCTGTCTGGGGGCTACCCTATGAATCTAGACCTGTGTGTCCAATACAGTAGCTAATAACCACATGCAATGCAACTATTTAAGTTTAATTAATTAAATATAAATAAATTGTTTGTACCAATACATTTCAAATGCTTAATAGCACTTGCTTGGTAGCCACTGTATTAGACAGTGCAGATATAGAATGTTTCCCTCATCACAGAAAATTCCGTTGGACAGCACTGATCAAGATAACCTGTTCAGGATCTGAGAATATGAAGTAAAGGCCGTGCATCCCTCTACCCTCTGAGATTAGAACCATAAGCAACAGAACTCCTGGATTTGTTTTATATGCCACCCTTATTTCTGTTTTCCACACCTTTGCCATACAACCTTCACTGTAACTTTTATCTTCATGTTATATGAGATATGTATGGCTTAGGTTGCAACGGTCAAGTTCAAGTTTTGATTATGCTCAAATTAAGACCAGGAGTATTTCCCTGTTTTTATTTTACTCTTCATCGTAAATGAAACCATCATCTGAACTCCTGTGCACATTTGGACTCCAAATTAAACCTTCAGTCACCTGGAGCTTTTGTTTTATTACTACTGTTTTTTTGACATTGTGGAATTCAGTGAAGAACATAATTGTTCCAGAGCGCAGTTTAAGTACCTATTCCCCTTGCAGACATTTCTTCAAAAACTTAGAACTTGAAATTCATCAACAAGTGAAACCTGAATAAGAGACATGACATAGACCAAAGAGTAGATCACAGGCCCATAGTCTATGTTTTCTGTAATGGATTTATTACTAAAAAGTTGTGGTTAAAGGGAAATCTAGCAAACCAATCGAGTTTTCAATGTGTTGAGGAAGCAAAAGAGAGTACTGGGGTGGATCATTTTGTAAAGAAAAATATTATTTTGTTACATGACCTAAATCACCTTCTAATTCATCTATTTGGTAAATTCAGAAGCCCATGTGTTGTGTGGTTATCTCAGTAAGGCTTATACCTACATAACAAGTCCGTTTGGACCTCAGATCAGTTCATTAAATACAAAATTAAGTCGAGTTGTTTAGGATCAAGTAGATGAAAATGTTATTGGTTTTTTATATATTTATTTATTTATTTTTGTTTGGCTGAGCCACGCAGCATGCAGGATCTTAGTTCCCCGACCAGGGATTGAACTCACACCCCCTAGAGTGGAAGTGCAGAGTCTTACTGGTTGTATTTTTTAAATGCCACACCTTACGTGTTGGAATTGTTTGGGCCTGGCTGTGGGTTTTTCCTAAAGGTGTTTTAGGAATTCTTTATATACAGTGTTTCTTCATAGTTATAATTATATTACTATGGAGTTTGCAAAAGAGACATTCACTGAATGAATGAATGAATGAATGACAATGCTATCTTTATTTAATATGACTAACCCAGTAATTCTAAGACCTGCAGTTATGACTTGGGTGTTTCTAATTCATTCAAAGGAGTCATAAGAATTTAAAAAATTCTAGTAACAAATCGAACTTAGATTCACTTTAATTTTATTTATTTTTTTAAAGTTTTTTTAAAATTTATTCATTTTATTTGTTTATTTTTGGCTGCATTTGGTCTTCATTGCTGTGCACGGGCTTTCTCTAGTTGCGGTGAGCAGGGGATACTCTTCGTTGTGGTGCGTGGCTTCTCATTGAGGTGGCTTCCCTTTTTGCAGAGCACAGGCTCCAGGCACACAGGCTGCAGTAGTTGTGGCTCGTGGGTTCAGTAGTTGTGACGCACGGGCTTAGTTGCTCCGTGGCATGTGGGATCTTCCAGGACCAGGGCTTGAACCCGTGTCCCCTGCATTGGCAAGCGGACTCCCAACCACTGCACCACCAGGGAAGCCCTATACTGCCATCTTTTGTCAATTTCCTTTTTTGTTATACTCATGCCAAACTCAGGCTTTTTTTTTTTTCTTTTTAACTGTTTACTTCAAAGTAAATAAACTCAAATAATTTGAAAAATTATGTGCTCTAGTTGTCTTAATAATTTCTTTTTACAGTTGGTTTCTTCATTAAGGCTTTGAACAAGGCCCCCAGGGTATGCTTAAGTCTCTTTTTTCACCATTTTATTATTTTATTATAATAATTTCAAACATACAGCAAATTTGGATCTTACAATGAACACCCACATACTCAAAACTTAAATTCTGCCATTAGCATTTGCTATACTTGCTTTATCATTATCTACCTCTTAATCCATTCCTCAATCCATATATTCTCTCTATTTTTTTTTGATGGCCTTCAAAAACAAAGTGCTGAACTTTGGGATACTCACCCTGAAATACTTCATTAACTAAAGTTCAATATTTGTTTATAGTTTTTTTAGATAAAATTTGCATAAAATGAAATGCACTCATCTTAGGTGTATATTTACTGAGCTTTAACAAAGGCATACCCTGGAGTAACCCAAACCTCAGTCATGATAAAGACATTACCATCACTCCAGAAAGTTCTCTTCATGCCCCCTCCAAGTCAATCCCTGCCCCTACCCCTGTCTCCCAGAGTCAACCGCTGATGTTATTTTTCCTACCACATATTAGTTTTGCCTGTTTTCGAATTTCATATAAATGGAGTTTACTCAGCATGTACTCTTCTGTGTAAGACTCCTTTTACTCAGCATGTTTTCTGCTAATGATCTGTGCTAATAAGCTAGTGAGCCATGATATTGCATGTATCTGATGTTAATGAGCAATATTCCGTTGTATGACTATATCACAGTTTGTTTATCCATTCTCCTATTCTCAGCAGATTCTTTTTTTTTGGCTGCACAGCATGTGGGATCTTAGTACCCCGACCAGGGATCAAACCCGCGTCCCCTGCTTTGGAAGGCAGATTCTTAACCACTGGCCGACCAGAGAAGTCCCACAATTTATTATTAATCTTCATTAATTTTAAAAAATATTTATTTATTTTATTTATTTATTTTTCTTGGCTGCGTCAGGTCTTAGTTGTGGCACATGGGATCTTTGTTGAGGCATGAAGGATCTTTTTCCTTACGTTGTGCGATCTGCTCGGGTTTCTCTCTAGTTGCGGTGTGCAGGCTTCCTTCTAGTTGTGGCGTGAGGGTTTTCTCTCTCTCGTTGAGGCAAGAGCTCAGTAGTTGTGGCACATGGGCTTAGTTGCCCCGTGGCATGTGGGATCTTAGCTCCCCGACCAGGAATGGAACCCGCGTCCCCTGCATTGGAAGGTGGATTCTTAACCACTGGACCACCAGGGAAGTTCCATAATTTATTATTAGTCTTCATTATTATGATGTTAAGGACTTCACCTAAGTGGAAAAACTCACAGTGTTCAATTAAGAAGAGCATTCCCATGAAAATGCGGTGTTTTGCCAATAAATTGGAGCTTTGAAGGGATGTGGTTGTAAAGACACTAGTGGGCTTTTGAGCTACAGGAAAATAACTATCACAGTGCCACTTGAGTTGTGAATTGATCTGGAGTCAATCATAAAGTGAATTTTACATGAACTTTGGGTTGGGAGAAAAGAAATCTGACCTTTAGTGCTAGCCCTACCACTAATTAGTAACTTTGTCATCTTGAGAAATAATCCAGTCACCAAAAGGAAATGAGGGGTTGAGCGAGATGATCTCTAAGGTGTGGTTCACGTCATTAACCATTTCTCAAATATGTGCTAAGCTTTGAGGGCACAGTTAGGAATAAGACATATCTTTTGGTCTTCATGCTGTTCACAATGTAGGAGTGCCAAATGGTGTTCTCCAGCTGTAAAGTGTCTGTGATATTGCTGATTCATTGTGTACCTCCTTTTGGGCAAAGCACAATATAGTCAATGGATGAATGAGTGAATTGAATGAATTAATGAATAGAAGCAAAACAAGAACACTGTAATGTAGCTAAGGTGACCGATAGGTCTACAACCAGTTGTAATATAAGCAGAATATGCTGTCTGCTGTAATAAAGACTCTGTGCTTGGGGAACAGTGGAGGAATGACTAAATAAGATGTGATTCTGAAGTAGTAACTGCTTCCTCATAGAGTCTTTAGGAAAAGAAAGTCTAAACAGTAAGTCACATTTCTGATGTAGGAAAACTTCTCCATGTATGTATTTCCATGTACCTGAAAATGTAAATAAATGATACGTTTTGGAATCTAAAAGCCCTGTTGGTAGAGTATAAGATCCATATGCTGTAGATCTTAAATTTCACCCTTTTTGATTTATTTTTGAATGAATGTGTGGAGTTTTGCTTTTCTGTCTGAGGTAGCCTTTCTCCCTAATTTTTGCATTTCAGTCCCCTCCCGCATTTATATATTCATTCAACGGGTATTTATTAAGTACCTATTATTAACATGAGGCGTGAGGTGGTAATACCACAGGGAGGTGTAAACTAACTGAATAAGACTTACCTGAAGCTAACTGTAAGATCTGCTCCAGTTTGTAAAGGTACCAAATCACAGTCACATATATACGTTGTGTTAGAAGTGAAAACCTCTGTGTGTGTGTATGTGTGTGTGCGCACGCCTTATGTTTCCCAGCAAGTAGAAGCTATTATATCCACTGTCATACTTAACAGTTTTTAATAGAATGCTATACTATAGTTTGCTTTCCAAGGATCCCTAAGGGGAATTTCTAGATTTACCAGTAATTTAAGCATTTTTCATGAAAAGGAATTTAAAGAAGCATCAATTTTAGGTAACTGGTATCCTGGGATATGTATTACTAGAAAGTTCACTGATGATATGTGGCCCAAATCAATTGTGTATTCACCAGACTAAGTAAAACCAGCTTGCTCAATAAAGTAAGTTCAAATTGTAAATGGACAATAGAGTTTTGAAGGTAGGCTGGTAACAGCTCGACATTTGTCTCTTTCTAGAATTAGAGAAATTTTAAAAAACAATAAGCATTTACAGTTTATATAAAATGAAGGAAACTTCTTTTGAATTTATATTTCTCTGAGTTTTCACCAGTTTTCAAAGCTAATTCTTTTTTTTTTTTTTTGCTGTACACGGGCCTCTCACTGTTGTGGCCTCTCCCGTTGCGGAGCACAGGCTCCGGACGCACAGGCTCAGCGGCCATGGCTCACGGGCCCAGCCGCTCCGCGGCATGTGGGATCTTCCCAGACCGGGGCACGAACCCGTGTCCCCTGCATCGGCAGGTGGACTCTCAACCACTGCGCCACCAGGGAATCCCTAGAAGGAGCTTTTAAAAACTACCAAGGCCCAGGATCCTCCACAAATTCTAGGTTTTTTTTGTTTGTTTGTTTTTAAGATCTCTAGCCAAGGTTGTTCAGCCAAGGCTGATGTGTAATAGTTTAGACCAAATGACAGTTTAGAAGCCATCGTTTCTGCTGATAGCCTTGCTTTGCGCTATAGATAAACAGGTTTATGAGTGAACCACTGCTTAGCCCACACAGGTGCTGATCTGGTTCAACCCTGGTCAAAACTTCACTTACAGATTTTCCATTTCCAACAGGTTTTGTTCTTTATTCTTATCTGCCCTCTCTTTTTTTTTTTCCTAAGAGGGAAGCAGGAGAAGGCAGATAAAATAAAAGGAAATAGAAAAATGAAGATGATCAATTGTTTCTGTTCCTTTTTTTATTTTTTATTTTTTTTTTGGTGAAATAGGTAAGGGGTAGATTTATTGAGAGAGATACACACTCCACAGAGTGCGGACTGTCTCAAAAGGCGAGAGTGGCCATGGGAGCAACACACTCCGAAGACAGAGTGTGGGCCATCTCGGAAGGCAAGAGGCCTGTTTCTGTTCCTTTGAGCGATCCCAGTTAACACTGCTCAGGACAGCAGGCGGAGACATGGAATCAACAGGCAACAGGGCCTTTAAGGGGTTGCACTTTAGTGACATTTGGCTGTAATAATTGCAAAAAAAACTATCTCCAGGAATATGATAATTTTCTATAAATTTTTTCTACAGAGAGAGACATGACCACTTATTACAACAGAATTTCTAGGAGGAGACTTCTTTATTGAAATGTCCTTTGTTAATTTTCTGTTTGAGTGTCAGCACTTCTCTTCAAAGATAAGTCATATTAGCACCACTCTTCTGTTACACCAAAAAGGATGAAATGCCCTTTTCAGTAAGGGCAAAGAGGCATAGAGCAAAATTTTACTGAAGGAATTAAGGAGGGAAAGTGACAGCTTTTTATAAGACCTGGAGAGTGCATTTGTTGAACTGGAAAAATGAGTGAGAAGAGTGAATTGGCGTTAGGTGAGATTACTGTGTGACCTTGGTTACCCCATCCCATAATAATACATACCAGGGAGGAGACGTGTCGTGAGACCCTTTGCTACTTAGGATTCATTCGGTTGCAAGTGACAGAAATCCAATCCCAAATAGTTTAAGCAATCGATCAACAAACAAATATATCAAATTACATTCTATACATAAAATTACATATATACATATATATTTACTTAGCTGGAAATTCCAAGGGGTGGAACATGACTAAATCAAAGGAGTCAAAAGAGGTCATCAGGATTGTTTTTCTCTCTCTCTCTGTTGTCCTCTGTGTTGGTTTTTTGTTTTAACAATTCTCATTCCTATGGAAAACCCCACAGCTTTCTCATCCCCAGAAGGACTCTGATTCACCAGCATGGTGCCACACCTGGACCTGTCCCTGAGTCCTGGGACATGGAGGGGTCTGTTGATAGGAGACATGAGAGGGTAGACGGGCAGGAGAAAGTAGGCGTCTGCTGTACTCCTGAGCTCCCTTTCCTCAGTGCAGGTGCCTAGTTGATTCCCACATCTTATGCCCCAGACTCCACAGTTGAATTACACCACCTTCCTTGCACTTCCATTTACTAGCATGGATTTACAACTCTCAGGGTTGTTTATCTGTGTAGCTAAGCCTGTTGATAACTGCTGGAGGTTTTATCATTTCAGCAAGATTTTACTCTGAGAATACTGAGTACTTGACTTGTCTCTATTGAGAAACTTTATCATTTCCTTTTTTTCCACCAAGGGGACGCCCATTTGCAAATATCTAGTTCTAGAATTGGCATAAGCGTACAGATCTGATTGGGAAGGAACCAGTATTATGAACATTATTATCTCCCTGCTTTGTTTCAAGAGCAAGAAAACCTGAATAATCCTTGGGGGGGAATAAATACAACATGCTATTCTGTCAGCATTACGTTTATTAAGGATTTGTATTCTCTTTCCTAGTCATTTGAAGTTTGTGGTAAGTTCAATTTTATATCTCTGTTGCATGGTACCACATAATAGGGAGTGAAAACATATCTATTGAATGACTGAATGAAGAGTCAAGAATTTTTGGATCGTTTTACTGGATGTTCTGATTTGGCAAAGTTAGAATTATATGTTAAAATTCATAATATTACCCCAGAACATCCACATTTATGTGTTATAATTTAGATTTATTATAATTAATATGTTTTTAGTTATCATATTTATGAGCAGGAAGAAATAAAACACTGATGCCCACCTTTCTTTAGTTGAATTAACCCTTGATAATAACTGGCTAGAGCAGTGAGCGCCCTTTCCAGTTTCTTATCTCTCTTGACAAAACTTAAAATTTTTTTCGTGTACATTCCTAGGGCACTTTGTGGAAGAACTTCACACTCTTTGAGCACTTGCTGTGTGCCAAGTGTTCTGTGGACACACTGTCTTAGTGAAATCCCACAGCCATACCGTAAATCCTTCTTCCTCTTTCTCAGCTGTTAAGAGAATCAGTCATTCCCTCCTTCATGATACCATCTATTATGGCATTTATCACACTGCACTGTAATAATTATTTGTTTGTATTTCTGTGCCTCCTACTAGCCTATGAGTTTTTCAGCTACGGAGTCTGTCTTATTCAGATGTGTATTCTCAGTACCCAGCTCACAGTGGGAACTCTAGAAATATTTTTTAACAATTTGGGTATTTTGTGATCTTTATTTTACAAATTAACATCTGAGGCTTGCCCAGGGTTACTAAGTGGAAAGTGATAAGGTTAGTTGTTTTTTTGTTTTTTTAATTTATTCTTGGCTGTGTTGGATCTTCGTTTCTGTGTGAGGGCTTTCTCTAGTTGCAGAGAGCGGGGGCCACTCTTCATGGTAGTGCGCGGGCCTCTCACTGTCGCGGCCTCTCGTTGTGGAGCACAGGCTCCAGACTCGCAGGCTCAGTAGCTGTGGCTCACGGGCCTAGTTGCTCCACGGCATGTGGGATCCTCCCAGACCAGGGCTTGAACCTGTGTCCCCTGCATTGGCAGGCAGATTCTCAACCACTGCGCCACCAGGAAAGCCCCTAAGGTTAGTTTTTGAGCTCATGTATACCGGACTCTGTCTTGTTTTCTTTCTGCTAAACCACTCTGGATTATTAGAAAGGAAGGTTGGCTGGAGTGATGAGGATGACTGAGGAGGGGAAATATAAGGGAACGATGAAGAGAGTCATTGCTTGCTGGGGCTGGGAAGGGAGGTTAATCATACATTGCTCAGTTTAGCAGTGCTCTGGCCCCGGCACTCCCGTCCCCAGTGCATGTGCGCCCATACACACACACACACACACACACACGCACACGCACGCACGCATGCTCGCATATGCAGACACCATCAGGGACTGCGTCACAGACAAAGTCTGAGTGAGCAGGGACCAGAGAAAGCATTTTCTTGAAAAGCTATTCACTGTGAGGATAACAAAGAACTGGAGCACTAAGCCATCCACCAGGACATAAAAAAATCATTGTCATAATGGAACCTTCTCTGTAGGGTTATTCTGTGTGGTGAGATTTTACCTATATGGTTCTAGTTTGAGATGAAAGCAGGGGAGAATATGTAACATTAACATCGCAGTTCCCACAGTTGCATGTCTGCATGTTATTTCTTGGACATGAGGGTTGGAATGGGAGAGATTTAGGGGAAGCCTTTGAAATAGATCCTCCTGAAGCGGGGGTGGTGAGTGTAGCATCTGCCATCCTTCCACTCTCACATGCTTGGCTTTTTTTTTTCTAAATAACATCTTTATTTGGGATATAGTTCACCTATTTAAAGTGTACAATTAGGGGCTTCCCTGGTGGCACAGTGGTTAAGAATCTGCCTGCCGATGCAGAGGACACGGGTTCGAGCCCTGGTTCGGGAAGATCCCACATGCCACGGAGCAGCTAAGCCTGTGCGCCTCAACTACTGAGCCTGCGCTCTAGAGCCCGTGAACCACAACCACTGAGCCTGCGAGCCGCAACTACTGAGGTCCACGCGCCTAGAGCCTGAGCTCTGCAGCAAGAGAAGCCACCTCAGTGAGAAGCCTGCGCACCACAGCAAAGAGTAGCCCCCATTCACCGCAACTAGAGAAAGCTGCGCGCAGCAACGAAGACCTAATGCAGCCAAAAATAAATAATAAATAAATTAATTTTTTTTAAAAAGTGTACAATTCAATGGGTTTTAGTATATTTATAGAGTAGTTCAACCATCATTACAATCGATTTTAGAACATTTTCATCACCTCTCTAAAAAAATCCCCTGTACCCATTACCAATCACTTCCCTTTTCTTCCCACCCCCTAGTCCAGCCATATACAAAACTAATCTACTTTCTGACTATAGATTTGCCTATTCTGAACATTTCATATAAATGGAATTGATACAATATGTGGTCTTTTGTGACTGGCTCCTTTCACTTAGCTTAATGTTTTCAAGGTTCACCCATGTCTCAATACTTCATTCTTTTTTATTGCTGAGTAGTTGTTTTCCATAGTATGAATAGACACATTTTATTTATCTTTATTCATCAGTTGATAGACATTTGAGTTGACTTTACTTTTGGGCTATTATAATGCTGCTGTGATCATTCATGTACTAATTTTTGTGTGGTCATAAGTATTCATTTCTCTTGGGTATATACTTAGAAGTGGAATTGCTAGGTTATGGTAATTCTTTTGATGAACTGCCAGACAGTTTTCCAAAGTGACTGTACCATTTTACATTCCCATCAGCAGTGTATGAGGGTTCCAATGTCTGCACATCCTTCCAACACTTGTTATGATCAGCCCTTTTGGTTATAGTCATTCTGGTGGGTGTGTAGTGGTATCTCATTACAATTTTAATTTGTATTTCTGTGGTGGCTAATTATATTGAGCATTTTCCATGTGCTTTTTGGCCATTTGTGTATCTTCTTTGAAGAAAGTCCATTCAGATCTTTTGCCTGCTTTTCACTTGGGTCATTTGTCTTTTTATTATTGAGTTGTAGGAGTTCTTTATATATTTTAGACACAGGTTCCTTATTAGATATCTAATTTGCGAATATTTTCTCCCATTTTGTGGGTTATCCTTTTACTTTTTTTTTTTTTTTAGCTGCGTTCGGCCTTTGTTGCTGTGCACGGGCTTTCTCTAGTTGTGGTGAGCGGGGGCTACTCTTTGTTTTGGTCGCAGGCTTCTCATTGCGGTGGCTTCTCTCTTGCAGAGCACGGGCTCTAGGGCACGCAGGCTGCAGTAGTTGTGGCGCACAGGCTTAGTTGCTCCGTGGCACTTGGGATCTTCCCGGACCAGGGCTCGAACCTATGTCCCCTTCATTGCCAGGCAGATTCTTAACCACTGTACCACCAGGGAAGTCCACCTTTCACTTTGTTAATGATGTCCTTTGAGGCACAAAAACATTTCAGTTGGCTAAGTCTAATTTAATGATTTTTTTCTTTTGTTGCTTGTGCTTTTGGTGTCATATCTACAATGCCATTGCCTGATCTAAGGTCATGAAAATTTACACCTATTTTTTCTTCTAAGAGTTTTACGGTTTTAGCTCTTAGATTTGGGTGATTGACCCATTATTATTATTATTATTATTATTATTATTATTATTTTTGGCCATGCCACGCAGCATGCAGGATCTTAGTTCCCCAATCAGGGATCGAACCTGTGCCCCCTGCCTTGGAAGCACGAAGGCTTAATCACTGGACTGCCAGGGAAGTCCCTTAATTTTTGTATATGGTATGAGTTACGGGTCCAACTTCGTTCTCTTGCATTTGGATAGTTGTTCTAGCATCATTTCTTTAAAAAATATATTTATTTATTTATTTATTTTATTTTTGGTTGTGTTGGGTCTTTGTTGCTGCGCGCGGGCTTTCTCTAGTTGTGGCGAGCAGGGGCTACTCTTCGTTGTGGTGCACAGGCTCTAGAGCACAGGCTCAGTAGTTGTGGCGCACAGGCTTAGTTGCTCCATGGCATGTGGGATCTTCCCAGACCAGGGATCAAATCCATGTCCCCTGCATTGACAGGCAGATTCCTAACCACTGCCCCACCAGGGAAGTCCCTAACATCATTTCTTAAAAAGACTATTCTTTTCCCATTGAGTGGACTTAACACCCTTGTCAAAAATCAATTCACTGTAGACATATGGTTTGGGGTTTTTACCTGTTTTCTGGACTGTCAGTTCTATTCCATTGATCAATATGTCTGTCCTTATGCTAGTACTATACTGTCTTAATCACCATAGCTTTATAGTAAGTTTTGAAATTGGGAAATGTGAGTCCTCCAACTTTGGTCTTCTTTTTCAAGACTGTTTTGGCTTCTGGGCCCCTTTAATTTTTGTATGAATTTTAGGATCAGCTTATCAATTTCTTCAAAGAAGCTAGCTGGGATATTGATAAGAATTGTGTTGAATACATAGATCAGTTTGAGGAGTACTGCTATTAACAATATTACATCTTTGATCCATGAACATGAGATGTTTTTCTCTTTATTTAGATCCTCTTTTTATTTATTTCAACAACGTTTTGATGTTTTCATATTATTTTGTTATTTTTAGTGCTATTTTAAATGAAACTATTTTGTTAATTTCAGTTTTGGGGATTGTTCATTGATACTGTGTAGAAATACAATTGATATTTGTATATTGGTCTTGTATCCTGCAAACTTGTTAGACTTGTTTAGTAGTTCTAATAGTGTTTTAGTGGATTCTTTAGGATTTTATGCATATAAGATCATGTCAGCTGTGAATATATGTAGTTTTACATCTTCCTTTCCAATAGGATTGCCCTTTATTTCTTTTTCTTGCCTAATTGCCCTGGCTAAAATCTCCAGTACAGTGTTCAGTAGATGTGGCAAAGAGTGGGCATCCTTGTCTTGTTACGAATCTTAGGGGGAAAGCATTCAGTCTTTTACCATGAAGTATCATGTTAGCTGTGGGCTTTTGTAGATGCTTTTTTATAAGATTGAAGAAGTTCCCTTGGTTTCTAGTACGTTGAGTGTTTTAATCATTAAAGGTTGTTGCATTTTGTCAAATTTTTTTTGGTGTCTATTAAAATGATTGTATGTTTTTTGTCCTTCATTAATAAGGTGTAGTGTATTGCATTGATTGATTTTCTTATGTTAAAACCTTGCATTCCTGGGATAAATCACACTTGGTCATGGTGTATAATCCTTTTTACGTTGTGTTCAATTTGCTAGTGTTTTGTTGAGGATTTTTGCATGTATTCATAAGAGATACTGATTTGTAGTTTTCTTGTGATGTCTTTGTCAGGATTTTGTAGCAGGGTAACACTGGCCTCACTGAATTGAGAAGTGTTCCGTCCTCTTCTATTTTTTGGAAGAGCTTGTGAAGGATTGGTGATAATCATACTTTAAACATTTGGTGTTAGAATTCACTAGCAAAGCCATCTGTTCCTGGGCTTTTCTTCATGGAAAAAAAATTTTATTACTAATTCAAACTCTACTTATTGTAAGTCTATTCAGATTTTCTATTTCTTCTTGTGTCTGTTTTGGTAGAAGTGTCTTTCTAGGAATTTGTCCATTGATACATCTAGGTCATAGATATATCTTTTTTATTTCTGTGAGGTCAGTAGTGATGTCCCTCTTTTATTCCTGAGTTTAATAAGTGGAGTTTTCTCTTATTTTCTTGGTTATTCTAGGTAAAGGTTTGTCAATATTGATCTTTTCAAAGAACAAACTTTCAGTTTCATTGATTTTCTTTATTATTTTTCTATTCTCCATTTCCTTTATTTCCATTCAAATCCTTATTTATTCCTTCCTTATGTTGTTTCAGATTTAGTTTGCTCTTTTTCTAGTTTCTTAAAGTGGAAGGTTAGGTTATTTATTGCATTTTCATTGTTGTCTTCGTTACCTGTCTCACAAGACAGTTTGTGAGTGACCAATGCTGAATCTGAGCCGGTGCATTCAGACCTTCTGCTTTGGGGGCAGAATAACAAGGCAACTGGATCCATGAGATATAGAGAGAATAATTGATGAAATACTGGCTTCTCATTGTGATGGAGTCCATGTGGCCTTGTAGTTCTGGGGTCAAAACATGGGCTCTGGAGTCTGGCTGCCTGGGTGTGAGTTCTGTCTCTGTCATTTAGTAGCTGTGAGACTTTGGGCGACTTATGTAAGTTCTCGAAGCCTCAGTTTCCACATTTGTAAAATCAGCGTAAAGCTAGTTACTCCCTCATAGTGTTGTTGTGAGGATTAAATGAGCTAACACATGAAGTCTCAGCCCAGAGTTGGTACATGGTGAATGCTCAGTCAGGGTTAGCTATCCTGTTGTTGTTGATGTTGTTGTTAGGTCAGATGAGCCTATGCTGTGCTAACTCCCTGTAAAGTAGCTTCAGAGCCTGGAGTTGTGTTTCCATTAGCTTGTACTTCCTTGCCACCCATCCATGACCTCACCTGCACGTGCTACCAGGATGAGCCTCACCTGTGTTTGCTACCAGGCGCCGAGACACATTTCCTACTGAGGTGTGGCAGCCTACGCTGTTATTACTTCCAAACAAGAAATCTTCTTTTCTCCAAAAGATCGTCATCCTAACTTATTTGATCATCCATCCATCCATACTGTAATGATACTATGAGAACAAAGGCAGGAAATGTATTTTCCTAAGCAAATTTGACACAAGGTCAGGATGGGAGTACCATAAATTATGAAAACAGTGTCACTAAAAAATTCTCATTTACGTTTTATAGTACTTAAAGTTCTCCTCTTGAAGTGGGGATAGAAATGCTCTCTGTGAACGCACCAGAGGAGCTAACATTAAGATTCTGAGGTTGTTATAGGGAAATAATTATTCCCATTTTACCTGTGGGAAGAAGAAATAAAATATTTCAAAGATATTTTCCCCAAGATCTTCTAGTTAGTAGAATAAGTACAACCAGTACTCAATTACTCAATTATTCATCCCTCCCCTTTCTCTCTCTCTTTTTTTCTCCATTAAACTTTTCTTATTAGAAACATCACTAAGTATTAGAAAGGATGTGGATATCCCCCTTCTTTCCTCTGTCCCTGTAGGTGCAGAGAAATTTGAGAATACTAGGTTATACATAGGGAAAAAGTGAAGAAAAGAACTCATTAGTCTATAAATTGATAATCAGCTTTCTTAGTGAGATATATGTATCATTAGATGAATTTTATCCAAGGATGGGTTGAAAGTAGATTTATTTTTTGGAAGACTGAATTTAGTATGAATTAGTCAAAGATATAGTTATATTAATAATTGTTTTGTTTACCTCTTCATACACGGAGGTGAGCCACTCTTGTTCTTTGTGTAGCCATGATTACAAATAATTATACGAGGATGTGAAAGATGGGCCATAAGGGGTGCTGAGAAAACTGATGGGTCATGAGTTATAAATTAGGCAATTAGAGTGGTCTGGGATCAGCAGCACAGATGTCTCTCCAGGCTTGGGCTCCTTAAACACTTAAATGTCCAATAGAAGTTTCTGTGATATGCTGAGAATCTATAATTGAAAGTTGTTAGGTTAAATACATTTTGTAGCTCTGTGTTATCAATCTGTAAATGTTATTGGCTGTCTACTATTTTCCAAAAATTTTAGGCCAGCCAGAATAAGAGACCACTAGCACTTTAGAAGATCATTTCAAAGAGTGCCAAGACATCAAGTTAAGCTGCACACACTGAAGCAACTGTAAAGTGTGTGTGTGTGTGTGTTTATTACACATTATATCTAGATAGTGATTTTTCGCAGGAAAGAAATGGATGATGTAGAGGTGAAATCACTAACATCATCAGATAGTGGAGACCACAAGGAACATCTCAGTTCCTGAGACCGACTCATTCTGGTTTCTTTTTTGTCACATTCAATTCTACCTGCCAATCTTCAACACAGGTTCTAAAAGAAACTTCTGGTGTAAAAGAGCTAATAGATAAACTTTGACCATCCTATGTTGCTGCCTCCTAGGGGAGCACTGGGAATAATTTTTGGTGGCTACTGAAATCTTAAGACACTTCCACTCCAGTGAATGATCAAAATAAATTTGAATCCCTGTGAGTGGACCAGGGGTGACTTATAGAAAACAGTAACAATCAGGGATCACCTGACAGATAAGGATTGATTAAACATGTATGTGGATTATCAAGATCATAGCATATAAATTACCCAGAGACCAGCCATTAATGCTGTGTAAGTGCCTTTACGGTTAAAAAGGGTACATGTGTGCTCTGTTGAATCATAGTCACATGGGGAATTGGTTCTACCAGAACTTCTAAATTCACAAACCAATGTCTCTCAACCCATTTCCCTTCTACCCAGCACTCACCCTCCCCCGCCCCCATTTCCTCTGAGGATTTTACAACTTCCATTTAAATCTGTAGCCCTTCCCAGGGTATAACATTGTCAAAAGTATTCCTTACATGTAGTCCATTTCTAAAAGTTGATGAAAAATTTAATTACTCCACAATCTGAGATAAAGTATGGACAAGAATGAATTTTATAAATTATACAGTACTATACAAATTAGTAATTATCCTTACTACTGAAAATATAAACATTTCTTCTTCATTTTAATAGAACAGAAGCTAGATTGTTCTCTTATGCAAATGAGAAAATTATTATATTTTTGTTATTTAACAGATTTTGAATTGAGGATCTACCATGTAGGAATAAGCCAGTAGGTTAGGCAGCACAAAGAATATGGACATGAAAGAATTTGCTCTGTGTCCTCAGGCATCTTACAACTCCTTATCATGTCCTTATACCAGTTTATATTCCCACTGGAGTATATGTGAGTCCCTGTTTTCCCCAACATTCACCACCAGTGGGTGTTATAAAATTTTTGTTGATTTGATAGGACTTTTTTTGTTTAGGTTTACATTTATTTAACTGAACAAAATTCAATTTGAATAGAGTGGAACATATTTTTATGTTTATTGGCCATAGAATTTTTCTGTACATTGCCTGTTCATGTCTTTGCTTGTATTTATTGGGTTACATTTTCTTTATTGATTCGTAAGAGCTCTTGCACATTAAGGAAATTGACTTTTCATTATATGTGTTGCAGCCCATCCTGTTTGTAGTTTGTCTTTGATTTTGTTTTAATAAATATTTCTGAATTCCATTTAATTCTTGATAGAAAGAAAAGTAATGATTGGGACCAGTTTTTAGTTTGATTTGAAATTTAGATAAATTCTCAGTTTCAATCTTAGCTACTGTGTTTAGTTATTTAATTCTCCAACCTAAGTTCAACTATTAACTGATGTGTCTTTTGGCACATAGGTATGTGCATATAAAGAATCTAAAATGGAGATTTCTTATATCATAATTTTTTAATTCTTCATTTCTGAAAGAGAAGTAAGTACCATTAATGGTATTCTATTTCTTCAATTAATTATTATTATTACTATTTTGTAGTTTTAGTGACAATCACTCAAAAGAAATTTAATAAGCAGTTACTGTTAATCACGTGCTTGTAAGTTTGAGGGATGTGTTGAGTTCCTCGTCATAAAAGTATGTTTTCACAGTAATGTGTTTTTTCCAATTTAAAAAATTGTCCATTTGAGAAATTATAAGGAGTCATGATCGACACTAACATTTCCATTAACACTTCAGATCAAAGTGATTTTCATATAAATGTTTTCATAGTTTCACTTGGAACTAACTCTGGGACTGATAATTTCAGTTTTGGCATTTCTAAAAACATACTGTGTTAATAAGTTGCTCCATTGCCATTTTTTTGGTTTCCTTTTCTGTAAAACAAAGCCAGAGAAATGAGGTGCTTCTCAAAGCACTGACGTGTCAAGGACACATACGGATTTCAAATTGGAAACCTGAAACAAATATGGTAGGAGAACAGCAGAGGCACATATATGTATACTCTTACTATACTTGTATACTCTTACTATTCCTTTTTTTAAATTATTATTTATTTGTTTTATTTAGTTTTGGCCACGTTGGGTCTTTGTTGCGGCACGCAGGATCTTCCTTGAGGCATGTGAGATCTCTCGTTTCAGTGCGTGGGCTTCTCTCTAGTTGTTGCGTGTGGGTTTTCTCTTCTCTAGTTGTGGCGCGTGGGCTCCAGGGTGCCTGGGCTCTGTAGTTTGCAGCACGCAGGCTCTCTAGTTGAGGCGTGCAAGCTCAGTAGTTGTGGCGCGGGGGCTTAGTTGTCCCGTGGCACGTGGGATCTTAGTTCCCTGACCAGAGGTCGAGCCTGCGTCCCCTGCCTTGTAAGGCAGATTCTTTACCACTGGACCACCAGGGAAGTCCCTGAGTTTTCTTATTATGATTTATGGCTCCATATTGTAAGTCAAAAATATTTTACCAATAGTTTGGAATTCTTATCAAGAGCAATTGTTAAGCACCCAAGTTAGTGAATTTCTATAGTCTTAGTTGAGATCACACTATACATACGTTTTCTGTGTATGTCCTTGGCAGGGAGAGAGGTTGAAAGCAAATGGCTTGGATATGATATATTTTGTAAGGTGCTATCAGCTTGTCATGCAAATATGACAACTATGTAAATGAACAACAATAACAACAAAACCGAGAGAAAGTCTTAAACTTTGTGTATAAGTTTTAAGTTTCAAATGTGGAATTATAGTTTATGCCGTGCTGTGATGAAACAGAAATTCTCATCGATTTACAAGTCTGATTGCAAATGACGTTTGCAACACACAATTGTCAACTGTATTAAAAAAGGAATGCTGAAGCAATGTGGCAGTAAAGTCATCTGGAGAAAGGCAGTTACGTGGATAAGAAGCCTTTCTGAGGAAGATGATTCTGGAGGAGAATTGTAAAAGAAAACAAGGATCTGTTCGGACATAGGAAGTAGAAAAGTAGTTGGGGATTTTGTATGTGGTTGTGTGTCTGTCGAGGTTGAGAGGAACAAAGGGAAATTATGCAGTGGTTTGTAGTCACAAGTTAAACAGAGATTTGCAGTTCATGATCAAAAAGCTCGTAATGTTATGGATGACCAGGATCACATCAAATTGCCTTCATGGGAGTAATGTGATCCCAGCCACACTTAAGGTAGATGGTTCTTCCTACTGCTTTCAGGATGGTTAGCAGGGAAAGTGGCTAAAGGAGAGAAGCAAAGAGGTTGTGCATGGTTAGTGTTGAGCTAAATTGGTAAGAAAGGAAAGGAAAATAATTGGCATTAAGAACTTAATGATGGGCTGAAAAGGAGAGAAGGGAGCTAAAACAAGAGATTATTTTATCAAGTCGTTTTAATTTTTCTGATAACCAAAGTTATGCTGAAGATAGACATGTATAATGTTAAAATAGAAGAACATAAAGAGAAAAACTTAAATCACCAATATTCTTACTATCCAGAGACAACTGCATTCAATATTTTGTAATATTTTTCTAGTTTTTATTTCTATAGTATCAGTTGAGCTCACACTATACATACGTTTTCTGTACTATTTTGTTTATCTCACATGTCATAAACCTTCATTCATGACATTAAAATTCTTCATAAATGTAATTTTTAGTGACTGAACAAATAATATAATTTTTAGTGGCTTCTGTACCACCATTTATTTAACCATTTATTTCCTCAAGGTGAAGCATTTGGATAATTTCTAAATTTATTATAAAGAATTCTGAGATAAGCATCTTTGTATGAAAACTTCACTTTTATTATTTCTTTAGGATAGATCTTAATGATATAATTGCCAAGTGAAAAGAATGAACATTTTCAAGGCTCTTCATATACATTATAGTTTTTTTTGTTTGTTTGTTTGTTTGTTTGTTTTGCGGTACGTGGGCCTCTCACTGTTGTGGTCTCTCCCGTTGCGGAGCACAGGCTCCGGACGCGCAGGCTCAGCGGCCATGGCTCACGGGCCCAGCCGCTCCGCGGCATGTGGGATCTTCCCAGACCGGGGCACGAACCCGTGTCCCCTGCATCGGCAGGCGGACTCTCAACCACTGCGCCACCAGGGAAGCCCAAGTTTTTGTTTTTTTAAGGAAAGTTTTGATCAGTTTATATTTGTCTTACTGAAGCGTGACATTTTAGCAGTATTCATTAAAAATATTTGCTAATTTTGTTGGTTAAAAGTGATATTTTAAATATATTTCTTACCTTTATTTACATTTATTTGCTTACCAATGAGGCTGAACATTTTGTTGGGTTTGAGAGTCATTTGTAATTCCTAGAAGTGAGAGGTTAAAATACATATGCTATGCATATAAGTACATTAATCGGCATATTTAATATTATTAGCATACAAGACATCTAAAGAGATTGTAGAATATTATTTCAAGTGGAAGAACAGAAAGTAAAGGCCAAGTGATGTAGATCTTCCAAAGCAGACCATAGTCATGAGGGGAACTAAGTAAGTATGGGATCATGAAGCCCAACATGGAAAGAGTATGGAATAGACAAAGAGCAGGAAACTCAAAGGGCTGGGGGCTGGGTGGAGATGAAGGCCAGACAGTAAATGAGGGAGGCGCCCACTCACTATGGTCCTCCACCTCCACCTCCACCAGGCCTCGGGAGCTTCTCAAGCATTCCAGGCAGGCTCTTGTTTATGCAAGTCTGTATTTCCCTCAAATTTGGCAGTTTCCAAGGGTATGGATCTTTTGTATACCCTCTCTCCCACCCACCCAGTGTGTCTCTTAAATGTGTAGTTTATTGCTTTTAATAATGGAGGTTGCTGAGACTATATTTTGTATATTTTTTGTTTCTTGGCCCTGAAGTCTGTTTTCCATAGTGTGTACATTCTTTTGAATTAAAGAACCATAAAACTACCAGAGAAAACTAGAAATGGAGAGGACTGCAGAGTTTATGCACAATACAATTTAGCAATGAAGTTAAGGACTGAGGGTGTTGGTTGGCTCAAACCTAGATTTTAAAAACTAATATTCCAAAGTGCTGCCTGGTGGTTAACAGCACTCACACTATATATTTGTGCTTTTACTGCTTATGACTGAATGCTGTGCCATTAAAAACGTTTTGCCCCATATTACTGACACGGTATTATGGCACCACCCTTCTTCTAGCTGCTCAGGCTGAAATGTGAGTCATCCTGGACACTGCCATCCCACAGGTCATCCATTAACCAGCTCTGTCCACCCTGCCTTTATGATACTACTCAAAGTCAACTTCCCTTCTCACAACCCCAGGGTTACCAGGCTAGTGTAAGCCACCATCATCCCATCCCTGGATGACCAGAACAGCCTCCAGCCCATCTCTCCTCCTTTGCATGCCTGGGATCTCTTTTCTACACCAGAGTGCTCTTAAGAAAAAGAAAATCAGATCTCATCATTTCTCTGCTCAGAATCCTCCATTAAGCCCAACAGAATCAAAGTCCTTGCCTATAAGCCCTTCATCTGACCCCTGTTTGTGACTCCTGTTTGCTCTGCTTACCCTACTTCAGCATCACTCTTCTTTTCTTGCTATTCTTCAGATACCCCAAACTTCCTCCCCCACTGCAATCTTTCCTTGAGAGAAAAAGGACAGCCTCCATTTTTGCCGCCTTACTCTGCTTTATTCTTCCTCATAGCATTTGTCACTATGCCCCCTCCCCAAAACATATATATTTGCTTGTTCATTATGTTTCCCCAGTATAACAGGAAGGATCTCATCTGTCTTGGTCACCACTTTATCTTCAGGGTCTAGAACAAAGACAGTTGATGACCAGTAACCATTTGTTGAATGATCAAATGACTCACATAACCAATTCAAAATTGAGTGTCTTGAGAAGTTACCATTTGCTCATAGAAAATTAAGTTCATTATGTCTAAACTGTTTGCTTCAGTACTATTTTATGTTGTCCTTTTTCTTTTTCTTTTCTTTTTTTTTTTGTGGTACGCGGGACTCTCACTGTTGTAGCCTCTCCCGTTGCGGAGCACAGGCTCCGGACGCGCAGGCTCAGCGGCCATGGCTCACGGGCCTAGCGGCTCCGCGGCATGTGGGATCTTCCCGGACTGGGGCACGGACCCGTGTCCCCTGCATCGGCAGGCAGACTCTCAACCACTGCACCACCAGGGAAGCCCTTGTCCTTTTTCTTGGACATACACTCTTTGCTAATTTTAGCATTCTATCTAAACTAATCAGCCTTGCAGTTGATCTTTTAAAGATGTCCTCGTGTTTCTAATTAATGACTTAACCAGTGTTTATAGATCCACAGCAGCTAAAGTTTTAATCTGCTAGATTCTTTTTTGTACAGTTTCTATTATTTCCATATTAAAAAAATTTTTTTCTTTACAATATCTACTTCTATGTTCTCAAAAAGTAAGAGCTTCTTTAAGAAAAAAAAAAATGTTCACAGTCTGTTAAAGACAACGTAACTTATTTAGTACCTTGACAGCCATTCAAGCCCCAGACAATATTCAATTTCTTGGTTGATTAAGGTATTATATTTATAAAATATATTACGTTTAAGGTTAATGCCAATGTTGATAATACCCAATTCTTGAAATAAAAAAAATTCTTCAGGAAAGAAGTTTGTTTTTTTTTTTTTAATCACAAAGTAAAGAGAATTAGAGAAGTGCATGTTTTAAAGTTGTGAGGTTTGTGATTGCCGTGTTAGTAACCTATGACTGTAAATCAGAATGCAGCCTACTGGCATCTCTGGCAGGAAGCTTTTGCCCGTAGACTTTGGTCAATTTGATAACACTCCCTACATGACTCTATAGCACTTAGTGCCTGCACAGCAGGTGATGCTGCGTTTCACCCAGTATTTTATATGTTTTAATTGTTTGACATTTAATTACCTCTCCAAAAAGATTATTAGCTCCTAGTTAATAGAGTCCACATCAGGGTCCAGGTCTTTGACTGCCTTCTCCCCCTGTGCTTGAGTACGTCCCAGAATATTATTGAAAATATATACGTTTGGATGGAAAAGCACAGTACTTGGTAAATCCAGGATGGTAGGGGATTTCTGTGGTAATTTAGAGGAAATTAGTAAAACACCATTTAATTATCAAAGAGCAAAACTTACATAATACTTTGCAAGATCACACACTTCCTGAGCTCTCGTTATCCTGATTGCTCATTGGGGGCGGCGTGGGGCAGTCTACCTTTTACATTATGACTTTTCTCTAGCAAATGTGGAACACGGGGCTTGGATTTTACACATTATTTATGACTTTGTAATAGATATCTCCTCTCCACTTGCATTCAATATTTATTCTGAACTTCCTCTTTTAAAAATAAAGAGTCTGTTCAAACTACAACAGGATATATAAGGGTAAAGGCTGGTAATTATGAGACACTACAGTTTGCTATGGTAGAGGGGCAGAAAGGGATCACTTTAAAATCTAACAGGTTTCTAAGAATTAATGAAGAGTGCTGCCTAAGGTAGAGGAAGAGTTTAGGGAGAGAATTGTCTTTAGATTTAAATTAGATTCTGTGACTTTTATAAATTATCATTTTACTCACTGAGCATTAAAGGTTTTCCTCCCTGGCTCCAAAGATACCATCTTATTCCAAAGGGAGTTCCCTGGCGGTCCAGTGGTTAGGACTCCACGCTTCCACTGCCAAGGGCGCGGGTTCCATCCCTGGTCGGGGAACTAAGATCCTGCACAGCCGCAAGGCGAGGCCCCCATCCCCATCCCCAAATGTTCCAAAGGTTTTCTGTAAGTACAGAAATGCCTGTCACTGGCAGGCTCAGAGCAGCAAGGTCAAGGGTGGGTAGGTAGCTAGAGAGGTAGGTAATTAAGAGGAAAGAAAGGAGAGGGAGGAAGGAAGGAAGATTACTTATCTAGATGTGGTAAAATGTGATCTCTGAGAGCCAGAGTGCCTGGGTTCAAATCCTCATCCACTATTTGCTAGCTCTTTGTCTTGATCAAGTTACTCTATTTCTTACGCCTTAGATTACTCATCTGTAAAATGGAGACATTACTAGTACCTACTGCAAGATATATTTATGAGGGATGCATGTGTTAATATATGTGAAGCACTTAATAACAGTGTCTTGTATCTGACAAGGGCTATAGAGAGAAGTTAGCTACAGTGATTTTATTATAGATGGAGGTGATGAGTTTAAGTAAAAGTTAGGAAATTTAGGTGATGATTCTGCTTTGTGCCTCTTCATTGGCTGCTTCCCCAAATGTACCCTTGTCAGTGTTGTATGTAATAAACATGGGTGCCTGAAGTCTGTGGTCTCCTCATGTCTGCCTGTAACACAGGAAGGTGGAGAGCACTAGAAGGACTGCTTTTGTGACAAATATAAATTTTAAAGTAAAAATAAAGTATCCCTGGCTTGAGTAAAGCTTGGGAAGGAAGGAGTTGGTTGGATATGGCATAAGGTTATACTTTAATTTATTGGGTAAATCTCTCTGTCACTTTGAGAAGTTAGAGACAAGCTCTGTAGTAGGCATAATTAACATATAATATTGTAAAGCTTCTGGATTAACTCATGCAGTGCTGATGCTGGAACCCTAGATTCTGAAAAAAAAAGTTAGTAGACCTGATCCACGCCCACCTCTCTCTTCTTGAGTCAGTGTTCCCTGTCATGATGAACATTTCCAAGAAGTAGGGACTCAGTCCCGCATATCCCCAATAAGGGTGAACCTAAAGACTGATTAAATAGGGGCGAAGGGGGTGAGCTAGGGTAAGGGTGAGAGGAGATCCCACTGCAGCCCAGCCTGGCCAATTTAAACCCTCTGAAGTTCCTGCTAACCTGAGAAAGGAGGGGAAAATTCGTTTTACTTCAAAACAATCATCCCTGGGGCTTCCCTGGTGGCGCAGTGGTTGAGAGTCCGCCTGCCGATGCAGGGGACATGGGTTCGTGCCCCAGTCCGGGAAGATCCCACATGCCGCGGAGCAGCTGGGCCCATGAGCCATGGCCGTTGAGCCTGCACATCCCGAGCCTGTGCTCCGCAACGGGAGAGGCCACAACAGTGAGAGGCCCGCGTACCACAAAAAAAAAAAAAAACAATCATCCCAAAGCACTTCATTCTCTCTTGGGTTCCTTTCTGTAATACCGTGTACCTGGCTCTTACTACTGTATTTAAGATGTCTGCTGCCTTGCCTATGTCCACGTTAAATAGCTATACTATGTAAGCTGGAAGTACTTGACATATGATTTAAATGAGGGTAGGTATATGCTTTAAGAGTGTATCCCACTAGACATCTAATGGATTCCGAGCTTAATTTTTATAATAAGTAGTAATAAATATACTTTCCCTTGTAAGACAGGGACCGTGCAGGATGGTTCCCCGCCGCTCTGGCCACACACACACATTTTCCTTCCCTGCTGTTTCTTCTCTTTAGCTCTTTCATAATCTAACATACTATATATTTTACTGATCTATTCATTCAATGTCTGTCTCCCCTGATGAGATTATAGGGTTCACGAGGGCAGGGATTTTTGTCTGTTTTGCTTACTGTTATAGCCCCAGTACCTAGAACAGTGCCTGCCACTTAGAAGGTACTTGATAATATTGATTGAGTGAATGAAATACACAAATATTAGTTATTATAATTTTACTCTTTAAAGCAATTGTACCAGTTGAGAAGATAATGTTTAAAATTTTTAAATGAAAGCCCTCGGATCCTTTTCTGATGTCCAGATAAGATAAACTCGTCAGCCCAGATATGGCAATGTCCATTATTTAATTCTTCCTGTTGATACCGTTAATGGGATATTTAACAAATTAACCGAAAGAGAATACATAAAAGTAGAAAAAGACTTTTTGGTCTAAAGTAGTGGTGGAAGAGGGCAGGTAAAGGGATGTTAACAACGCATGCAGCTGAGGCCAAGGCATGTATATGTTGCGTGTATGTGGAAACCAAAAGCTGTGTTGGAGGCGTTAATCCTTTTATAATATTGCCATTCTTCTGGTGGGTTCTGTGTTCATCACATACATTCTTTAGGAGGACTCTCATATGTATACCTGCATGCCTTCAGCTCTTTGAACTCACTTTTCCAGTGTTGGTTCGTTAGTGTCACGACCAACTATTGTTGCTAACACCAGCAGTACAGATATATGGCATCAGTGCCAGTAATCGGCACTTTTTCAGATGAAAACTAGTACCTCTGTGTGTGTGTGTGTGTGTGTGTGTGTGTGTGTGTACAGTTTCTTCCTCTTATGCTTTAGTCATGCATTAATACAATGCCCAATTTCAGCAAAGGTTTTGAAATTCTAAATACATAGTGTAAAATTTACTTCTGGAAAACTATATACTGCTATTAAATAAAGAGCAAACACACATTTACTTGATCTTTACATCGGCTATATCTTTAAGCCTTTAGGTAAGTGAAAATAAAAAAGAATGTTCTCTTAGTAGGATGTAAAAGGGACTTTAATAGATATTACCTATATTTAAAATAGCCCACATAACAATTTCCTGGCTTCTTACCAGGTCTTCACTCATGCTCCAATTTCTCTTCTCCCAGGCCTGTCTGAATCTTCTTATTCCTTTTTCCAGATCTACCTTAGAGCTCATCTTGTCTCAAGCTTCTGTTTTGCACCTGTATTTTTTTTTTTTTTTCTCTACTGTCTCAGATCTCAGATTTGCCTGCTGTGAGCTGTCAGTCCACTCTAAAAACAAAGTTGCCTTGTTAAAACAAAGGATGCTCTTCCAGGGATGACCAAGGCACACCACACCAGAGCTATCAGAAGTTAAGGCAGCAAATGTAACGTGTCTACTCTGATGCCACTGACACACAGTTTTTATACTGATACATCTCCCTACATTGAGGGCTATGTAATAGGAGTCAGTGTCACTACCAGTAGAAGGGATGACTTTTACTTTTCTCGTGTACTTGTCTATATTGTGTGCATTTATAATAACTTGTGTGCATTGTTTTTGCCAAGACCGTAGATATCTGTGTGCCATATATGTATTTTTAAAATTAACTCTGTTCAAAGCAAAAGTAGGGAGAAGTTGCTCATTTTTGTTTAGGGCAGGCGGTAGTTTTAATGACTGCTTTTAGATATCCAGTGAAAAGCTGCCCTGTCCTTACCACCTTACTCTTAAAATTTATCATCCTGAGTTGGTTTGTTTCCTATGTTTTTGCATTCTTGGTAATGGTTGGTATAAGAATTCACACATAAACAAACGCACACACACACACTCTCTCTCTCTCTCTCTCTCTCTCTCTCTCTCTCTCTCTCTGTCACATGTGCTCACCCACTTGACCGACACCCATTCATACACCAAGCCTCCAAACCAAAAATATTCTTCCTAATGCTTAAAGCATGTCACACATCCAGAATTGATAAAAATTCTTATATAATATACTCAATTACTCTTATATACAAGGCAGATTTTCTGGGTTCCTTTTGTAGTCAAAAGGAATTTAGTCTAAAGTCGATAGTTTTTTGGAAACACTGCCTTAGTATCGTTGAAAAATTGCTTCCATTTTCCTTTCATCAGAACCTAGCAATTTAGTTTTATACAATATTTAACATGATTATAATCTTAGACTTGTTCTGGATTTTGACCCTTTACTAAGTAACCTGCTGATAATTTTCTTGTCACTACTGATAGCTTTAGATTATTTCATTTGGGAGTAATAAAACTGTTTCTCTTTAAAAATATCGGTAGATAAACAGATTTAAAACTTTCTTGTCACTCTGGCCTTTTTACTTCCCATCCTGGCTACTTCAAATTGCTAAAGTTTATGGGATTTAATAAGGTTCGCAATTACAGAATAACAACTAAGGGAAAACTTGAGGTCACAAGTTTGAAATGTTTGTTTTAGGAAGAGCTTCAGATTTGTTCCTCTCTTTGTACGCTGTGGAGCTCATGTTAATCCTGGTTCACGTGGTCCCAGATGTCACAGGTTAGCTTTCAGGGACCCTCCTCCAGCCCATCTTCTGGTCCCTTCTCCCCTCGTCTCCCAGCTGCCTGAACTGACAAACTCAACCCCCAGAGTGGGTTCCATCTCTTCACTGCTTGAAGAGGAGTGTATTTACTCTGTTTAAGTGTTTCAGGTCCTGCTGATCCATTGTTATGTACGGACTGGTTTTATTATGCATGAATCATGTTTTACCACTCCTTTTTCTTTCTCTGTCCCTTCTGTTTTTCTCTGCCTCTTACCAATAAATCCATTTCCAGTTCCAAACGGATGAAGTAAAATAAATGAGGGTTTCGTTCTTGTGTAATTTTTGCCTCTATCTTTTTTCTGCCAGGCTTATCATAAACCCAATTATTGGTAGCGATTAGTAGAAAAGATGAAGGATACTCACTCCAAGTTACCTACCCCAGATACAATGAAAAGAAAAAAACCCCAATATTTGCTAAAAATAGAACATTTCTAAGAAATCATAGTATTTTTTGAGTACTTTCTGTATGCCAGGAAATTTTCTAAGCACTTTATATGTGTGTTCATATATAAAGTGTTTAGAACTCAACAACTCAAGTGAAGTAAGAATTACTGTTTTCTTTGTCTACAGCAAGCAGAACAATGTAATGGACATCCATCTTGTTTCTAGGAAGGTGAATTTAAAAAATCATTTGTTTCCTTTTAGTCAGTATTGGTGTATGAATAAAATATTTCAGTTAAATTTCCTTCTCTATGAAATGTCAGAGCTTTTGTCTTCTTGGGTCTTCCCCAAATCTATTTCTTACAGTAGGTTTGCTATTAAATTTTCAGGCTGCTGTTGAGCGTTTTGTATCTGGCAATTTTAACACCTCCCTTCTTTCTGTACCACCCACTCAAGTTCATTTCAGGTGCCCTTAGCAAATGACTCCCAAGGCATTTAAGTGGCCAAAGCTCATTGACCAATGAGGAGAGGTGTGCCATGTATAACAGAGTTATGCAGTTCCTGGATCAGGAGCGAAGTTTGCTTAAGGAAAGCTTTTGTTACCATTAGCCTGTTGCATCCAGATTTCAAGACTGGAAAGGTAGGGAACACCTTATTTGTTGTAATTGGAAGAGAGGAGTTGGTTAAAGTAATTTAGATCATGTAGAATAAACAAATGATCTGTTTTGTTTTTAACCGAAGGCAAAAAAAAAAAGAAAGAAAAAAAAGGAAGTTTGTGAGAATTTCAAATGCTGCACAGTTTGTCTTACCAGCAGCAAAACAGAAATTCCTAAGCTAAGAACATTTTTTTTTTAAATTAGTTTGTCTAGCATCTCTTCACTTTAACAAACTTGAAAAAACTAGGTGGGGAAAAAAAGTCATGTTTTCATAGATTGCTGCCATTTTAATTATGGGACAAAAAGCAGGAATTTATCAATAATGTCCACATTTATTTTCCAAAGTCATTTCAGAGTCAGTCGTTAAAGAAGAAATTTTAAGTGACATGTGGTAAGGAAAAATGAGAAATTAATGGAATTAGCTCTTGAGAGTTATGCACAGAAGTTAGTGATAATGACTTTTCCTCTGAGTAAAGTGCTGGTATAAGATATAGACTCTCTTGTATCAATCATTTTTTCAAACCAATAGTAAACTTTATAAAATGGAATTAGTTAAGTGTAGGTTTATATACTTTAAAGACTACATAAATTAGTTTCACTTTTATTAGAACGAATAGTTATATTTTATGTGCTGTTTAGATTTGTTCTAATATTAACTCAAAGAAACCAGAGATAAAGAATCTTTATTCGCTTCTTTCTACCTGGAAATGGAGCGATTTGGATAGCATTTGAAGCTAATCCTGAAAAGAAAAACCCTCTTCATTATGAATAAAGTATGATGAATCAATGTTGCGACAAAATGTATACATTAAAAAACATATATTATTATACTTATTCATTAGCCTACATCTAATGTTTAGTATCAGAAGGTAAGTTTGAGTTCAAAGAAAAGTTTAACTCGTTTCCCATGATTGCTTTTTCCCAGAAATGGCTTAATATGGGCTTTAAAAGCTGTAAGTTTCTAACAGAAATTAGATAATGTATTTGTTTAAAAATATAATATGAGAGATGGTACCATCTGGTAAAAATTTTTTTAAATTTTTATTTTATATTGGACTATAGTTGATTAACAACGTTGTGTTAGTTTCAGGTGTACAGCAAAATGATTCAGTTATACATGTATCTGTTCTTTTTCAAATTCTTTTCTCATTTAGGTTGGTGCAGAATATTGAGCAGATTTAATTTTAGTGTTTAGTTAAAACTCTATTTTTGTTTAACTTGTAAAGAGAATTTTTTTAGTGCACATCATCACTAGGTATAAATGCCCAGTGATTTCAGTTATCTCAGATTCTCCCCTTTTCAAAAATTATTTTTATATGCTCCTTTAAAAGACTTGCATCCTGAAATTTTCTACTTATATTAGATTTGTTCATAATGCCACTTTATGAGAAGTTTACTCTCGAGATCTCCCTCCTAAGTCTCTTGCTGTGGTTGACTCTTTGGGGGAGGTGGATGTAGATCAAGCACCAGTCACGGAGTTAACTATTCACAGCAGCCATCTTCTCTGGTACAAGTAAATGCTGTTTCTCAATTCCAAGCTGAGGTTCAAAGGTTTAGACTAACTTCACAGATCAGAGGTCAGGCACGAATTGCTGCAATTTGTAGTTCAGTTCTGCCGATATGACAGAATTTCACAGCTATGATGATTGCTTTTTCCACTTGTGCACACAGGCCAGGCCGGGCAGTTAACAGCGTAATTTGTACAAGTCAGCCCTTGGCACCCAAGTTTAATGAGTAACTAGCTGGTGCCTTAGGTTTCACTGGTACAAGGTGCACATTATAAAAAGGGTCAAATGTCAATGCACAAAGATGGAGGGGGGGTGGGTAGTGATATATCAATAACCACCACCTGTGAATCGTACGTAAAGAATTAGTAACTTGCGTTAATTTTAAAAATAATGTCTGTGATATGAATGTTAGCGTGTTTGTTTTCTTTGCTACTAAAAGAGGTAGATTATTTTATTAAATGTTAGCAAGAAAGAACGATCTGATTAGAGATTATTGACAACCGTAGAAAGTGACATTGCAGGCTCTGTTTACTCCTTTCATGGGGTCTCTGATTTCTCAAAAACTTCCCCAAATGTGCCAGCTTTTCAAGAATCTAGGGAACAAATTGGGTAATGAGGTATTTCTGAGCTCATGATATTTATGAGTATCTAACATTCTCTACTTTTCATCCAAAAGGTTAAACTCCTATCTTTATTTCTAACCCAAGTTGAGAATATCTTTTACTGTTTAAAGTTGAATATTGAGACGCTTCAAAAAATTCTTAGATGTTGGGCCTTGAAAATCCATGGGTTTGCCATTCACAGTTTTGACTTCTCATAAATGACTCTGAAGCTGCAATATAAATACATATAGAGTAATTTGTCACTTTTGTTATAACACAAATTTTAGTTTTCCACTCTTCCAGACTGGGGTGTAGAAGCAATCGGATTCTTCCATAGAGCAGATTAAGAGCACAGATTCTGGTCTCAGACCTCCTGGGGTTGAATCCCAGCTTCATCATTTACAGTTAAAGGACCTGAGCAAATGGGCAGCCTCCCTCTGTTTAGTTCCCTCATCTCCAGGATGAGTATAACCATAGAATTTGCTTTGTGGGGTTGTAGTAATGATTAAATAAGACAGGGTACACGAAATGCTTAGCATGGTGCCTGGTGCATAATAAGTACTCTGTGAATATTAGCTGTTATTAATATTATTAAGTTACATGCTTTGTGCACAAGCCTCCCCTACCCTGTACATCATCCCAACTTGTTTAGACTTGGTCTTTCCTCTGTTCAATTCAGGAGGGACACAAGATAAGGCATAGTTGGGTAAGGCGATCTGGGAATGTTTTAGATGCATTCTTTTTGAATATCATGGGGAAGTGTATTTTTTAATTCCTCGGTTTCAAGTCTAGCACTCTTTTATATGCTAGTTTTCCCCCCTAATTGATTTGCTGTCACGTGGCAAAAGCTGTAAAAAAAGATAAATCCAAATCATCTGGTTTCCTTTGAGAGTTGTTTTCCTTCTGCCCTTTGGTGAGAAACATTTGAGTTAAAAAAGAAAAAAATCCATAAATGATACCATACCAGTGGGCTAAATTCTATCCCCGATGATATGTATTATACTTACTAGAATTCATTCTTTCTTTCCAGAAACACCAGAAATGAAAATCTTAAAAAAGTGATTTTCTGTGTTCTATTTCTTCATTTTGTTCCTATGCAACACAGAAGTGGCATCTGAATAAAAACGTGATACTACCAATGACAATATATAAATTATGTGCTTAGCATTAAAAAGGTAGTAACAATTCCTCACACTAATTAAAGTATGAAGCACCTACTCCTGTGCTAGGACTGTGTGTGGGACACTGGGATTATAGTAATGAGTCAGATCTAGATTCTGCCCCGGGCAAGTTTACAATTGCCTGGAGAAGACTGCTATTATGCCAACTACTGTAAGATTAAACCATATAAAGTTGCCAATATTCTACCGTTTTTGTCCTCCCAAACAGCAATTTCATGAGGTTCAAGCCAGTGTTACGAGAAGTGCTGTGAGGGATTATATGATGTTTCAGGAATGTTTTGAGGGGCTCCAGGGATGACCTCTGAGGAGTGGCGTGTAAGGATGAAAACAAGCTGGCTAGGGTAGGAGCATTGGTGAGGGTTTAAGGCACTGGGAACAGCAAGTGTTAAGGGGGAAGTGACACAAGATGAGGCTGGAGGGAGCAGCCAGTCTTCCTTATACCCCTTACTAGGGATACTGATTTTATTCTAAGGGCAGTGGAAGAGAGTGTAGAGGTTTAAGCAGGAGGGTGACATGATCAAATTGTGTGTTTTTAAAAGGTCACTTTGCCTGTCTTGAGAGCCAGGATTGATTGCAGCAGGCAAGAGTGGATGGGTGAAGTCAGCTGGGATACTACTGCAGGCAACCAGGCTGGTTGGCAGTTTACATGATGCGTTCAAATGTAGTGTCTCATTTTATCCTTGTAATGACTCTCACATGTGGTGTTAATAGCAGCTTCAGTATACCGGTGAGGATGCTGAGGCCAAAAAGCTAAGTGGCATACGGGTGGTCTCACACTGCTGGTGGCAGAGCGAGAACCAGAACTCTGTTACTAGACTATTGCCCTGGTAGTCTCCCGGTAGCTTTAGGCCCGTGTACTAGCCTCCCTGGGTGTGGGCAACTGGTTTATCTTTAGAAAGGATTTTGTTTTGTTTTGTTTTGTTTTTGTTTTTTTTGCGGTACGAGGGCCTCTCACTGTTGTGGCCTGTCCCGTCGCAGAGCACAGGCTCTGGATGCGCAGGCCCAGCGGCCATGGCTCACGGGCCCAGCTGCTCTGCGGCATGTGGGATCTTCCCGGACCGGGGCACGAACCTGCGTCCCCTGCATCAGCAGGCGGACTCTCAACCACTGCGCCACCAGGGAAGCCCAGGATTTGTTTTTAAGAAACAGAATTCTCATTTGTTGGTGGAGGAGTCAGGGTGAGAAAGTTATTTTTAGCCTCGGTTTATGCATGAGAGTTGAGAGAAGCAGAGTGTGTCATGGAACTTGATATTAGATTGGAACATCCTCTGGGAAACAATACATTTATTAATTTCACATACTTATTTACACCCTGCCTCATTGCAAAAGTGGATTTGAACAGCTTTCAAAAATACATATGGTAGACAAAATAAAGAAGAGAGGGTAAAAAAATCAGGGTAGGCAAATTAAGATGATGCCACAGGCGTCATAAGTCCAACAAACGATTGCCCTCAGATCCCACCATTTGTTGAAGAAGGACCCATGAGTAACTTAAGATTCACATGCCTGAAAAATTGAAAACAAACCAGTGTTCTGCTCAGGACAGCTTTTTCTTCTACTGGAATCTAAGAAAATTTCCCCAGTTGGTCTTCCTAAAGACTTCATGATATAATGGACAATATCCATAGCTTTTTCACACAACGAGGAGCGGGTGAGGGGTTGGAATGAATTAATTAACCCAGTTTATGTCTGGAAATAATTCTTTTCTCTAAGAACTTCCCCACAAATTTTACATGACCTTCAGTAAGACAGTTTCCTCCACAGTAAAATGGAGGATTTGTACTAGAGATCGACTTGTCAAACAGGGTGCCCCGAGACACCCAATTTTGTGTCAGGAGGAGTGTGAAGCCACGGGAAGAAAGTAGCATGTGGGTTTCGCTTGAAGATTTTTATGACAAAATAATATTAAAATATTTATGAAATGGGTTATGTTTGGAGCCATTCTGGAAAATCGGATTTTTCTGGAAACAAATAGTCCGAAGTGTTTTATTTGGGGGAAATTTTCTGTTACTTGAATAGCTGTGAAAGGCACTTGAATAATTCTTCTTCCCATCATTAAGATTTAGCACAAAACTATATAAAACCTATAATTTCATTTATATATTAATAATTTGCTTCCAATTCATAGAGTTTACATGTCCATTACCATGATATTATTTCTCAAAAGAAAAAATTTGCCATTATAGAGAGAAAACTTACAACTCTGCACAAATATGTGCCAGGAATGGTGCTTTACAAGTATTTTCTCTGTTCTCCATGCAGTCCTGCAAGGAATTAGCTCCACTTTATGGATGTGGAGACTGAGGCTCAGAAAAGTTGAATACATTTGTCTGGATTCACTTAAGTTGTAAATGAATAGTGCAGGAGTCTACATTTTATTCTGTTGCCTTGACAGGGTAGAATTAATTTCAGGACACGGCTTGTGTAATTTGCACATTTATTTTTATTTATCAAACACTGTGATGCTGATCATTAGGTATTATCCAGGATGTAGCATTTAGAAAATCGACCTCACAGACGAGGGTGAGGATTATATGCTTTGAGATGTACAGAGTTTAACAGCAATTACTCTGTGATTTATTTGAGGGTGTGGCTTTTTTTTTTAGTAGATCATTGATAATAAAGATTAAAGCCAGCTCATGATTTAGTTTTTTTTTAACATCTTTATTGGAGTATGATTTAGTTTTTTGTTTTTTTGCTTTTTTAATTTTTTAAATTTATTTACTTTTGGCTTCCTTGGGTCTTCGTTGCTGCGCACGGGCTTTCTCTAGGTGCGGCGAGCGGAGGCTACTCCTTTTTGTGGTGCTCGGGCTTCTCATTGCAGTGGCTTCTCTTGTTGCGGAGCATGGGCTCTAGGCGCGCGGCCTCAGTATTTGTGGCACGTGGGCTCAGTAGTTGTGGCTTGCAGGCTCTAGAGCACAGGCTCAGTAGTTCTGGCACATGGGCTTAGTTGCTCCACTCCACGGCATGTGGGATCTTCCCAGACCAGGGCTCGAACCCATGTCCCCTGCATTGGCAGGCGGATTCTTAACCACTGCGCCACCAGGGAAGCCCTGATTTAGTTTTATTGCTTGTGTTCCCATAAAGTTATGAATCCCATTGAATGCCTTGCCAGTCATTGCAATATAGACGTAGTTATGGCAGAATAATTTTGGAGCTGTAACTGACTTTAGAAGCCATTTATTTATTTGTTTATTTATTTATTTTGGCTGCACTGGATTTTAGTTGTAGCACACGGGATCTTCGTTGCAGCATGCGGGCTTCTTAGTTGCAGCATGCAGACTCTTAGTTTAGTCATGCATGTGGGATCTAGTTCCCTCTCTAGGGATCGAACCAAGGCCCCCTGCATTGGGAGCACGGAGTCTTACCACTGGACCACCAGGGAAGTCCCTAGAGGCCATTTAATTGGCAGGTTCCAAATTGTGCTGTGTGGTCCTAAAGATCCTATGGTATTTCCATACAGCCCCCGTGGATGATGGAGCAGAATGGGTAGAGATGCTTCCCCATATCATCCCCAACCACCAGTTTAGCCAGCTCCGGTTTTATCAGTTTGTTTCTGCATCTAGGTAAATTTTTGGTGGAAGAAAAGACGCTACACCTAAAAAAACGAAGGAAAACAAAACAAATAGTAAAAAACCAGTTTGAAAACTACTGGTAATCCAACTCTTTTATTTCTTCAGGGGAGCAAACTTTGGCTCAGCGAGGTAAAATAATTTGCCTGAGAACACAGAACAAGGCATGGCAGAGCTAGAGTTAAAACCCCAGCCTTCTAGGTGCTCCAAGTCTGGTGTTGCAGCCACTGTGCCATATTGAATCGTGGAAGTCATCTGGATCTTCAGATGGCTTAATGAGGGCTCTCCACAGTGAGGAGAGAATATTCCTGAAGTTTGGTAGATTATATTTTCAGATGTGAAATACAGGTAAAAATTTTGTGCTTAGGATATATTTTAACGTCTCATCCAAAATACCCTTATCTTGAACTTAAGTTTCATAATCTGAATGTTTTCTATATCATGATTTTTAAGATTATCCTAGGATCCCAAATCCTACTTTTTATAGTAGTCCATGCAAAGAACATCCTCAGAAGAGTCTTAACTCTTTAGGGCAGAATAACAAGTTGCTTTTATACCACTTCTAATCAGTTGGTAGTGGTTGGCTGGAGCGCTTGTTTCAGTGGTTTTTGAGACCCTCTTTGGATTCTGCAGGCAAGAATGTGATGATCCATAGTGATGTGTGGCATAAGCCCCCAAATGGGGCAGGGGGAGTCCATGAGCTAGATAGTATCATCTCTGTAAAGAGCACCACCTCTTCTTTTTGTGAATCTATAAGCATAAAATATAAGCTACATGTGTATTCATTCCTAAACATTGTGTTGTGCATTTTGGAGTCGGTGGCGGGGTGGGGTACGGATAAATAAGACAGAGGGGAAAATAAAACAAAGGAAGAAATTGGTCATTTTCTTATTACTGTTCCCTGTCTTTTCAAGGATAGAAGGAGGAATAAAGGGTTGCATTTCTTGGTTTGTAGAGACTATGTTAATTAGTAATAGTAATTCATTTTTTGAAGAAAATGGCCCCAAATTCGTAATGCACATACGAAAATTATATTCAAATAGAAAACATTCCTAGCAATTTTTTTTTTTTACCTCTTAGGATTTGCCTCAAAGGGCGCTCCACAAATTGAACTGAGAAATCCCAAGGAAGCTGCCTGAATCTCCTTGCATATTCATATTCAACATTGTGTAAAGGACCAGACAAATCAAATTGGTGGTTTTTGGTAAGTACATCCGCTGGTGTCCTTTTCTTCTTCACTTAAGGAAAACATTAAATTTTCATTCTTATGAACCAAGATGTCTGCTGTATAGACAATGTGTACCTGGTGTATGTTTATGTCGCAACGTTAGTAGTACATAGAACTTGATAAGTCATTTGGTAAGTCATTTTGAACCGACAATATAAAATCCTTATTTCTTTGTTGTTTACATCTTTGTGTCCCAAGAGGAAAAACTACTGCTGCTGATATGTGAGCATCTTAGGAATTAAGGAAAAATGTGTATTGCTTATAAATGTCTCCCTCACAAAAAAAAAAAAAAAAAAAAAAGATCAAGGGTATTTCAATCAGAGTTGTCTTTCGAAATTTTGGATGCGAGGAAGGGTCCTTTGTACAAGCTATAGAAGATACTGGTATGTTCTTGAACAATCCTTGTGCCTTCTCTAATTTCTGTTTCCTCACCTGTCATATAAGGTAAAAATAACTACTGTTATGTTAGACTCTCCAAATCATGGCAATCCAATGAATTACAACATATGTAAATATACTGTGACAATTATATAATTCTCCACAGACAGAAGGTATTATTATTCTGTGGGTGATAATCCTATGTATGCTATGGCAGGGATGGGGGCATAGAAGAAATAGGCTGCTCGTATCAGCTTCACCCAGAACCTTGGATGGGCAGCCCTCCCGGCCGCAGACACGGCCCTCACTTAGCTTCGAAAGGTAGAGGCAGTAGATGCCTGTGTGTTAGGGAGGGGCTACTGGTGACACTGATTGCCCAGCAACTCCCCATGCCCCCCCAAAGTCCCTTTTCATATCCTCTAGGCTGGATTCTGGATTCAGGAACTCAGAGAGCTAAAATTGTTTTAATTATATATATTTAATTGTTTTAATTATATATACTTTTATTTTTTTCTATATATTTTTTCTTTTTCTGAAAGCATATTAATTAAAGGAAACTTGGAAATTAAAGAATAACATAAAATTATTTATAATCCCACAATCGAAAGGTAACCACAGTTAACATTATAGTATATTTAGTCCTTTTAAAGTTTTAAAAAATATTTCATATATATTCTAAAATATTTTTTAACAAGGTTAACAGAGTTGAGAACATGAAATAAGTATTCTAGCCTACAACTATGCTGTAATTTTTATAGCCATTTCCATACTGCTGAACATTGCTTGTTACATCACATATAAATACATGCTATTATGTTCATTACATTATGCTATAAATACCACAGTAGTGAACATGCCTGACTATAAATTTTACTCATGTCTCCAATTATTTTCTTGGGGTAAATTTCTATAAAAGGAATTAATGAGAAGGAACTGCTTTTAATGACTACTGTAAAGCTCTTGATGTTGTCAAACTATCCTCCAGAAATGTACCAAATTATATTTGCCTTCCCATCCCCACCTATTATATATGACAATGTTCATACCACTACACACATGTACAGATTGAATTCTATCACGTTGAGAAGATGTAAAATTATAAATATTTCTACAGAAGCTCAGGAAGTATAAACCTGTTCCCTCCCCCTGGCCCAGCCCAGGCTTAACCAACACCAGGTCTCTGAAGTAGAAGACAGTATCATCCAATCGACACTGCATCCACCTTGATCTCTCAGATCTGTTCATGGGGGAAAGCACCTATGAGGCTTGCATTCATTCACTTGGCATTCATTACGACTGCTTGTGTTCATTTCTGTACTATGTGCTTCCGGGGAACAAAAGAGCTTTTCTTTGTCTACCAGAAGCTTAATTCAGTTGGTGAGTCCAGACAAACAACAAACAAAAATACTTAACCTTGGATAGGTCACTTAACTTCTCAAGACCTGTTTCTTCTTCTTTAAAGTGAGAGGTTCAATTTGTCTATATCTAAAGAGTGTCTGAGGTGGTTTTTAGTAAAAATACGTGAGTACACAAAGTAGTGAAAACAGCAAAAAAGATATCTAAACTTTGAACAACATGATGTGTTGTATAATTTCCATTATCCCACAGTGAAAGCACACCAGTTCTTTAGGAGAAAAAAGTTTCCCTGCGTTAAATACTAGGAAAAAATTTCAAGTTAATCATATTTTTAAATGTAAAAGTAAAGTAATAGGAAAATCCTTCAAGATGGCCTCTAAGGTTTCTTTTAGCTCTAACATCTATAATTCATAAGTAATAGATAAAATAGCAAAGGCCGAGGACCCCCAAAGCAAAGGAATGTCAGTGGGCTTCACAGAAATTTGGAGAGTCAAGACTAGGATTTTAAAGTGGTCATTTCTACAGATGAGTTCTGTCTAATCATCATTCTCACCACCCATACACTGTCCTAGTACTGGTACGGTTCATGAATTTTAATCAGATTTTCAAACTTTGGAACACACCAAACAGGTTTAAGGAGTAAATAAGCTTATGAATATTTAGCTATCCTTCGCCATTACCACTTAACATCTATCAGAACTGTTAAAATTGTCTGACTCAACTACTGAGATACACTGAGCAATGTCAGGGAGACTGGGCCAAACTTTGGCAAGAAAGTCTGCCACTGGCCATTGCTCTCTCTTTGAAGTAGACTGTCCCTTGCATTTTAACACACAGTAGATACTTCATGAATATTTGCTGGATTCCTTTCTACTCAGATTTTGTGCCACTTTGTAATACCGGTTTGTTTTGTACTCAGAAAAAAAAGTTACGTATATGTTGGAACAACTTCCAAAATCTAAAAGCATGAAGGAATTGTAATAACACCTCAGACTAGCTCTAATCTTAATCTTGGAACAAGGACACGTTTTGACTAGATTTCACACACTTGAAAAGTCACAGTTGAAAAGCCAATATATTGATCATTTGCCTCTCTTTGCAATTTGAATCGTAAATATGAAGAAAAAAGCTGCAAAACCTAGAACATCATTTGTCTAATCATTTTCCCACTTTCTCTTAAAAATCTGCATTCCTTCCTCCCTTTCATTCCATATATTAACTCTGCTGGTTTTCCATGACTCTTTTTTTTTCTTTTTTGTGGTAAAATATGCATAACATAAAATTTACCATTTTAACCATTTTTAGGTGTACAGTTCAGAGACATTAAATACATTCCCATTGTTGTGCAAATATCACCACCATCCATCTCTAGAACTTTCTCATCTTCCTGTACTGAAACTTTGTACCCATTAAACAATAACTCTCCATTCCTCCCTCCCCCCAGCTCCTGGCAACCACCACTCTATTTTCTGTCTCTATAAATTTGACTATTCCAGGTATCTCATATAAGAGGAATTATACAATATTTGTCCTTTTGGGTCTGGCATGTTTCACTTAGCATAATATTTTCATGGTTCATCCATGTTGTAGCATGTGCCAGGATTTCCTGCCTTTATAAGGCTGAATAGTTTTCTGTTTTGTATATATACTACATTTTGTTTATCCATTCACGCATTGATGAACATATGGGTTATTTCCACCTTTGGGCTATGTGAATAATACTGCTGTGATCATGGGTGGTACTAATATCTGTTTGAATCCCTGTTTTCAATTCTTGTGAGTATAAACGCAGTAGGGGAACAGGGGGCTCATGTGAGAATTCTGTGTTTAAGTTTTTGAGGATCTACCATACTGTTTTCCACAGCAGCTGCACCATTTTGTATTCCCACCAACGATGCACAAAGGTTCCGATTTCTCCACATTCCTGCCAACAATTATTTCTGTTTTGTTTTAAATCATAGACATCCCAACAGGTATGAGGTGGTATATTATTGTGGTTTTGATTTGCATCTTCCTAATGATTAGTGATGTTGAGCATCTTATGCTTATTAGCTATTTGTGTATCATCTTTGGAGAACTGCCTGTTTAGCCCTTCGCCAATTTTTAAATTGGTTGGCTTGCTTTTTTATTGTTGAACTGTAGGAGTTCTTTGTATACTCTGCATATTAATTCCTTAATATTTTGAGAAATTATTTTCTCCTGTTCCATGGGTTGCCTTTTCATTCTGCTTACAGTGTTCTTTGATTCACAAAAGTTTTCGTTTTGATGTAGCCCAATTTATCTATTTTTTTCTTTTGTTGCCTGTGCTTTTGGTGTCATAGAAATCAATGCCAAATCCAACGTCATGAAGTTTTTCCTCTGTATTTTCTTCTAAGCGTTTTATAGTTTTAGCTCTTACATTTAGGTCTTTGATCCATTGTGAGTCAATTTTTGTATATGGTGTATGGTAAGGGCCAGGCTTCCTTTTAAAGAGGTACTTTTCAATCCCATCATGTCTCAGTGAAGATGTGTGTCAGTTAAGCAACTGGCACACATATTCACATGTATGCTCATCCTTACTCACTTTTCTTTCTCGTGTAGGCTTTGGTGGTTTCCCAACAGACAGATGAGAGAAAGCTGAAGCAATTGGGGACTTAACAGCCCAGCAGGCTCAGCTCTTATAACTAGGATATAGCAGTGAGAGCCGTGAGACAGTGGCCAGGATCAGCAAGCATTTTGATGCAAACATGCTTGATGAAATCCCCAATAAAAGAACAGCAGAGGTGCGGTGAACACTGTGGTACATGACTCTTTTTGAATTATGGTTTTCTCAGGGTATATGCCCAATAGTGGGATTGCTGGGTCATATGGTAGTTCTATTTTTAGTTTTTTAAGGAACCTCCTTACTGTTCTCCATAGTGGCTGTATCAATTTACATTCCCACCAACAGTGCAGGAGGGTTCCCTCTTCTCCACACCCTCTCCAGCATTTATTGTTTGTAGATTTTTTGATGATGGCTGTTCTGACTGGTGTGAGGGGTGGGATAGGGAGGGTGGGAGGGAGACGCAAGAGGGAGGAGTTATGGGGATATATGTATATGTGTAGCTGATCCACTTTGTTATAAAGCAGAAACTAACACACCATTGTCAAGCAATTATACGCCAATAAAGATGTTAAAAAAAAAAAAAGAACAGCAGAAGTAGATAGCATTTTAGGCTGAGAAGAAAAAAGGGAGTGTGTGTGTATGTGTTGTGTTCGTGTGTGTGTGTGTGTGTGTGTGTGTGTTATATGTACATATACTTGCCAGCAGAGGGAAAGAGAGAGGTCACTCCGTGCACTGTGACTGTGAATTTTGGGCTACAGCAAATTTTTATTTATTTATGTTCGTACAGAAATAAATTTCTCTTGGTGCTGCTTTAGAGAAACCAAACTAGATTAGCCACAGTTATGTGGGCAAACTGTATTTCCAAAACAGTTATCCCAGTTCTGTTTTACAGTGAACAGAACCTAAATGTGCTTACGGTGTAAAATGTGAAGGTCTGCTTAGCCTTCACTTGCAGAATCTTGAGAAGAAGAAACTACCAGGCGGTGTAAGCTGCCTCATCCAGTATCACCAGGACCAAAGGTCTGCCCTGCACTCGCTGCTCTGACAGGCTTGGAGATAACATCGCCCCACTCACATAACTCATAGTTGCAGGATTCTGCACATGAATTAGATTCTCAACGTTAGAACCCAGTATTGGCAGTTGGGCATCCAAATCTCAAGTAAATTACTGTTTATCTACTAAGACTCTGACTTCAGGACCTATGAGAAACACACTGTGACCCAGTCTGTCCCCTCTTGTTTTTCATGGGGGCTGGTTTACAGACATAAACTGTTTGCTGCTCTGGGTCCTCATCTTCTCTTTACCATAAAAGGCGACTTAGAGAAAAAGGAAATAACTAAGCCTATTAAGTTTTCTGATGTCAGGTGGGATAAGCTAAGCCACACTTTCTAAAAACAGTTTGCAAGACTGGTGTACTATATTTCACTTGAAGCATTAAAATCATTTCATACTTTATTAACTCAAAGAATATCCAGTATTTCCCTGTGAGACTGAGAATAAATGACTAGCTTAAATCAGGGGCGTTTTTGCTGGTATGCTAGGTTTTCAATTGAAATATTAACTCCAAGTGCACACAAGGAAAGTACAGACTGCGTGAGACGTGAACAGCAATTACATCTCCAGCAATAGTCCCAGGAGTTTATTATACCTGAAAAATCATAAGCTTCCTAACACTTGACCATTTTATTCTAAATGCCCTAGGTTCAGGAAAACTCTGGAGATATATTTTCTGTTCATTTCCATTCTTAAATTTCAGTCTATATTTCATGAGTTTCTTTAACTAATATAGTTCTGCTTTCTGTATAACTTTTATATTCTATGTAACTTTTATGTAAATTTCCAGTTAACTTTAACTGCCTAGTTAAATTATAGAGACTGGGAAAACTGGTTCTCCTTCCCCTCTACCCTCTTTTCTTCTCCTTCTTTTAATAAATATCTTTCCTAAGAATAGAGCAACTTCCCTATGCCCGCCCCACCAAAAAAAAAAACAAAAAACTCTGCAAATTCTACCTTGAAAAAATTAGCAATTTAGTATTTAAATAATTTGTAATTGAGAAACTCTCTTCCTTTCCCTAGTTTAAAACCATATATGACTACATTTTGTTCAAGTGGTGAATACCCGGTAAAAAGTGGGGGGTGTGTGTGTGTTATTTAAACAAGGATTAAAGCAAACAGCTACTACTCAGTAGCATCGCTCTATTCCTGTAAGTTACTCTGGGGTACTTAGTAACCAGGTATTTACATTTGAAAACCAGGGATATTAAATGAGAATTTAAGATGAGAAAGAGAAAAAAATAATTAAGAAAAAGAAATTATGAAGAAATATGAATAAGGAGGAAAGACGGCAGTAGTGATTTTTTTTCTCCCCTAAAACCAGAGGTCCCAGTGCTGCTTCCCCACCTTTTCCCCACTGAACAAGAGGTTGCTTGCCTGTGTGGCAAGACAGATAGGTAAGTGACACTACTGGATCAAGAAACTTGGAGATTTCCTACATAGACATTTGTGAACGTCTATATTCTATTCAGTATCAGATTAGTTTGTGATTTCTCTTCCACGTCATTAAGACCCACTACTGCATGGTAGAGAACTGCTCGGGAGCAGAGAAATACCAGAGAGAAAAGGACCCTATCCCATTGTGTGAGCTGAAGCAGTGTACCACCCAGCCTTTCAAAACACCTGCACATAAGAGAGCATATGGAAACTGCCTTCATGGTCAGGCACTGTCTTTGTGCCTATTTCCTTGTGGCGGCAGAAAATCTCTACCAAATCCCTGAGACAATACAGTAGAAACTAAGCATATCGGCTCAGGCAAAAAAAAAGTCATGGAAGTTCTCCAGCTGCCTGACCAGTGCCTGCTTTACCAAGAAGTGTCTAGGGAGCCTTCCATATAGTCCATCAATCAGTGGTTGGCGGGGCTTTTCCCCTTGACACTGCTGATGCCTGAACTGGGTATTAGAAATGCCAGCTCCTGTACCAAAGCTGACCTATCCATTCTTCAGTGTGCTCCTTCTGATTATGTCGACAGACCCTGGACAGTACTTGGCATGGCTATTTGTACACAGTTCCAAATGCAGGTAAACCACGAAAGTTAAATAAATAGATAAGTATAAATAGAAAAACATATCCAGAGCAATTTACTGGTAGTTATACATAATATTAAAATTCTTTTTGTAGCTTTATCCTACCATGTTTCTTATAAAAGGCAGTGCTCATTCACTGGTTCTTTCATTAATTTTTTCCTTTATTGAAATATTTTTTCATTCAGTGCTAGGCACTGGGGATACCAAAATAAAGGTCCCTGCCTTTGAAAAGCTTCAATTATACCTAATGAGATAAACCATATTCTTTTAAGTTTTCTAATACATTTCAAACAGTGTAGAAGAAAGTGGAAATAGCCTAAAATGTCTAAAATCACTTCATAATAGAAAGTGAATTTGACTTTTTCTGTTATAAAGGGACCGCTCTCCGATGGCCCCATTTCTAATAGAGTCCAAGTTTTTATAATAAGAATTAAGCTACTGAGTATTAGGGTTTAACTTTAGCCATACTTTTGCTAGAAGGACCTGTTCTTTAAACTATCATTTTCGTTTCTCACTGTATGCAAAATAATAATAATAATAAACCAAATATCACCAGAGGAAGACCAAAGGTAGTAAAGGGAGAGTAATATTTAAACATTTAATGAATAAAAAAATATAATTTGGGGGTTAGTTTAAAGTTGCATTTTCATGCATATCGTCTTTGCCTCCCACTATAAAGTTTACTTTCTTTTATATTTTTTTTCTCACAAAGAGCCTATTATAGTCGTATTGTTGTGGTATTTAAAAATATTTTTAATTTCAGAAATAACCCGCATTCAACTTAAACATTTGTAGAAGAAAGTAACCCATGGCTTATTCAGTATTGAGAGTATTTCTGGCCAAATGCTATTTCACTGTAACTATTGCCTTGGGATACTTGGCAATGAAATACAAGGACATCAACATTAAACAGGATCTGGTTTTTTTCTGTGGTAGCAGATATTTTTTCATAGAACTGAAATGACTAATGTTAACCAAACAAAATCAGAAGGTCACACCTGAAACTGAAGCTAATGTTTGACTGTGTCACTCCATTTCAGAGTCTTTGTTTCAGAACAGGCAATTTGTCATTTTTCTTACAAAGAGACCTATGATATTCTTACAGACTACTATTTGACATACCACCAGAAGGTGATATAAGAACATACCCCATAGAGCATGTACTCGTGTATAATATGGCATAGTAATTAAATAGACCATATTATTACTATATAACTACCACTTGCAAATATAGTTTGAAATTGGAGGAAAGGAAGAGCATTTACACATCATCATAAAGACTGTGTAAGCTTATGTTTGGGAAAGTTCACTTTCTAAATCTGTTTTGGCATAAATTCAAGAAACTAAGCAAATGAGAAATATTCTTTACACACAAATTTTAGAATTTTTAAAAAGCTATAGATATCTGGATCTCTACTCTATTTGGACTGCCCAGATTTTGTCTTGAATATAAATGGACTCTATTGTCAAACAGAAGTTAAACTAGAGACTATCATCCCAAAGATAAGGTTCCTTTATTAAATTATAATTCCAGTTTTATCACTGTGTAATTGTGATCTTGAGCTTAAGCACATGATCATCTAGTCTCTCCATCAAGAAAATGGGACTGATACTTTGGCATAGTTTGTAGGTATATATCAGTATAGGGAAGGTATATACAGGAAAGATATATATATATATAGAGAGAGAGAGAGATCAATTTTGTAATAACTTGAATCATATTCTAGATGACATAGGGGACTTCCTATCTAAAGGAACTCTATTATAAATCCCTTTGCAAATTAAAGAATATTTTTATAATAAAAATAGCCATTCATCAAACTACCAGTTCATATATTCCAATGCTGGCACATAAAGTTTTTCTGTGAATATTATTCCCAGGTAACTTTCTTAAACTTGCAGTGGTAATTTGAATATATCATAGTTAATAAACAACATTTACTACTACATTCAATGGGTAGACACAAAGCATTAGTGTAGGTATACTAAGTAGTAATAAAAATAATATAATACACAATTGAACAGATATCAAAAAGAACATAGTGTTTGCTTTTTGCATAATCATTAGCTTTAAAAATGCATCATTATAACATTTCACATTTACAATGTCTTAAAGCATTTTGCTACATAAATATAGAACATAATAGCTATAGAAGTTCCCTTCCAGTTTATCCACAAAAATCTGGGAGTAAATTCCCTCAGATTCTTTAGCTTTTAAAATTAAATTGTCAAGCAGAAAATTCGTGATTCTAAGCTGTGGCTATATAGTTCTCTCCCAAGAGAACATCCTTGAAAAACATCTGCTGTTTTGCCCAACTGAAATGATAATTTAAAAATTATATAGGATATGAAAATATAAAATGTAGTCAATTTGAGCATTTAATATAGCCAAGCACTTTTCTAAGTGCTTTATATGTATTATCATTTAATCTTCACAACAGTGTGAGGTATATTATTCCCATTTTATAGATGGTGAAACTGAGGCTCACAAAGATTAAAGTCACTGGTGTGATGACACTTGTTTCTCAAGCGGTAGAGCCAGGGTATAAGCCAGGCAGTCTGACTCCAGAGCCTGGGTTGGGTAAGCCCATCCCACTGCCACATCGTAGTCCCATATTCTCACTTAAAACATTTGGATTATGTGAACTCTAGTCCCTAAACATTTCCATTTAAGAATTTAATTCAATAGCTTTTTTTAAATCTAAAAATTATCATTTGAACCTATTAACTACTTTATAAAGGGCCAGAAATAGGCTATGGAACGGTTTGTAGAACTCTCTGAAGAGGAGTGGGGAGGGTGGGAGGTGCAGTGAGGCATTTGGTAGAAAGGAATGGTTTTCCAACAATTTTACTGTGGATCTGTGCTTGAGTTTCCCTTCAACGCTGTTAACCAATGTCCATCTCTCCTTGATATTGTTTTTATTCTGTTAACACTGGCTATCCCTAACTCTCCTATTACTAAGAAAATAGCAAAGGCAGAGTACCACGGTAGAAAGAGCTTGGACTTTGTCATCAGCTAAATTTCAATTCTGAGTGGTCTTGGGTAAGTTATTTGATTGCTCTGAGCCTCAAGCTCCTGATCTTTAAAAAGGAGGCAGTAGTAGCCAACATTTATCAAACCCTTAGTATATACTTGGTTTTGTTCTAAGCACTTGGTATATATTGTGTAATTTATTCCTCACAGTGACGCCCTGAGATAGTGATTATTATTACCACCAGTTTCATTTTGCAGATGAGGGTGGTGAGGAACGAAGACTTTAAGTAACTTAACCAATGTCATACAGCTCCATAGTTAAAGAACTAGGGCTCAAACCCAGGAAATCTGACCCTAGACCAGGTCTTCTGCTCTAAAGCGCCAGACAGTAAATATTTTAGGTTTCGTGGAGCACACTAGTTTCTGCTGTAGCAGTTCAGCTCTGCCACTGTAGCATGAAAGCAGCCGTAAACAATATGTAAACAAGTGGGCACGGCTACATTCCAGCAAAACTTGATAAGAACAGCCACAGGGTTGAATTTGGCCCTCTGGCTGTAGTTTGCTGATCCCCTGCTCTAGAGCCTGCATTTTAAACTTCATCTCATAGGGATGTCACAAAAAATCAAAGAACTTCCTTAAGGTGACTTATGCACATAATAATTGCTCAAAAATCGTAGCTATCATGAACTCAAGAGTTTTTAAACCATACGTTACGGAAATTCTTTGATTATTTGTGGCCCATCTCCTTCCCTCCAGGGAGGATTGCACTTCAGTCATCTATTGTCTTTTATGCCACCCTCTTCGTAGCATGTAAGTAAAATACACTCTCCAGCCACATTTCCAGAAATGCTAGACATGCCTGAAATCATCTCACTGTGCTAAATGATGGCAGTCAGCAGAGTGTTTGGCTTACAAAGATGCTCAATAAAATTTATTTTGATTTTCATGATTTTAATTAATTCATTCCACTACGACATCATCGGGTATTATGTTCGCAGTAATGCGATATATGATAATGTAACTTTAAGTGTAGGAGGATAAGGGGAGCTTCACCTTGCAGAATTTCCATCTGTCTCTAAATGTAATTAAACCAGATGCGCAGATTTTCAGTCCTTGTCCACCTGTTATACCTTGGGTTCTGTTTTGACCCATGGTTCATTGTTGCTTGTATACTTTACGAAGGCACTGTCATACCTTCGGCACTCAATAAAATGTTAATTGAAAGAACATATGTGTCCTCCTAGGGTTAAATAATCTTAAGTGGCTGCCCATCTTTGCTCAGGATGTTTGCTCTGCTCTCCCTCCTCTCCCTCCTTCTTTGTCCACCCTTGCTAGACTAGAAACCCCAAGGACTGTGCAGTAGTCACCACTGTATCGCCAAGCACCTAGCATGGCCTGGCATACAGCAAGTGTTCAGTCACTTCAATCAGCAAGTGTTTGATTGAATGAATGAGTGAATGAACACATACACAAATATTGTTTGATCATCTATTTCATCAGTTCATTGCCTTCTGCCTAAGGGGTACAGAGGTTGATTTTAGTATCAGTAAATTGACTGTGTTCCAGGAGCACATTTACAGTGATTGTTATAGTGTGTCTTTAAAAGAAACAACTCTGAATCTTTTATTTATTTATTTTTGGCTGTGTTGGGTCTTCGTTGCTGTGCGTGGGCTTTCTCTAGTTGCAGCGAGCGGGGGCTGCTCTTCGTTGTGGTGCGCGGGTTCCTCATTGCAGTGTCTTCTCTTATTGCGGAACACGGGCTCTAGGCACGAGGACTCCAGTAGTTGTGGCACGTGGGCTCAGTAGTTGTGGCACACGGGCTTAGTTGCTCCACGGCATGTGGGATCCTCCCGGACCAGGGCTCGAACCCATGTCCCCTGCATTGGCAGGTGGATTCTTAACCACTGCGCCACCATGGCAGCCCACAACTCTGAATCTTTTTTTTTTTTTTTGGTACGCGGGACTCTCACTGTTATGGCCTCTCCCGTTGGCGGAGCACAGGCTCCAGACGCACAGGCTCAGCGGCCATGGCTCACGGGCCCAGCCACTCCGCAGCATGTGGGATCTTCCCGGACCGGGGCACGAACCCGTGTCCCCTGCATCGGCAGGCGGACTCTCAACCACTGCGCCACCAGGGAAGCCCACAACTCTGAATCTTCAGTGAAGCTTTCTACATAATTAGAAACGAGCAGTGACACCAGAGAAAGGTCTAGGTCTTAAAAACCAGATTGTCAGCGGTTTTCACATGTCCACGAAGCAGAGGGGTCTGAATTTAATGAGGCATTTCTATAGCTTGGCAGATCCTTAGACAGATTGCAAAAGTGGTATTTGTGTGACCCAGGCCTGTCAGTTTGCTGGATGACAAATCAGTTTGGTGACAGAATCAGTGTGATAGAGCTTTATGGTGGTAGTTCTTTGCGTTGAAAAATAAAATTGATAGGTTTTCCACCAAATTAAATGAGTAGTTTGGTATCAAAAAAACACTACCTTGGACCTTTGAAAAATGTTGCGCAGTTCTCAGTCTTGACAGCCTTGACAGGAAGAGCCAGATCAAGACACCAAGGCCATGCTGGGTGTGGAGGTGCTACTATTTAATTAGTACCTCCCATGTGTAAGTGTATAATCTGTTTAAAACTCCAAGATAGATTCGATCAGTAATTCTCAACAGGGAGCAATTCTGCCCCCCAGGAGACATTTTTGGTTGTCACGCATGGAGGGGGTGTGGGCATGTAGAGGGTAGAGGGCAGAGATGCTATGAAACATCCTACAGTGCACAGGACAGCCCCCCAAAACAAAGAATTATCACACCCCAAATGGCAGTAGGGAATGAAGTTCAGAAACTTTGGATTAAATGATACCCAAGGTTCCTTTGCAGCTCAAATTCTGTGATTTTAGGATATTAGATTATGTACGTGAAAGAATTTTATGAGTTGCCAAACACTATACTATAAATTCAAGCTACTATTATGATACAAGCCATCGCTGCTCTCCTTCTCCTCTCTGGTATCTGTCTGGCAGTCATCCTTTCTGTTCTGAGCCAGATCCCTCAAAGGTGTAGGTCAAAAGAGCCAAGATAAGGGGTGAAACTAGAAGTCCCTCCTACTGCTTGTTCAGAGTTTGAGAAAATCCAGTAGACAGATGTGGCCAAATTTGCAGGTTTCATTGTTTTCACCATTATCCCATTAACCTGTTGAGAAAAAGTATACGTGTGTAATGCTTATTTAAAGGGAACCGGATAGCCAATTCTTAATGGGTATTTATGTGCTGCCAAAGCCCCGTAGATAATTCCCCCACGCCACCTCTCTGGAGTGGGTGGTGCTACCCCTCTCCTGGTACACAGCCAGCGTCCTTGGGAACCCACAGCCAAATGCCTTATTTTCAGGGATGTGCTGATAGAAATGCCTGGGAAAAGTGAGCCTCTTGGCTTTCATCTGTTTATCAGTCATTCACTGAATGATGCGCCTTGCTGTAACAAAATCTGTACAAGCATCAGTACAACTTAAGCAACAATACAATTAACTCTTCTCAGATTAGCCAGGACCCGACAGAAGGAATGGCCCAGAATGTCATTATTCTAGTGCCTCTTTATCCTTCCAGAATTTTCCCTAAATAAAAGAGAGTCATGGGAGGATTTTTGTGTCTCCCAAGGATCGTGCCTTCAAATAGCACAAGGTTGCCGGCTGAGATAGGAAAAAAAAAAAAAAAAGAGAGAGACCGGGCTTCAGTCTTCAGCTTACTGTGTGGGATCCCAGGTAAATTCCAAGTGTTCTGCCTCCAGTTTGAGCAGGACTTCTTTTACACGTTCAGACTCTGAGGTAACAGAAATGTCCCCATGCCAGAGGCCGGCTTGGTGGTGGGAGTGTGCTCTCTGCTGTTTACTCTAATGGGTGGTGGTAACTTGACACAGGAGCAGTAAGATAACCGCTCAGCGTGAGGCCAGATCTTGGAAACTTTTTGCAGAAGCTGGTCTTCGATTCTGTTCCCCCTGATGTGTGGCACTAAATGTCATTTGACCTTGGAACCAGTACTCTGAAATGGGTGCTATTACGAGCACTATCTTAGAGATGTAGACATGAAGCCTCATGTGACATGGCGAGTAAGTGGCACATTCATGATCTGAACTCCTATTTCTTCAACTCCAAAGTCTTTGCTCTTAACCAGAATGGCATATGTTTTATTATATCTACACATTGTGTATATGAGGTCATGCCTAAGAAGTGACTATTAGTAAAGACAAACATTTTATGGTATAAATAAGGGGACATTAAAAATAGAACTCTAACTGCAAACAGAGATAGAATCACCTCTTGGATAAATACATTCTAAAACCTTCTACTGGATTAAATTCCATCTAGTGCTGGAAGACACTGCTCACCACTGAATATTAACTTCAAATTGCAGTGTGTCCGTTGGTCAGCAAATAAAACTCTTCCAAGAATTCCAATTCCAAATTGCGTATTAAACACACACACACACACACACACAACACACACCTGTGAACCAAAGCTCACTGGTAGTTTGCATAATTCTAGAGTAAACTCATGCTCATTTTTGATCCTAAGACTGGTTGGTAAACACTGGAAATATTTCCCAGTACAGTGTTTACAGTGTTATCCCTTGCCCTCTAAAATGTCCCACTTCAGGGAATTCCCTGGTGGTCCAGTGGTTAAGACTCCACGCTTCCACTGCTGGGGGCCCGGGTTCAATCCCTGGTGGGGGAACTAAGATCCCGCAGGCCCCGCAGTAAAGCCAAAAAAAAAAAAAAAAAAGTGCACTTCAAAGTTAAAATCTTACTGAAATGTACTCTAAACTGGTACTAAGGGAATTCAAATCCTTGATGATTTCTAGGTTAAGTCTGAGTTAACCCCAAAATGTTACGTTACCCCAACAAGCTCAAACTCAACCTAAAATAAAGACAACAAAAATTCTAGCTAATAGTTCAGAATAACAATAGCTTGATTTGAAAGAATATTCTCCTCTGTTTTACATGCCAAACTGTGAATAAATGATTTGTTTTGAATATATTGCCACGTTTGTTTAATGCAAGCAGCTTTCAATGAACACTAATGCGTTTTTAGTGTGTGTGAGCTCGGCTCTGTGTTGGGAGGGTCCTGCCTCAGGGGATCTGGCATCCTTGTGAACGACTGCACCATTTGCATCCAATGCAGCAAGTCTCTTCAGGTTCTTTCTGAAGAGCCTCTTGCAAACTGCTGTAGCCAAGGGTTAGGTGAGAAACAGGCTTACACTTGGACGCCTGAGCCACATCACCAATGGAGAATCACACTGCCAGACAGCTTACCTGCAGTGAACAGAATCTGGGAGGCTCTGATATGCCAGTCTACACCAGAACTCACAAGCTAGGCTTCTCATTCTGACTGGTTTAAAGTTGGCTGGGGTAATACCTCTTGCTTATTTCCCTATAAACACAAGAATCCTACATAGGGGTAAGAGTCTTACCTCAAGTTCATATATCTTTTTCTAAGTTCAGATTTCTTATGCCTACATTTCTTGAGCACTTGGTGCTAGGTTCAGCACTCAGAGCTTTGCATGGATCATTTCAGCCCAATGGTGAGAGTTAACTTAGGTGCAGCTGTGGTACAGACTCTAAGCCACACTGTGGGTTCAAGGTAAGCTCCGTGAGGATGAGGTCCACAGGTATCTGGCACATAGTAGGTGCTCAGTAAATATTTGCAGAATGAATGAATAAATAAACACAAACTCTTCTGTGTTTGTGTCACTTTTAAAATCTTAAGAAATTGTTCACATAGAAGTGTTAGGAGCTGAGCCAACAATCTTTACCAGATGTCTCTTCTTCTAGGCCTCACAAATTTGACCATGTAGTTAAATGGAAAACAGCTTAGAATGAGGGTGGGAAGGCAGCTCAAGAAGACTCTTTAAAATATGTTAGAACTTAAAACTTTGTCCTGAAATTAAGTCACTGCTCAGCATAGGAAACAGAGGGAAAAGTGACCTTTGTCACACCTTAGTGTAATACTTAGCAATAGGAATCTCTGTTACTTAGTCTCATTGATGTTCTCTGCACATCTCCTAGAGCAGAGGTTGGCAAACTTTTACTGTACCTGGCCAGAGAGTAAACTTTTTTTTTTTTTTTTTTGCGGTACGCAGGCCTGTCACTGTTGTGGCCTCTCCCACTGCGGAGCACAGGCTCCGGATGCGCAGGCTCAGCGGCCACGGCTCGCGGGCCCAGCTGTTCCGCGGCATGTGGGATCCTCCCGGACCGGGGCACGAACCCGTTTCCCCTGCATCGGCGGGTGGACTCTCAACCACTGCACCACCAGGGAAGCCCGAGAGTAAACATTTTAGCCTTTATGGCCATGCAATCTCTGTCTGAACTAGTCAACCCCACCACTGTACTGCAAAAGCAACCATCTTCAAAAAAAAAAAAAAAAAAAAAAAAAAACGAGTATGGCTGTGTTCCAATAAAATTTTATTTACAAAAACAAATGGCAGGCTATATTTGGCCCATGGCACAGTTTACCAAGCCCTGGTCTAAAGCGTGTCTAATTGTCTTAAGTTTTCTGTTTCATCTCTGACAGAAGGATCATACGGCTAACGCCGTATAGTTCCCTTTTTATAAGGCATTAAATAAACCATATATCTTTCACATATCTATGCCTTTGGCCTTGAAAACTCATTGAACAGCACACCATGTAATTTATTTAACTGTGGTATATTATCTTATAAAGATGAGAAGAATGGAGTTCGTAGCCCATAAGGTTTTATTGAATGTACCATTTTTAAGTGGCCTCTAATGAAATCCTAATTTTATGGAATCTTTTTATTCTTTTTGCATCTCTGAGCTTTCTCACTCTTTTTTTTTTTATTGTGTGTGTGTGTGTGTTAAAAATATACATAACAAAGTTAACCGTTTTACCTGTTTTTAAGTGTCCAGTTCAGTGGCATTAAGTACATTCACATTGGTGTGCAGCCATAACCACCAGCCATCTCTAGAACTTTCTCATCATCCTTCACTGAAACTCCATAAACACTAATTCCCCATTCTCCCTCCCTCCAGCTCCTGGCAACCACCATTCTACTTTCTATCTCTATGAATTTGACTGTTTAGGTACTTCATCTAAGTGGAATCATATAATATTTGTCCTTTTGTGTCTGGCTTATTTCACTTAGGATGTCTTCATGGTTCATCCATGCTGCAGCATTGTGAGAATTTCCTTCCTTTTTAAGGCTGAATAGTATTCCACTGAGTATACATGCCACATTTTGTTTGTCCGTTCATGTGTCAATGGACTTTTGGGTTGTTTCTACCTTTTGGCTACTGTGAATAATATTGTTATGATCATTGGTGTACAAATATCTGTTTGAGTCCCAGTTTTCAATTCTTTTGGTTATATACCCAATAGTGGAATTGGTGGATCGTATGATAATTGTTACCTTTTTGAGGAACCACAATACAGTTTTCCATAGTAGCTGCACCATTTTACATTCCCACCAGCAATGCACAAGGGTTACAATTTTTCTACATTCTTGCCAACACTTATTTTGGTTTTTTGTTAGTTTCTATGTTTGGTTGGTTATAATAGGCACGCTAGTGGATGCAAAGTGGTATCTCGTGGTTCTCAGTTGTTTTTATGCTAGTGTTTGTAGTTAGTGTAAAAAATAGTTCATTTAAACACTACATTAATTTGTATCTCATGCAAATTTTATATATATATATATATTCACATATATGTGCATTTATTCCTCTCCTAATGCCAAAATTATGTGAGATGGCTTCCAAGGACATGAAAACAATAAGATGAATAATATACATAGCTAAATTCATGGCACTGGGGATATAGAAGACTAAAAAAAATGAACCAATAGCCACGATTAGATGAACCTGAGAGTGTGTTGTGATGTCCTATACAATTACAAAACTAAAGTGACAGAGTCAATCCTGAACTTGTTAGTGGCCAAAGAAAAAAGGGAAAGGGGGCCAGTAACATGATTCACTTATTCCAGATGATGAAAGCTCAGGAAAAAAAGGCTTTTCTTGGCTCGCAGATATAGGAAAATAAGCTATAACTATTTTAAAGGAGATGATATGTTACTGAAAGCAGTAGAATTTTTGGTGAAATTAATGGGGCTGGAATTGGGAATGACTCCTCTAGCCTGACTGTTATACAACTTTTTTGTGTGTTAAATGGTAGTTTCAAAGTACAATTTTAGGAAAATAAAAAGTCAACTCCACATCTCTCAGCAGAGCGATAAGGGCTATTCCTTTGGACTTTAGTCACTGTTTTATGTAGGACAACTATGTAAGATCTTGAATTCCCTCATATATGTTTATATATGTACCTGGCATTTGCTTCCCAGGTCACAGATTATAAATGCATATGTGTTTGTACAGATAATCTTCTTAAGAATATATCCTTATCTTCCTTTTGGAAGGAGGGAAAGATCTTCATGTTCAAATTTGATATTGAAATTTCTGCTTCAACTTGAAACTACAGGAACTGATGTATATTTTCAAATTTATACCAGAAAAAAGGCTTCATGATAACTGGATATGTTGCCAAACCAGCCTTCAAGCAATTGAAGAGCAAAGCAAATTAAAAATAAGAATAGAAGCCGTATCAAACAGATGTTTTTAAAGAACTGAGAAAGTGTCAAAATTACTCTAAAACTGAAAGAATTGGTCTGAAGTTTTACCCAGAAGTTTGGATGAAGAATAATAACTGACATTTCTTGAGCATTTACAATGTTCCAGGCATAGTTCAAAGTGCTTTGTATGTATTAACTCACTTCTCTAAACTCAACAAAGTTAATACTACTGTCATCATTCCCATTTTATAGATAGGGAAACTGAGGCATGGGGTAGCTGAATATCCTTGCTCCAGGTCATACAACTAGGAAGTGTTAGAGCTAGGATTCACACACAACCACGCATTCTGCCTCCAGTGGCCAGTCACTGACCCACTAAACTGCAGGGGTCCCCAGCCTCTGAGGTACCGGTCCCTGGCCTGTTAGGAACCTGGCCACACAGCAGGAGGTGAGCGGCGGGTGGGCGAGCGAAGCTTCATCTATATTTACAGCTGCCCCCCATAGTTCACATTACCACCTGAGCTCCTCCTCCTATCGGCATTATGGTGAGTTGTATAATTATTTCATTATATATCACAATGTAATAATAATAGAAATAAAGTGTACCATAAATGTAATGCGCTTGAATCATCCAGGAACCATCCCCCACCCCCACCCCATCCGTGGAAAAATTGTCTTCCACGAACTTGGTCCCTGTCGCCAAAAAGGTTGGGGACCACTGCTAAACTGTACTGCCCCTTGATGTTACAGCAAATGAACCAAAGAAGTATTGGTTGGCCAATGGGCAAATAAATATCTTCTGTTGTGTCCCTATATTTTCTTTTGTTTTGTTTTGTTTTCTTTAAATGATCAAACTTACCTTAATTATCCTTGAAATTTCCCTTAATATTCTTATGTAGAATTCCCAGTAGTAAATTTTTTTTTAACATCTTTATTGGAGTATAATTGCTTTACATGTATCCCCATATCTCCTCCCTCTTGCGTCTCCCTCCCACCCTCCCTATCCCACCCCTCTAGGTGGTCACAAAGCACCTAGCTGATCTCCCTGTGCTATGCGGCTGCTTCCCACTAGCTAGCTATTTTATGTTTGGTAGTATATATAAGTCCATGCCACTCTCTCACTTCGTCCCAGCTTACCCTTCCCCCTCGCCATGTCCTCAAGTCCATTCTCTACGTCTCCGTCTTTATTCCTGCCTGCCCCTAGGTTCTTCAGAACCTTTTTTTTTTTAGATTCCATATATATGTGTTGGCATATGGTATTTATTTTTCTCTTTCTGACTTACTTTACTCTGTATGACAGTTGCTAGGTCCATCCACCTCACTACAAATAACTCAATGTCGTTTCTTTTGACTAATATTCCATTGTATATATGTGCTACATCTTCTTTATCCATTCACCTGTCGATGGACATTTAGGTTGTCTCCATGTCCTGGTTATTGCAAATAGTGCTGCAATGAACATTGGGGTGCATGTGTCTTTTTGAATTATGGTTTTCTCTGGGTATATGCCCAGGAGTGGGATTGCTGGGTCATATGGTAGTTCTATTTTTAGTTTTTTAAGGAATGTCCATACTGTTCTCCATAGTGACTGTATCAATTTACATTCCCACCAACAGTGCAAGAGGGTTCCCTTTTCTCCGCACCCTCTCCAGCATTTGTTGTTTGTAGATTTTTTGATGATGGTCATTCAGACCGGTGTGAGGTGATACCTCATTGTAGTTTTGATTTGCATTTCTCTAATGATTAGTGATGTTGAGCATCCTTTCATGTGTTTGTTGGCAATCTGTATATCCTCTTTGGAGAAATGTCTATTTAGGTCTTCTGCCCATTTTTGGATTGGGTTGTTTGTTTTTTTAAATATTGAGCTGCATGAGCTGCTTGTAAATTTTGGAGATTAATCCTTTGTCAGTTGCTTCATTTGCAAATATTTTCCCCCCGTTCTGAGGGTTGTCTGTTCGTCTTATTTACAGTTTCCTTTGCTGTGCAAGAGCTGTTAAGTTTCATTAGGTCCCATTTGTTTATTTTTGTTTTTATTTCCGTTTCTCTAGGAGGTGGGCCAAAAAGGATCTTGCTGTGATTTATGTCATAGAGTGTTCTGCCTATGTTTCCCTCTAAGAGTTTTATAGTGTCTGGCCTCGTAAATTTTTTTAAATGATAAAAAATGGAAAAAATTTAGTTGAATGATGAAACCTTATTCAGCTATTATAAAGTATGTTTTTACAGTTTTAAGAGCGTGGAAGAATGCTTTTTAAATGAAGTAAAGCAGCAGGATGTAAATTTATTGGAAGACCAGCTCCACCTCTCCCACCCTCCAAAAGAAACTATTGAAAGAAAGATGGGAAAGTTTAATTGTGGCCATCACTGGGTAGGAGAATTAGGAATAACTTTTTTTCTTATTTTTCTTAATTTCCATAGAATTTACTTGAATACTGTCACAGACCAAAAAAATGAACTAAACTTCATTTTTTAAAAAGCTAATCAGAGCTGTTCTCTACAAACGCAAAATACGAAGCTCCTAGTGATAATCTCACTGCATAACTTAAAATCATTTCCATGAGCCCTATGCTATAGGAGTGAAGGTGGCATGATTTAGACTTGCACTGGTGTAGCTATTTAATTTTAAAGTAAAATGAAAAATTCTGCAATAGTCGCATCTCCAGTATTCAGTAGCCACAAGTGGCTAGTGACAGGTTTTCCATCGTCACAGAAAGTTCTATTGTTCAGCACTGGTTTCAAAGAAAGAACATGGAATCTGGAGCCATACGCCTTGAAATCAAGTCCTGATATGAGCTGATACTTGCTGTGTGAAATGAGCAATTTACTCAACCTCTCTGAGCCTATTTCCCCATAGACATTTGGGACTAATGATAATATCACTTCCCATGAAAGGAGATTAAGAAGATCAAATAAGATAATGCATGTGACAGTTCTCTGAAAACTATAGTGTAGTTTAACAGGTTGTTGCTGCTTCACAAGTCCCCCAGCCTGAACTTAATCTAGCTCTTTGTGCACTGATTCCAAATCCATGAATGATTCATACCAAGAATTTTGCTGATAGGGAACGACACCGTAAAAATCAGACTTACCAGCTCTTAGCACAGTTCCCAGGACAAGTCCTTGGTAATGTGGGTGTTCCATTTCTTCCTTGTAAAAAGCTTCCACACACAGCTCTGTATCTTCAGTAACACCTCCTCAGTGTTTTCCTTAATATAAACACATTGCCCTCCTTCCATTCCTAAATGAAAAAAGCTGTCTTAAAAAAGAAAGCAAAGAGGTTTTGTCTGTCAACGAAATAAAGGGGGTAAAATGCTGTAACTAAAAGGAAGTCAGTCTGACTTGACAGTGTAGGAATTAAGCAAAAGATGTTGCCAACTGCTGCAAGAACGTGAAGTTTTCCCCAACAATGACAGCAGGTTCTCTATGCCTCAAAGCTATTGGGTTACTGACTAAGCGGAAGTACTTGCTCATTCTGATTTTTTTCCCCCAAGTCACTTCTGGTTTTTCCTGCAAAACACCTTGCCCAATTTAGACAATTGTAGAGCTGCTGCATATCTAGATTGGTCTCCATCTTATTTCTCATTCAACCACCTGATAGTTAAGCGTGAGTCTTGTATGGCTTTGAAGAAGAAAGAAAGAAAAAAAAAAAAAAAGTCAAGTTCTGACTCAACTCGGTAAAGATTCCACACTCACCCCCTCCCTCCTGCCTCCCCCAGGTTTCCGCCGGGCTTGGATGCCTTTGACATTATGACCGCAGAGGATTCCACCGCAGCCATGAGCAGCGAGTCGGCCGCTGGGTCCTCCGCCAAGGTGCCCGAGGGCGTGGCGGGCGCGCCCAATGAGGCGGCGCTTCTGGCGCTGATGGAGCGCACGGGCTACAGCATGGTGCAGGAGAACGGGCAGCGCAAGTACGGCGGCCCGCCGCCCGGCTGGGAAGGTCCGCACCCGCAGCGCGGCTGCGAGGTCTTCGTGGGCAAGATCCCGCGCGACGTGTACGAGGACGAGCTGGTGCCCGTGTTCGAGGCAGTGGGCCGCATCTACGAGCTGCGCCTCATGATGGACTTCGACGGCAAGAACCGCGGCTACGCCTTCGTCATGTACTGCCACAAGCACGAGGCCAAGCGCGCCGTGCGTGAGCTCAACAACTACGAGATCCGCCCCGGCCGCCTGCTCGGCGTGTGCTGCAGCGTGGACAACTGCCGCCTCTTCATCGGCGGCATCCCCAAGATGAAGAAGCGCGAGGAGATCCTGGAGGAGATCGCCAAGGTCACGGAGGGCGTGCTCGACGTGATCGTCTACGCCAGCGCGGCTGACAAGATGAAGAACCGCGGCTTCGCCTTCGTCGAGTACGAGAGCCACCGCGCCGCCGCCATGGCGCGCCGCAAGCTCATGCCCGGCCGCATCCAGCTTTGGGGCCACCAGATCGCCGTGGACTGGGCCGAGCCTGAGATCGACGTGGACGAGGACGTAATGGAGACCGTGAAGATCCTCTACGTGCGGAACCTCATGATCGAGACCACCGAGGACACCATCAAGAAGAGCTTCGGCCAGTTCAACCCGGGCTGCGTGGAGCGCGTCAAGAAGATCCGCGACTACGCTTTCGTGCACTTTGCCAGCCGCGAGGACGCCGTGCACGCCATGAACAACCTCAACGGCACCGAGCTGGAGGGCTCGTGCCTCGAGGTGACGCTGGCCAAGCCCGTGGACAAGGAGCAGTACTCCCGCTACCAGAAGGCGGCCAAGGGCGGCGGCGCAGCCGAGGCGGCAGTGGTGCAGCAGCCCAGCTACGTGTACTCCTGCGACCCCTACACGCTGGCCTACTATGGCTACCCTTACAACGCGCTCATTGGGCCCAACAGGGACTACTTCGTGAAAGGTTAGTGGGGACTCCTTGCCTGGGTAGGCCCAGGGATCCGCGTCTGCCAGGCGGGCGGCGTCGGGGGTGTGGTGGCTGTCATTTACCGAGCCGGTGGACGGCGACCCCCTTACCCACCCTCGTTTGGGTATGGGTTCTGGGTTCTGTTCTTTGCTGGCGCTTAAGGCATGCACTTCTACAGCACTGAGAGAAATGCATATCGTTAGTATGTGCGGGATGAGTGGTAGAATCATGGGCGCATGCAAGCTCTTCCTGCGCTCAGCCTTTCCAGGGCCTACCTACTGTGGGGCTAGTCCGCAAGGCTCTGGGTTCTTAGGTTAAAAACTACGTGTGAAATGAAATCTTTAGAATGCTGGGGATTAGGGGGCACAGTGTTGTCGTTGGGTTTTTTGTTGGGGTTGTTTTGTTTTTTGTAGTCACTGGCTAGCCTGTAATGAAACCAGGCATTACACTGGGAAGCAGAATGCTTAGCCTCTGGGTCCTGTTCTCTGATTAACTGCTTCTGTGACTTAAGTCAGCCCCTCTAACCTCCCGAGGCTTGTTTTCTCACGCGTAAAATGAGAAAGGTGACTAGCAGTTCCCCTTCCACAACTAACTTTGTTACAGTCTGTGAACATTTTTATTTATTGGAGTTGCAGTTGCAGTCCTAGGAACTCACCCTTCAAGTTCATCTCTTGCAGCAGACATTTTAGGGTGCACCTAGGCTGGAACAGAAGGTGTGAAGCATCTTCCAGCTCATTGAAGCACAGAGGTGTAGCCACCTGCAGCTTAGAGCCAGCGCAAACGCCTAAGTGCCAGGAGCCTTGAGCTAGGGTCCGCCTCCTGTACTGTTGCTATTGGTAGCTCATCATGTTTTGTGTTGTTATTATAAGCAGGCAGCATAAGAGGCCGGGGTCGAGGTGCAGCTGGCAACAGAGCCCCAGGGCCCAGGGGTTCCTACCTTGGGGGATATTCTGCTGGCCGTGGTATATATAGCCGATATCATGAAGGAAAAGGAAAACAACAAGAAAAAGGATATGAACTTGTACCGAATTTGGAAATCTCTGCCGTCAATCCAGTTGCCATTAAACCTGGTACAGGTCAGTATAAACTGGCGTGAGAATGGATCTTTTCAGCCTGAACCCCAGCCCTCCCTTTGAAGTGACTTCCTTGGGTACTTTTATCTGCATATGGGTTCCTCTTCTCAAAGGCAACCGAAGATTAGGCAAGGAACGTGGCCTCCTGGGCCTTCTTATCTAGAACTTAGGGAGATAGTCTAGCGTCTAGTTTTGACCACGTTCCAGTCAAACTTTCCGATAGTGGGTTTTTCAAATGGGTATCACCAGTCGTTAGGCTTTTTTTTCAATTAGGCAGATTCTCAACTAGGCAGATTGGGATGGGGTGTGCAGAGATAGAAGAACACGAGTCTCTTCTGTGTCTTCTACCAGCTAAAAACTTTCTTTTGCTTACTCAAGCCTATTTCTACCACATGCATCGGAAGCCAGAAGGCGCATTTCTTTGCTAGTTCTGAGAGTTGCTGGGAAGGGTAGAAAATTCCCCTTCAGGAGCAAATAACACTGCTGTCTCTTGTCATGGTCTTAACAAACCAGAATGCCTGGGAGCAGCAGTGAAAGGTTTTGCGGCTGATTTCCAGCTCTCATTTCCGCCTTTTGCTGGATCCGTAGATTGGGGGTAGGGGCACTCAAGTAATTCAAGCCAGGGACCTTGAACTTTGCTTCCACCCTCCACAGACCAGGCCCCACAAACCAGTTTTCCAACATTGTTAGTGCTCGTTAGCCTAATGTGAAACAGGTCTTTCTGATCCTAACCTGCAAGGAGCTTTATTTAACTCCACAGTGTGAACATAGGACAGACTCCCTATTTACACACACCACACAAGCCCACACATGGGAGATTCTTCCCTGATCCTCCTCCAGACCTTTTCCCGGTCTCATGGAGGGTAGATTGAAGAACTCTTTGAGAACATCCTCACTTGGAAGCTCAGCCTCTCTGACTTTCTGTTGGCTGAGGTCTGCACTCCTTCTCCCGGCTGAAACAGACTCAAGGGAGCTGTGCGAGTGGGGCGTAGGTTGGCATTGGCCACATAGAGCTTACAAAGCATTTTCCCAGTAGAGTTTCCTTTTTAAGTAATCCGGTGATTTTTTTTTTTTTTTTTTTTTTAATGCCTGTGAAAAAATTCTGCAATTTCTGCAGGTAAGTGACTCCTTAGACTGGATTTCCTTATAAATGCCATTGGTGCTTTAAGCAGTGTAAAACAAATCCTGTTTCTCCCTGTAATTCCATAAAGCAGAGCCTGGATACAAGACTTGTCACTTCTACTTGTTGGGAAAGGGACTCTTGTTGGCATTAGCTTAAGATTTAACTAGAGAAAAGAACTCTTAAACAACCTTTAAGCATATAGTTGTGTTCTGGGGCATGTAGTAGCTGACAGCCAGAATAATCCAGAGTTGCTTAGTACGACTCAAATATGGCTCAAACTTATAACCCTTTCTGGGCCCTATCCCCATGACCTCTATTTCTGGTTAATCCAAAAAATTAGAACTATGTATTTTAGGAGGAACACCAGGGCAGTAGTGAAGTATCTGGGCACAAGATCACATGGATGGAAAGGCAGGTAAAAGATTTGGTTAAGATTTTAGGTATATTTTGGGCTTCCCTGGTGGCGCAGTGGTTGAGAGTCCACCTGCCGATGCAGGGGACACGGGTTCGTGCCCCGGTCCAGGAAGATCCCACATGCCGCGGAGCGGCTGCGCCCGTGAGCCATGGCCGCTGAGCCTGCGCGTCCGGAGCCTGTGCTCTGCAACGGGAGAGACCACAGCAGTGAGAGGCCCGCGTACTGCAAAAAAAAAAAATAATAAAAAATAAATAAAGGTTTTAGGTATATTTTATTGAATGGCTGTATCATTGTTTAGCCCACAGTCATTTCTCTTTACCTTATATCATCAGCTTTTATTAGAAGAAATTACTTACAGTTGGAGAAAAAACATAAGTGAAAGGTTACTTTGTGTATGCATTTCAATATTCTTGCTCTTCCTTGCAACACACACATACCACACACTCACGCAAACTCCCCCACATCAGGGCTAGTATTTTTTTTTTTCTTTTTACCTCTCCTTATCATACATTGACATTCGATAACTGCTGTCTGTTTGAATCTCTGGTTGAAATGAGCCCTTTGGACTTGACTCACAGAAACATGTCTTTGAATTGGCAGGTACCACCAAAAAAAGCAGTCATGGGCTTCCCTGGTGGCACAGTGGTTGAGAGTCCGCTTGCCATTGCAGGGGACGCGGGTTCGTGCCCCGGTCCGGGAGGATCCCACGTGCCGCGGAGCGGCTGGGCCCGTGAGTCATGGCCGCTGAGCCTGCGCGTCCGGAGCCTGTGCTCCTTAACGGGAGAGGCCACAGCAGTGAGAGGCCCGCGTACCAAAAAAAAAAAAAAAAAAAAAGCAGTCACTCTACTGCTTTGCTATTATGACTGGCCATTAGAAAATTAGGGAATTTTTTATTATGTATTTTTCCTTGAGTCAGTAATATTGAAATCTGAAATGTGGGGTGGGGAGGATGTACACAGACCTCTGAGTTCTCAAAATGAAACCCTCAACAGCACCAGCTTTTTAAAACGTGGTGAAAGTGAAAAGGGCAGCGGGTCTGGTAACGGGTTAGATGAGTGATAAGGAACCAGCAGTCTCCTTCTCACACTCTTGGGCCTCAAGCCCCTGCTCTCACTTCTTATTCTGAGACTGTTTTCTCAGAATTAGAAGGCCCTTTCTTGCTCTGTAGAACCTCAAGAGTAAGAGTCAAAATGCGATTTTCTGTTAGAAGCAGTAGGAAATGTGGGTACAGAAACCTAACTCTAAGCTTTCCTTCCCTGATGATCTATGGGGAGACCCCATTGGTACCCATGTGTTTCCTTTTGAAAGTCAAGTCAAGGGGACGAGGGGTACCTGCCACCTCCTCTCTCTTCCTCTTGGGTAGCACCTGTACTGAGGGAGCATTAGTTAGCAGCGAGAGCCCTTGGCTGCTAAACTTGGTTTTTAAAAATATTGAGAAAGTGATGGACCTCCTTCAGTGACTGGATGACTGACCTGTGTTTCCTTCTTACTTCTCTTGCAGTGGCCATCCCTGCCATCGGGGCCCAGTATTCCATGTTTCAGGCAGCTCCGGCTCCTAAAATGATTGAAGATGGTAAAATCCACACAATGGAGCACATGATCAGCCCCATCGCTGTGCAGCCAGACCCAGCCAGCGCCGCCGCGGCCGCGGCCGCCGCCGTCATCCCTGCCGTGTCCACGCCACCACCTTTCCAGGTAGGGTTCTTACTGCGGTCGTTGCGTTTGTGTGAGGCCTCATGTGTCGTGGATTCATTTAATACTCCACAGGAGAATTTACTGTGTGCCTAGCTCTCTGTTAGAACTATGGGACTGGATGACAGACAAATTTTGTAAGATAAATCATGGTAGGACAGAAAAATTTTCAGTAATAATTGTACTACCCCAATATCGTCACTGTATTAAAGATGGGAAGCAATATGCAAAAATGGCATGTGTAATTTTTCACAGTGTCATAATATTATACATACTATTTTTTTTTTATGATACTGGATAATTTTTAACTCATGTTCTTATTGTTAAGGAGCTGACACACAAAATCCCAGGAGATAGTTCACGTTTTCCCATTCCAGATTATAGTTCAGTGAAGAGTTATTTAAAGTTCTGCTGCTCCCTCCCTCCCTCCCTCCCTCTCTCTGTATCAGTAGATACATATGTATACATCTATACATATATATACATGTGGCTGTAGAGAGAGAAATGTCTAGAGAAATATCGATAAAGATACATGAAACTTTACAAAATCTGCCTTTACTCCTCTCTTACAACCATATCCTACTATTCCCATATCTCCTCCCAATCCAGTCTTACTATTCCATCCTCCTTCCCCACCTCTACTTACTCATAGTGTTCTCCTCTCTGTGGTTTCTTCTCTAGAATCTTTCCCATCCACATCTCACCTTGGAAGTCATGTCTCCCATACTTCTCATTACCTACAGTATTACTTGGCATTTGACTGCCAGTGTGTTCTCTCTCCCCAATTAAAACAAAGTTCGTCCAGAGCAAGAGTTACGTCTTATATTGCTTTGTATCTGCAATGTGTAGTACACAGGGAATGCTTATGTGATATATCATTCATCCAGACAGAAAAATAATCTCGTTGAAGCTCTCCTTTGTGAGGCAGTGAATCTCAACTACCTTATCAATCAATAAGCATATTAAAAACTCAGACCGGGGATGTCTTTAATTGAGTAAGAATTATCCAGGGGACATGTTTATATTGATAAAACAGAGATTCTTAGGTTCAAAGCCCAGAAGATTCCAGTTCAGCAGAACTGGGCTGGGGTTCTAGAATCCATATTTTGTCCCAGCTCCTCAGTGATGCCGAAACAGAGCCAGACTGTGAACCCTCACAGTAGCCTGCTGTTTGCTTGCTGTTGCCCACTCTGAGCCCCAGTCTTTTTTTTTTTTTTTTTTTTGCGCGGTACGCGGGCCTCTCACTGTTGTGGTCTCTCCCGTTGCGGAGCACAGGCTCCGGACACGCAGGCTCAGCGGCCATGGCTCACGGGCCCAGCCGCTCCGCGGCATGTGGGATCTTCCCGGACCAGGGCACGAACCTGCGTCCCCTGCATCGGCAGGCGGACTCCCAACCACTGTGCCACCAGGGAAGCCCTGAGCCCCAGTCTTGACTGCACTATTCAGAAAGGGTCAGGCCATGTGAAGTTTATTTATCTATCAATATATCGTCAAGTATTCTTTAACTGCAAAAAGCCAAAAAAAAGGAATAGGTTGGAAATGACTCACAAAGTAGTTATTCCTGTGGCCTGACTATAAGTATATACAGTAACCTACAGGCATTACTTTGTGGAATTTTGCTAATAATTTCTAATTCCTCTTTACTAAGAAACTCGTGAACTTTGGTCTTTGCTGCATGGTCACAGTTCTGGTGGACCCCAAGTTCCAGGCTTCATGATCACATTCTGGAATGCAGACTGTTTCTATCTTACGTCAGTCTGCACTGGATGCTGCTGTGGGGTCTTTACACGAAGTTGTGGTTTGGGAATTTGTTCAGTGTGCTGTCATTAGCAGTTGATTCCTATGGAGATTGTTTCCTTCTCCAGTATATTCTGCAGAATGCCAGGAGCTACTTCCTTTGTAACGTGGGAATGGCTTCTTTGAGTGTGTGTGGCCCTGCCACTCTCCCTCAGGTCTAAGTACTCTGTGTCCTGCCTCGAGTTCATTGACCTGGGTTCTCTGACATGTTCAGTCCTCTGCCGCCTCTGTGTTCTCTGCCAAATTGCAGCAGAGGGAGGAGCTTTTTTTTTTTTTTAATATTTATTCATTTATTTATTTGGTTGCACTGGATCTTAGTTGCGGCTGGCGGGCTCCTTAGTTGTGGCATGCAAACTCTTAGTTGCAGCATGCATGTGGGATCTAGTTCCCCGACCAGGGATCAAACCCAGGCCCCCTGCCCTGGGAGCGCAGAATCCTAACCACTGTGCCACCAGGGAAGTTCCCAAGGAGCATTTTAAGCTCCACGGATCAGTAAATAGAAAACTTTTTGGAGTAGAGCAACACTGGAAATCAGTTCCCAGCATGGCTTCCAGAACCTTCTTGGGGAACACCTTCGATCTTCCTCCGCTGTTTTGCAGGTGCTCAGGGATGTTCCTGTTTAGCCATTTTATATCCAAAGTTTCATATAGCCTTTGCAAGCAATTTAAAAAAAACTTGCAGGTATAGACGATCATTTTTTCACGTTGATTTCTCAAAGTGTTCTCAGTCTTCACAACAAGTCGGTGGTATAGGTAGAGCAAAGATAACCATTCGTTTTTTGAGAGGAGCAAAATTTGAGGCCTTTTTCTCTCCCCCTCCCCAACTCCCTATGCTCAGCCCAACCCCACTGCGCTCACCTGAGCCCAGGTGTTGGGCTGCAGTGTAGCACATGGAAAGGTTTTTCTCACATGTCACCTTCCCTGTGATTCCTTCCCTTTGTGCATTTGTCATTAAAGAGATGTCCACACATTTGGAAAAGATGGCTTGCTGTCTTGCTGTAAACCACAGTCTTCCCAGTTCCGAAGATTGTCTGCCTGGTCGTAAAGCGTTTCTAATAAGATATTCATTGTGACTGCATTGTAGGAGGCAGGATAATGCAAGGCTAAACGCACAGGCTCCAGAGTCACACATCCCCTTGCTTAAAAGCTATGTCACCGGGACTTCCCTGGTGATGAAGTGGTTAGGATTGCCGTGGAGCAACTAAGCCCAGGCACCACAACTACTAAGCCTGCGCACTAGAGCCCACGAGCCACAACTGCTGAGCCCGTGAGCCACAACTACCGAAACCTGCGTGCCTAGAGCCCGTGCTCTGCAGCAAGAGAAGCCACCGCAATGAGAAGCCTGCGCACCGCAATGAAGAGTAGCCCCCACTCACCGCAACTAGAGGAAGCCCGCGCGCAGCAACAAAGACCTAACGCAGCCAAAAATAAACAAAAAATAAATTTATAAATAAAAAGAAATAGGTAAAAAAATATTTTTCAAAAAAAAATAACATCATACAAATAAGGCACTTAGAATAGTGCCTAGCAGACTATAATCTCTCTGTTATTGTTATCATTTATTTTATTATTTTATTTTATTATTATTTTGGTTACAGTTGAAAGAAATGACTCAGGTTATGAAGTTCCTTTGCACATAATTTTGTGACTCTGATTTGCAGGTATTGTAGAGGAATGGTAAGTAATTCCTTTATAAAAATCCAGGAAGAAGTAATTTTTTAAAACCTAATTCTCCATTTCACATATCCTGAATTGTTTATTTTAAAGATACATTAAGACAAGGAGACCACAGCAGCATGTACTAGAGGGCATTCTATGAAACATAAGGCGCACCAGATGTTTCGTTAAATGTGTGTTTTATTTTACCAAACATCTATCTACTTTTCCATAAAGCAGCTCAGAGAACGAGCTCCATAGCAAACACTTCGGGAAATACGGAACCAGTCTTCCCTGCATACTCCTATTTGTTCTGAAAACATAGTATGTTACACTTTCAAATGGAGGGAAGGAAGCAGCAGGGACTTTCAGAGCCAGCATGGCATCTGCAGTGAGGCAGCTTCAGTTAGCTTGTCTTTCCCCCACTTCCTCCTCATGTGGAAGCCCCACCTTATTCTTCAGAACCCAGCTCAAATGTCTCCACTTCTGAGATGCTTTCTCTGGCTCCTCAAGTTAGTTGGCTCCTTCTCGAAGCTTCTACAGCAATTTGTTTATATAGTGGTGTCATATCTTAGGTGGGAGATGGTTGAAGAGATCACATTTGCTGAAAATCGTGTCTGGTCACAATCTTTTTAGGTCACAGCTTAAGAAGCTGACCCTTTGGAGATCTGTGTACTTTGTTCCGTAAAGTTGTCACAGACTATGCTTCTTTCTCTCCGTTCTTGAAACATCATGTTTCTTCAGTTAAGTATGAGTTGAGGCAGCTGGCATGTATTTCAGGAAAAATATTTCTTCTTAGTTACAGTGAGATCAACTGAGTAAAGGGGAGACCTCAACTCCCATCTCTAGCTCACTCTGGGGCATAGGCTGATTGTGTGGAATGGTGGGCAGAAGATTCCAGAGCATTGGAACTTTCCCAGAGCATTCCAATTCCATCAGTGTCACCAGCTGAATTCGAATGAGCCTTGAGGATGCAACTTCACCTTACTTTAATGGCTCCTGCCTCACTCCCTTACAGTTACTGTTTGTCTACCCCTCTGCCTTTCTGCCCTGAGAATGGCAACTTTTGTTTTGTTTTGTTTTTAAATAAATTTATTTATTTATTTTTGGCTGCGTTGGGTCTTTGTTGCTGCGCGCGGGCTTTCTCTAGTTGCGGCGAGCGGGGGGCTACTCTTCATTGCGGTGCGTGGGCTTCTCATTGCAGTGGCTTCTCTTGTTGTGGAGCATAGGCTCTAGGCGCCTGGGCTTCAGTAGTTGCGGCATGTGGGCTCAGCAGTTGTGGCTCGCCATCTCTAGAGTGCAGGCTCAGTAGTTGTGGCGCATGGGCTTAGTTGCTCTGCGGCATGTGGGATCTTCCCAGACCAGGGCTCGAACCCGAGTCCCCTGCATTGGCCGGCGGATTCTTAACCACTGCACCACCAGGGAAGCCCAAGAATGGCAACTTTTGTTTCTCTGTCTGTTTCTCCTCCAGACTCCTGGGAGTTGAATGAATCAATGAATGAATGGATAAGTAGCTACACATGTTCAGTAAGGATTCTTTCTCTCCCTCCTCCTCAGGGCCGCCCAATAACTCCAGTGTACACGGTGGCTCCGAACGTTCAGAGAATTCCCGCTGCCGGGATCTACGGGGCCAGTTATGTGCCATTTGCTGCTCCGACCACAGCTACGATCGCCACGCTGCAGAAGAACGCGGCGGCCGCCGTCTACAGCGGGTACGCAGGCTACATACCTCAGGCCTTCCCCGCCGCTGCTATCCAGGTGCCCATCCACGACGTCTACCAGACCTACTGAGATCCACCCACCACGACCACTGAAGGAACACTTTACTATTTATGAAGAAAGAACGTGTTGGGTTAGCACACACAAAACCCGAACGTGAAGAATGTTATCAGATACCATACTGGAATATTTTATATACATGAAGTTTTCACTAGTTTTTTTAAGACTGTTTTCAATTTAGCAGACCTGTGTTTGTACATTTCTAAGAGGCTTGCAATGGTTTGTGCCTTAAACACCATCTCTTAAAAATTTGTATGCTGTAGTACATTTGTATAGAGGTTTTCGTTTTTGTATTTTTAAGGATATATTTTCAGTATGAAGGTTATTTTCTTAACTTCTGCACTCCAGAGATTTCTATTTTGTAGTACCTTCAATAGTAAATATATCAATTATATATTAAAAAGCACACTTGAGCAGCTAGGGAACTATTTTGAAAAATATATTCAATATTTAAAGATACAAACAATAGTGCTTTAAAAATACTACATAAAACGTTATTTTAAAAGTTATACTGGAAAGTGCAATTTTAAAATGAGTGAAACCTCTATTTCTGCTGGAATTAAAAGTTGACGGGTGTTACTATGTGTTATCCATGACGGTTCTGTTTTTTAAACACTCGACCTCTCCTTAAGCCAACATTGAAAGACTTGTCACACTTCTGAGTCCAAACACTGGAAAGCTCTCTCACCTGCCACCATCACCCTGGGTCCCTGTTCCTTCTCCAGGTGCCTTTGCTCTTAGATAGGTTCTCTCCCCACCCACTAGCCACCCTGTCCCCCTGTTCCCAGACCCACCTTCGTGTTCGGCAAGTCTAGGACAAATGCATTACTCTGACAGAGAAAACATTGATGACTTTTATACTTCTTTTTGTTGGGGTTTTTTGTTATGGGTTTTTGGTTTTTTGGGGGCGTTTGGTTTGGTTGGGAGGTATTTTCAATAGCAGAGTATGTGTAAGCACAAGATTTTAATAGTTTGCCTAAGACATCTTTGCATAGCTATTTAATTGTCCAATATACAACTTTCATTCCTTTCCTAATGCTTTTATTTTATTATATTTGTTTTGAAGTATAAGTTTGTAGAGACAGAGAATGTTATTGTAGACAAGACCCTGAAAGACTCTTGTCAGCAGATATGCTTCTAGTTGCCTTACCATGTTTCATGCGAAATGTCTGTGGTTGTCACGGTGTCGGAAATACTATGTCTCTTGAACAGGGCCTCCCTCCGTTGCCATGCAGGTGGCAGGTGAACTGAATTGGGGCATGCACAGCCAGGAGGAGGAGGAGAGACCTGCAGGAGTAACAGATAGTTTGTAAATATCTCCTAATCCTTGTTTTTAGCTGTTCTGTGTTGCAGAAGTTCACGGTACCTAGTTGAATGCAAAGTGAAACCATTTTATTTCAATGTTATTGAACAGTTTTGTTTTAGTAGGAAGTAAATGTATTGTTGCAGTGTTTTGTGCCTGGTTAAAGGCCTTTGTTTAGCAGAGTGAATGTAAAATACAGTAAACTGTTAAGATTGTCATCTACTTGAGGAAATACACCAACTTGGAATTTTTTTGTTTTAAAGGTTCTATCAAGGAAGTGAGGTGTGCAATAGATGGCACGGCCACAGTTGTGTGTTTATGTCATATTGGAGATTCCGTCAAACCTTCTACTCACTGAATTTTGCTGATGGCTGCATTCTTATTGTGGATTAATAATAGGATGGTGCCCTTAGCAAACGTATTAGTTTTGTTTTACATTTTAAATTAAGAGATTCCCAAATGCCCTCTTCTCCCTCATCTTACGGTGGGTTGAATTCTTTATATATAAGCAATATTTATTTAACTGTTCTATAAAGTTATTGAGTGCCTGCGAAGGCCTTTAAACATTCCTAACCTTCCTTTCCATCGTTCTTAAATGACATAAAGTAATTGTGCAATGTTCCTGATTCTGCACCCAGCAAACTGCATCCAAACTCAAATCTGTTGTAATGAGTAATCCAACAAAATGCAGTCTGGATTAGATCCCCGTCCTTTGACTTTATGTGAAAGAAGTACTCTCCTACTTTCCTTCCAGTGAAGGATTCATTATCACAGAGGTTCACTGGATGAGACTGACCCAGGGGTCTTACTGTATTTTACATGTGCCTGTAAATTATTTGCAAAAAAGAAAAAGGAAAAAAATGGTGTCTTAACATGGCAACTACCAAACTACCTTAAAAATAAACGTTGCTGACATAGCCCGTTAAGTATCAGTGAGCCTCCTACCTACCTATGGTCTGTCTGTTCCTGTTGTTTGAAAAACATTTCACATATGTACACTACTGAGGTAAGTTTGTAACTTGAAATGTGAACTTTTTTTAGGGTTAAGAACAAACTATATAAATGTTTAAAAAAAACCAAACTTTGGAGTTCTCTGTTTTCAAACATGCTAGCAGTTTAGTTGTTACCTTTAGTTGCATTGTATTTGAAAAGCTTTCAAGTTTATTTAGATCTTGCTTCATTTACAATACATTCTTTGGATGTATGTAGTAAATAAAGCTTTCTTTAAAGCAATTTCAAGACCTTATTTTAAATTGTGTTTTTCTTTATACACATTTTTTTCCCTAACAAAATTAGAATAACCCTTACAGCATAGAAGGAACTAATTCATTATTTTCAGCTGGAGAAAATCATATCTTTGATTTGGAATTACTAATGAAGATGAGGCACATAGTAACAATTGTAAATTATCAGTGTCTTCAAACTTGTGCCCAGGTGGTAGAAAGTTGAGCACTCATCTACTGCTCGGCATCTGGATTAGAATGGGATGTGGCAAAGCCTGTCACTGTTCTCGGCACTGGTTTGTTTATGATCCCAAGAGCTTTACACTCAGAAATCTACATGGAGGCAGTTCATGAGACCTTGAGTTGTTTGGTGGTCTCATGAAAGTGCTGGGGTGACCTAATGTTGGTCACCGCATTGGAAACCAAAGCCCTCTGTTTCACCTTTTTCACAGCACCCAGCAAGATTAGCAGGGTACTGCCTTTTTCTCTAGAGATCATCACTAACTTCAGGTAGGATCCATCAGCAAAGCCAATCAAATGATTCAAGGGAAACTGGTAGGTTGTCAATGGAATTACTTCTAAAAACTGCCCCACGTGGCTTTGCCGTTGATTAAGAATTTTACCTTCTTAGTCTTGAGCAGCCTGGGTCATGGCCTCCCGACCCACATTTCTTAGAATTCTAACTTCCTGCTTCCTCTTAAAAGGAAAAAGGCTCTTTCAGAGGCAGAAGAGGCCAGGGAACTTCCCAAGATGACAGATCATTAGCCAGTATTTTCAAGGGGAACAAGATCTGCCGACTCCTTCTTGTTCTAGGAGAAGAGTACAGATGCTTTTCAAGTTGCAGAATCAGAGTTTGATTGCTCTTGTCAGAAAAAGAATTAACAGTCTTACAAAATGCATATTACACCTCTACTAGATGCTGCCCTGCCCGGCTTTGTTCTAGGAGCTGTGGTGACTACAGCATCAACAAAACCAACAAAACCTTGCACACGTAGAGCCTACATTCCAGTGGGAGAACACGGACAAAATAAGCAGGTAAATAGTGTGTTGGGTGGGGATAAAAGCTTTGCTTGGGTGATTCATTAGGCTTTTGGCTTCCATTGCCACAGGACCTCACAAGAACTCCGTGAAGTACGCAGAGCAGATATTTGACCGGCCAAGGTCCCACAGCTGGTAGGAACCAGGGCAGAAATCTGTGCTCAGACTCCAAGTCCCAGATACTTTCGAACAGCAAACACACTGACCCTGGACATGGACAGATTCGGTAGTGCCAACAACCAACTTCACGGTCAACAAAAAGAAAAGGAAAGCTTTTCTCCAAGTGTAGTTTCTTTTCTGTTGGTTGGCTTTTAGTGTGTTTTCAAATGCAGCCTCTTTCCTTGGGGGGATGGGAACTGAAGGAAGAATGGCTGAAATGCCTCCTTTCAGCCTGGAAGACATAGCACTAGGTGAGCTGCTAAAATTGTCTGGTAGATTTAAGGAATTCGATCTACAGTGCCGTATCGAGGATTATGGAGAGGGCTAAACAACTATTGTTAAGAAGTCAACTATACCCTTCTGCTTCTTCAGTAGGATAGATGCCCCAATTTGTTTTAATTCCAAAAATATCTGTCAAGACAACGTGCATAAACACTTATTTAGTTGGAAGTCAAAACAGCTAGAAAACAAAGTTCTAATTTTTCTTTTCTCATGAAGGGTAATCCTATGGACAGTCCAACATTTTATTGGGTGCTGTGACATGGCCTACACTGTGCTGGGTATATTTTGTTAACTATAATTGATTCTACTGGCTTGCCAGGCCCTGTTTTAAGGGCATTAGGGTAGTTGACTATTTTCAAGAGATGTGTATAGTATATTACATGATATTGGGTTGGCCATAAAGTTCATTCAGGGTTTTCCATAAGATGGTATAGAAAACCCGAACGAACTTTTTGGCCAGCCCAACATTATAAAGTCTTTTGGGCAACCTTTATATCAGAGTTGGGTTTTTTTAAAAAACGAAATGTGACATTTTGGCATGGCTATTTTGACGAAATCACATTTGGCACAGTGACCCTAAAAAAAAATTATATCTTCATCTTAAAAAAAAATACTGATAGGATAACAGATGTATTCACTTTATCCTTGCCCAACCACTTCCTTGACACACTCTCCACCTCTTTGACCATCCAAGGTCAAGGACAGGAGTAGGTTTAAATACAGAATGAAACTCAGGAGATGAGTTTTGCTTCAATTCCAAGTTCTAAGCTACCAGATTGGATACAGCCTTTCTTCTCTTTCTCATTAGTTTTCCCTCTCTAGGTGCCCAGTATTCCTCTGTTTCCTAACTCCTCACACCAAAATGTAATTGCCTAAATACCTGTCAAGCGCTGTGGCCTGGTAGAACAGGCTGGGCTTGCAGTTGGGATGCCTAGGGGCTGAACCTCCAGCTTTGCTATTTACCAGCTGTGTGACCTTGGAAAAGACGCCTTGCCTCTCTGAGCACCAGTTTCTTAATTGGTAAAACAGAGATAATAATCCTGACCTCATAAGGTTATTGGGAAAATCAGATGAGTTAATGAATCTTTAAAAAGCCTCGTATGTCAAAGACAAAGTTATCTCCTTTCTCTTCCTCTTTATAAACTGTAGTGTGAATGCGTCCCCACTGTATTCTCATTTAAGCCTTTCCATTTGGCACCTTTTTATGCTCTTGTTCACCCATTTTTTTCAATAAACATTTGTTGAATTCCAGCTATGTGCCAGAACAGTATGAGGCACCGGAGAGACAATGATCAACAAAATCGACCCCCTCTGCCCTCCAGAAACTCCCGGGCGTGATAAGGCAGTGTTGCAAGGGCTATGAAATGGGAGGCGCACCCAGGCCTGGGCAAGGGGTTAAGAAGACTTTGTGGAGGAAGTGGCATCTAAGCAAAGAAGGACAGGATGAGTAGGAGGAAGGGCAGATGAGCAGGGAGAAGTGGGAACAGGAAATGCCCAGGCCCAGAAGAAAAAGCGTGGTATAGTCAAGTACCTGAAAGAAGTTCAGTGTGGCAACCTCAAAAGAGGAGGAGAAAGGGTGTGGAGTGGGGAAACACCACCTTTGTTCCCTCCAACACTAAACATGATTGATAGGCCCATATTAACTGTGGAAGGAAGAGATTTGGCCTGCATAACAAGGAAGTAGGAAGAACCCTAAATCATGCCAATTTAGGACTTTGAGTTTCTTTTAGAAAATGGGGGTGCCCCACATTTACCTAAACTGAGAGGCTGAGGGCTTGTCTAGCAATCAACAGTATGATGCATCTGAGCGCTCCCCTAGCAGGCAACTGCCTCTCTCCGGCCTTCCTGGCCCCAGGTGATGCCCACCAACACTGATCTTTCCATGGGAGAGTTTGTAGGGGCAGCCAAGGCTCTTAGGGTTCCCCCCCTCCTTCTTTAGATCCAGGTTCCACCTTCTGGGGACTTCCATCCTTCCTCTCTGGAGTCTTACAGCAGATACAAGCATCGGCCAAGCTGTCCCAACTCTCCCTCGCCACAGGAATGCAGCCTTCTCAGCAAAGGTGATGGAGGCCCATAGTCCTCCAGATGACTGTGAGGGTAGAGGAGGGTCCCACATAAAATCTCCAGACATGCACTGGCTTCCTCAACAGGGTTATATATCCTGTGACTCCATTCCACACAGTTATACCCACAATCAAAAGCAACACCAAACCTTGCGTTTGCAAGAAATATGACCTTTCCTGAGCTAATTTTTAGCCAACCTTCTTTCTTGGCTTGTTCTACTTTGTTTGGCAAAAATCTTTAATGATTAACCAAACACGAGGCTTAAGTAGGCCTTAGTCATTCTGAGGCAGGTAAGACAAGTTGCTGGAGCCCAATTGTTTCTGAGATGACCTTGCTGGGGGCGCTGGGTCAAGACATTTTGAGCTCATGGTACCATGATAACATTGGGTCATGCCAGTAGCATTCTGCTGGGATTTTTCCTCTCCTTTCTCAAGACTTTTATTCCAAAATGTGGTGGCAGCAGGGAATGGTATTTCTGTCAGCTTCACCCCCACCCCAATTCAAATATGGCCACCGACACTTTCTCAGTCATACAAAGTCGTATACAAACTCAGCTTCCCAACAGGCACCTAATCCCCCCTTTCCATATAAGATGCTCTCCTAAGAGGAGAAATTCTGGAAATGCAACTGATTCTAAATGTGCTTGAGCATTTATACAAAGAAGCATTCTGAACATGAGACAATAGCAAAAATTACCTATTTAGCATAATTTCCTAACCCCTAAGTACAAATATCTAAACCATCGAGTGCCCAGTCAAAGCCTGCCCTCTGTGAGTATTTCTCTTTCTTGTTTGTCATTTTCCTTGTGTTTGGGAATAATGTTAAAGCCTTAAAGGGTGATCACTCAGCCGGAGAGAAAAGGAATTGTTGACAGTAACTTACCGTATGTCAAGTAGTTTACATGGATTTTTTAAAAACTTTTTATTAAAAAATAACATAGATGCAGAATTATGCACATATCATATATACAGCTTGATAAATTTTCACAAACTGAGCACCTCCATGTAACCAGCATCCAGATGAAACATATGACCAGCATGCCAGACGCTTCCCTATGGCCCTTTCTAGTTGCTACCTCCTCACCAAGAAGTCACCATTCTGACTTCTAACAGTGTAGATTAGTTTTGCCTGGGTCATTTTTTCATACCTGAGATAGCTACTGCTATTATCCCCATTTTACAGATAAAAAGCAAGCAGGCAGAGGGAGATTCAATAACTTCCCCAAGACCATATAGCTGCTAAGTAAAAGAGTCTGAATCTGAACCTGGCTCGTCTGACTCCAGGGCTGGGGATGCGGTAGGGAAGTGTAATGATAATTCATCCATTTTGCGAGGACCTAAAGTCACTTGTTTATTCTAGAAGTTACAGTGATCTCCTAACTGAGTCACCTGACCACAAAGGTCATTGGAAAAGAGAGATTAAAAATCAGCATGTATGGCAGAACATGGGGCACAAAACCTTCTGGAGCCCCCAGGCCCTATAGGATTACCTTTCTACGTTCATTTTTCCCTGGTGGCTTCCAAACCTCTTGCACCTTAACATTCCCTGTTATCAAACTTCACTCTCAGTAAGGGGAGGAATGAACCAATTCACACTGAAGTAGGTAACACATTTTCACTAAGGGCAGATCCCTTGTTCAATAAACTGAGGAGCAAAGTTCTAATTTTGGAATTTAAGGCCATACCCAGTTAAATACAGAGATTAACTTCAAGGGTCCGGAGGTCCTCCGCCTGCCCATGACACGGTACCACAAAGGCAGCCCGGTCGAGGGAGCTCGGCATAGGAATTCTGAGTTGCTAGGGGCCAAAGAATTAGACCCCTGGAGAGTCCACTGAACAAGGCTAAGGAGCAGTGTCCCAGATATGAGACAAACTGAATAAAATTCTGGAAAGACATTCCAGTCAAGGAATTTCCTTTATTCTAAAACACTACTCATAATTTTAGCTTATTTTCGAACAGCATTTCGCTGTCCACAGAAGGCTTTCTTCAGGCCCATCTCATCTGAGCCTCATGACAGTCTGTAAGATAGTTATGAAAGACATTCTTCTTTCCTCCTCCTCTTTCATTCATTTATTACGAAATGTTTTTGAGCATCTACTGTGTGCCAGGCTTTGTGGTGGAGCCTAAAAATACAGTGGTGAGCATGATGTCCATTTTATCAAGGAAGAAATTGAGGCTTAAAGAGGATAAATGACTTGCCCAAGATCACAAGTATACTCTAAATTAAATAATATGGTGTGACCTTTCACCCTGCACCAGACTTTTAAATGCAGGGTCTCATTAAATCCTCACAGCAACTCTGTGAGGCAGTTCCTATTACTTTACCTTCCATTTTACAAATAAAGTAACTGAAGGTCAGAGAGGTTATATGACTGCCCAAGCTCTCACAGCTGTGTAGGTGGAAGGGCCAGCATTCGGATCCTCATTGGTCTGACTCCAGAAATGAGAGCGTAAGTATTACCTTGTAGATTCAACCACCGATGATATCACTGACCCATCTGGGCCCTAAACAGAACTCATGAGAGTTTTGACTCTGATGCGAATAGTAGGGTAATTACGAGCTCTGTGGTTCTGTGGGAGGCCGTACAATGACTTGGTTGGCTCAGCATAAGCCCTACTTCTTGGGTTAAACAGACATTTCTGTGCATCTCTTACAGAACAGCCTTTTCACCCCAATGTTAAATATATCCATTCAAACAGAACTAGAAATAAAGTCCTTGAAATCTGAAGTTTTAAAAAACATGCCACAAACTAATAAAGATGTACTGTATAGCACAGGGAACTCTCTACTCAATACACTGTCATGAGCTATATGGAAAAAGAATCTAACAAAAGAGTGGATATATGTATATGTATATTGATTATTGATTCACTTTGCTGTACACCTGAAACTAACACAACATTGTAAATCAACTATACACCAATAAAAAATTTTTTGAAAAGGATAAATAAAAAACACGCACAATAGCTTGATGCCTTAAATACACCCTGCCCTGAGTACAGCTGGATATGCCAGAGATGGAAGGGAGATTAACCACTGAAGGCTTCACTTCCACTTTTCAGAATGCTCCCCCTAGTAACCTGAGTGTTTCTATACCTTCCCTTCCCCCAGAGTTAGTCCCATCATGGGCAATCACTCAAGGAGTGTCTGGCTCCTTGTGTTTTGAGGATCCAGAAAGTAGAGACAGTGCCCCACTTTCTCTGTGGAGCACCAGTAGCATCTAGAACCATGTGGCGACCTAGAACATTGGTGCTGGCAGCCTCCACATGGGCCTCCCTGCCTCCATTCTTGCTGCCCTTCCGCTTGTGCTCAACGTTATAGCCAGTGATCTTCCTAAAATCAAATCTGAATGCCACTCACATCAAAAATCTTCAGCAGTTGGGCTTCCCTGGTGGCGCAGTGGTTGAGAGTCCACCTGCCGATGCAGGGAACACGGGTTCGTGCCCCGGTCCGGGAGGATCCCACGTGCCGCGGAGCGGCTGGGCCCGTGAGCCATGGCTGCTGAGCCTGCGTGTCCGGAGCCTGTGCTCCGCAACGAGAGAGGCCACAGCAGTGAGAGGCCCGCGTACTGTAAGAAAAAAAAAAAAAAAAAATCTTCAGCAGCATCCCACTGCTGACGGTACAAAGTTCAGACACTAGCTTAAAACATAACGGGCCCTTTATAATCGGGCCTCTGTGTCTCTCTAGCATTATCTCCTGCTGGCTGCACGTGGGCAGAACTGATACTCAGATAGTATGTACCACCAGTATCCCTGTGATTAACCAGAGCCTGTGCTGGTTACTGAAGATTCTATGTTCCTTTCACCTGGTTACCATTTTCTCCAATTACAGACCCGACCTCATTTTATTGTGCTTCACTTTATTGAGCTTTGCAGATACTGTGCTTTTTTTTACAAATTGGAGGTTTGCGGCAATACTGCATCGAGCAAGTCTATCAGTGTCATTTTTCCAATAGCATTATTTTTAAATTAAGGTATGTAGATTGTTTGTTTAGACTTAATGCTATTGGAGACTTAACAGACTACAGTGGAGTGTAAACATAACTCTTATGTGCATTGGGAAAACAAAAAAATTCGTGTGACTTGTTTCATTGTGATATCTTTGTTACTGCGGTGGCCTGAAACTACAGTATCTCTGAGGTGAGCCTGCATACCAAACCATCTGCAGCTCCTGTAAGAAGGTTCTGTCCCTCTAGTAGTGTCCACCCAACAAACTTCCACTCATTTATCAAACATTTATTGAGCACCTCATATACTAAGTATTGTGCTAGGCATTCAGGGTAGGGACTCCAGCTCTCAAGAAAATGCTGGTCTAGTGGGAAAACAGAAAAGTTAAGAGATAGTTATAAAATAGCAGGAGAAGTGTTTGGACAGAGAGAAACTTCAGTGTTTGAAGAGAGCAGAGAAGAGGCACTTAACCCAGACTCAGGGTTTAGGGAGGTTTTCCTGGAGAGGGGAGATTTCTGCTGGGGTTCTGAAGGCTGAGAAGGGACAGAAGGAATCCTGAAAAAGTAAACGATGAATCTGTTAATAGTACAAAAGAAGTAAAGCCTAAAATTAGAGTTGAGGGGACTCCCCTGGTGGTCCAGTGGTTAAGAATCCGCCTTCCAATGCAGGGGCGCAGGTTCAATTCCTGGTCGGAGAACTAAGATCCTACATGCCGCGGGGCAACTAGCCTTTGTGCCACTACTGAGCTCACGTGCCTCAACTAGAGAGAAGCCTGCGTGCCGCAACTAAGACCCAAAACAGCCAAAAATAAATAAAATAAATAATAAAAAAAAAGAGAGGTGAGGCTAGTGATGTGAGGTTGAGATGTGTGTGTGTGTGTGTGTGTGTGTGTGCGTGTGTGTGTGTGTGTGTGTTGTGGACCATTCAGGTGTGAGATTCCATCCTGACCACAGTGGGGAACCAATAATTGATTTTCTTCAGGGAAGTGACTTGATTAGAATTGCATGTTAGAGAGAATGTTCTGGCCAGAGCATAGAGAGCAAGCTGGAAGGGAAGGATGAAAGGAAGGGAGACCAGTTAGGAGTCTGTTGCAGGAAACAGATGAGAGATGGCAGTGGGCTGGACTAAGGCACTAGCAAAGGGGTTAGATATGGAATGGGCTCAAGAGGTGTTAACTAAAAGTCAATAAACACTGCTGACTAGTTAAAGATGGGGCACAAGGAAATGAAGACTAACTCCCAAGTATCTTCCCTGGGTAACTGGGTGGCTAAAGATGCAGTTTTACATAGCTAACATGATATAGCACCGTTCTGTGCACTTTACATGAATTGACCAGTTTAATCCTGTTAACAACTCCATGAGATTATACCTTTTTTTTTTTTTGCGGTACACGGGCCTCTCACTGTTGTGGCCTCTCCCGTTGCGGAGCACAAGACCCGGACGCGCAGGCTCAGCAGCCATGGCTCACGGGCCCAGCCGCTCCGCGGCACGTGGGATCTTCCCGGACCGGGGCACGAACCCGCGTCCCCTGCATCGGCAGGCGGACTCTCAACCACTGCGCCACCAGGGAAGCCCAGATTATACCATTTTTATTCCATTTTATAGACAAGGAACCTGAGGCACAGAGAGGTTAATTAAGTTGTCCAAGGCCACACAGCTAGTAAGTGACAGAATCAGGATTTAGACTCAGGCAGTCTGAGAACACAATTCACATTCTTAACCAGTACCACTGGATTGCAATTTACTGAAAGGAAAAGTATGGAAGGAGTAGCAGATTTGGTTGAGCATATGACAAGCCCAGCTTAGGACATGTTGAGCTTCAGATGCCTGTAGAGGATCCAGGTAAAGTCCAGAAGGTATTTGGATATATGGAGATGGGCTAAAACTATGAGTTTATAAAGTATGACCCTTTATAATCTAATATTACTTCTGGCATTTTTCAATGGGTGTATTTTTCATTTGCCTTAAATCATGGTGTCCCTAGGGCATTCGTGGCTATGCAATTTCCTCTTCCTCTTGGGAGGGAGCCTAAAGTAGACAAGTTCCCCTCTGTTCTTCCCTCTCCTATGTCCTCCCAAACCCAGTTTTGCCTGTGACCAGGGGGTGGGTAATTCTACTGAATTTTGGGGCTCAGTTGGCAGGCGCATTTGGCTTTCATGCCAGGCTAAGTCCTCCAACATCCTCCAATCTCCTCCATCAGTAATAAACATGGTACCCACATCTCCATTTTTTAAATTGATGGTAAAATTAACATAACATTCACCATTTTATTTGGAAGTAGACAATTCAGTGGCTTTTATTACTTTCACAGTGTTGGGTATACTGGGTAACTATCACCACTATATAATTCCAGAACATTTTCATCACTGCCACCCCCCCCCCAAAAAAAAACCCTTACCCATTAAGCAGTCACTCCCCATACCCTCTCACTCCAGTCCTTGGCAACAACTGATCTGCTTTCTGTCGCTATGGACTTGCCTATTCTGGACATTTCCTATAAATGAAATCACATAGGGCTTCCCTGGTGGTGCAATGGTTAACAATCTGCCTGCCAATGCAGGGGACATGGGTTTGAGCCCATCCAGGAAGATCCCACATGCCTTGGAGCAACTAAGCCTGTGCACCACAACTACTGAGCCTGCGCTCTTGAGCCCATGAGCCACAACTACTGAGTCCATGTGCCACAACTACTGAAGCCCACGCACCTAGAGCCCGTGCTCCACAACAAGAGAAACCATGGCAATGAGAAGCCCGTGCACTGCAACCAAGAGTAGCCCCTGCTCGATGCAACTAAAAAGAAAGCCCGCGCACAGCAACGAAGACCCAATGCAGCCAAAAATAAATAAAAAAATAAATTTATTTAAAAAATGAAATCATATAACATGTGGCCATTTATGACTGGCTTTTTTCCCTCTTGGCCTATTTTCAAAATTCACCCATGTTATCGCATATATTAGTACTTCATTTCTTTTTATGCCATTGTATGGGCATACCACATTTTATTCATCCATTCAACAGCTGATGGACGTTTGTATCGTTTCTAATGTTTTGGGTATCATGAATAATGCTGCTAGGAATGTTCATGTTCAAGTTTTTGTTTGAACGCCTATTTTCATTTCTTTTGGGTATGTACCTACCTAGGAGTGCAATCGCTGGGTCATAAGGTAATTCTGTGTTCAACTTTTAAGGAACTGCCAAACTGTTTTGCAAGCAGCACCATCTTACATTCCCACAAGCAGTGTATGAGGGTTCCGATTTCTCCATATTCTTGCCAAGGCTGAGTTTTTTTCCTCTTTCCTTTTCTTTTTTTTTTTTCCCAGCCATACCAGGGATCGAACCCACGCCCCCTCTGTGGAAGTGCAGAGTCCCAACCACTGGACTGCCAGGGAAGTCCCTCTTTTTTTTTTTTTTTTTTAAATTCGAGCCATCCTAGTGGGTTTGAAGGGGTATATAGAGTGGTTTTGATTTGCGTTTCCCTAACGACTAATGATGTGAATAATGTTTTTGTGTGCTTATTGGCCACTTACATAAATTCTTTGGAGAAACATTAAGTCCTTTGCTCATTTTTAATTGGGTTGCCTTTTTGTTGTTGAGTTGTAAAAGTTCTTTAAATATCCTGGATACCAAACCCATGTCAGATACATGATTTGCAAATATTTACTCCCATTATATGGGTTACCTTTTCATATTCTCTTTTTTTTTAATTAAAAAAAATTTTTTTTGGCCACACAGCGTGGCTTGAGGGATCTCAATTCCCCAACCAGGGACTGAACCCAGACCATGACAGTAAAAGTGTTGAATCCTAACCACTAGACCACCAGGGAACTCTCATGCTTTTCATATTCTTGATAGTGTTCTTTGAGGACAAAAATTTGATGAAGTCAAATTTATCTGTTATTTTTCTTTTATGCTTGTGCTTTTGGTGTCATATCTAAGAATTCATTGCCAAATCCAAAGTCATGAAGATTTTTCCCTGTTTTTTCCTAAGACTTTTCTAGTTAAACTCTTACATCTTTGATCCATTGAGTTAATTTATGCTTATGGTGTGAGATAGGGGTCCAACTTAATTCTTTGGATAGTTTGTTGTCCCACACAATTTATTGGATACCTATGATTAACTCATTTTAGCCCCAAGATATAAAGATTTGTTGTCTGTGATGAGGAGGTAACGAGCTAGGGCAGTGGCTTGCTAGTAAATGTTTAACAACTGGCTCTCCGGAAAGAAAAATCCCTGATTTGTAGCCTTTGCCAATTTCCATGGTCCAAGTAGTCCCACCATGGCTAATTTCAAGGTGCTATCACCAAACACCAACTTGGGAAGAGAGTGCGATAGTCCAGCATTATTTGGTATTTCCACCGTACAGATAAAACAGGTGCAAATAACCTTAACAGCATAGATAATAGTGGCAAGTTTTAAGTATTTATCACCTTTGTTTTTACTATATATAATTTATGTTATTATAAGTTTATACACTTTGCTTTTTCAATAATGGCTGTGTTTAACAATTGGCTCACAAAATTCCTGAAAATTAAAGAATCATCTCTCATGAGCTAACACAAGTCAGCTTCATCCTGGGCTACAGGCACACTTTGAGCTAAGGGACACATGTCCTTGCATAGACACGAGAGCATGGCCATGAGGTCAGACAGACCTCTCTCAGACTTTATCCTTATGAGAATTTGGGAAAGTCACTAAATCTCAGTTTCTTCACCAATAAAATGGGATGATAGTATTTCTTTCTCAAGGTCGTTATAAAGATGAGAGGTAAATATACAGAGTCTGAGCCATAAGAGGTGTTCAAAAATCCTAGTTTAATATTACTTTCCATAGCTTTAAGCATAGTATCATTTTGTGTGTGTGTGGAGGGGGTGGAGTTTAAAAGAAAAGACGATTGAGAGTTACCCAGGGTATAACTGGGAGATACCAAGTCCCACACTAGGCATAACATTTGTGTGAAGACACAGATCCAAATAAGTTTCACTTATTATACACTCGTCATGGGCAGAGACTTGGAAATCTTGCCTCTGGGAGTTTGGGAGGAGGGGAAGCAGAGTATCAGGCTCATGGCAACCCTAGAAATTGGGGAATCAGACTGTGATTCTGTGTCTCCCCACAAGGTCTTCCTGGCTCCCCACATATATTCCTGACAGACCGCTCAGGAACTTGACTGTTCTACCCTTTACATTTCAGATGTGTTACCTAAAGGGAGGGAGGCTTTGCCCTGAGCGCGTCATAGGGATCAGCTTATCAGTCAGCCTGGGGGGCAGAGAGCAGGGCCTCAGACAGATGTCACCTGGGGCAGAGGGGGGAGGACTGGGCAAAGCTCCTGGCCTGGAGTAGGGCTTTGCAGGGGGCTGCTGGGACATGAAGGAAGGAAAGAAACCACGCAGCAGTGAGAGGGAAGGGTCAAGAAGAGGCACAAAAGCAGTTCTGCCCCACCTCCCAGACCTGCCCACAGACTCCGATTTCACACCACCCCGTGAGAAAGCTAACATCCTCTTTGCTTTTCTGTGTCCTCAGCTGCAAATACCAGGGACACACTTAATCAGGAAGTAAATGCACAGTGGCTGGCACTTGATCCCGTTTGTCAACATTTCGCAGCCTCTTTGGAGAGGCCTGTGGAAAGATGAGCTGAAAGGTATAATCCTTTTGCCCTGGGGAGGCCAGGTTCTTTGTTTTTTGCACCCTGGTATACTGGTCACTTATGAAACAGCAGTTGCAAACTGTCGATCATGTTTTAAGCATGGAAAATCCAGCATGCTGACAATCCCACCAAAACAGGTTCTTATTTCAGAGAGCAGTGGCCAAGTGTGTGCTGGGAACCTGGCTTTGTGCTCAACTGGGGGTCCCTGGGCAAGTCACTTGGCTTCTCTAGGCGTCCATATCCTTTCCGTAAATCAGAAATACAGTAACAGTACCTACCCTTGTAAGGCTGTTTTGGGGAGACCTAGCCTAATGCAATGCTTTGCCCAATGATAGCTAATGTAGTAAGTGCTCAATAAATTGGAGCAGCTGGTGTTATTACTACTGCCTGTGTGACCTTGGCAAGTTATTTCATATTTCTGGGTCTCAGTTTCCTCACACGTTTTTGTCTTGTGGCCCAGATGACCTTGGAGGCGCCTCTGATTCTAGCATTCTATTATTCCCTGACAAACAAGATTCTTTGCCTCGACTCTGGCCCTGTTTATCTAAAGCAAGAGATCAGACCATTTGCTGCTGCTGTTGCAATGCTCAGATAGCAGAGACCTTTGACAGCCCAGAAGGCTTGTTCACCCTTCCCCCTGAATGGAGTTTCAAGGCTCTGGCATAAGTAGCAAACTGATGTGTTTCCCTAACCACAGCATCAGAAGAGGGGGCAGGGTGCTAGGCAGCAGGACCTGGGTGTATTGAAAACAATTGCCCTCGAAATGCTGCCTAGAGGGGAGAATAAACGTGCTCTTGGGCCAAGGTCATGAAAGACATGTCAGCATTTGCTCGGGGACCCAGCACCATCTCCTAGGATTCTACCCCCAAAGCAGGTGGTGGCCGAGGCCGGAAGACAGGGCTCCACTTACAGAAAAAAATTCCCCTCTGGACTCCAGTTGAATGATACAAAGCTTTTCTTTCTGAATGATTATTAAAAAAGTGAGAGAGAGAGAGAGAGAGAGGTGGAGAGAGAGGGAGAAATGGATAGATGAAGTCAAACTTTGTATCTCTGGGCTGAAGGGGACGGAAAGATAGGTTGAAGGCCAGTGGCACCCTATTAATGCTCTTAGCCCTGCCTAATGTTTCTTTTTTTTTTAACTTTTTATTTTATACCTGAGTATAGTTGATTAACAATGTTGTACTAGTTTCAGGTGTACAACAAAGTGATTCAGTTATACATATACATGCATCTATTCTTTTTCAAATTCTTTTCCTAATTAGGTTGCTACAGAATACTGAGCAGAGTTCCCTGTGCTATACACTAGGTCCTTGTTCTGCCTAATATTTCCAGTTATCCTAATGTCCTTAGCTCAGGCACATAACGCGACAAGGATTGAGTACCTTGGACACAGAGTAGAGGGAAAGGCTTCTTTTCCTCAGACCCAGGTTCCTAGGGCAGAATGCTAAGGAGTTCAGACTGACTTATTTCCAGAATATCTTGGGTCAACCTCATGTCCATAACAAGGGAAAGAAAAGGAAAAATACCTATGATTATGTACAGAATGCGTTTTCTACAATCCATGTTTTCTCAGAGCCACACTTCTTTGGGGCCTCCCCTGATTTCCATTAATGATTTCCAGATGTCAGCTAAGGAGCTGGTTTCCAGCTGGTAGGAAGTATTGCTCATTAAGAATATTCACAAGACCCCAGGCCTTTAGATGACAAGTCACAGGGCTTCTGTCACCCTCCCAGCTGGAAGATTTCTGCTAAATGACAAATTTCCTGACGTTTTTCCTCACACATCTTGTCCTGTGATCAACTTTCAAGATTACATTTCAGTTTTTTATACTGTCTCTCATTTTGTGCCACTGGTTCCATGCCTCCCTGTCAGTACAAAAGAAGCATCTGTCAGAAAAATGGCTTGAGTGGGTAAGGGCCACCCCCTACCCGGCTGCCATCTTTTTGTGCCTCTGTCGCTCTGTCTCCTGCCTGGACTCAGAAAGGTGAGAGCCGCAAGGAACCTTAGAGATTATGTGTTGTCAGTGAATACCAGCCTGCTCACTGATCCATCATGCCATGGCCACATGTTATGTTCAATAATGGCAATATATCTAGCATTATCCTCAGAACAGGAGCATTGACCTGTAGAATGCCCTGCTACTGTAAAAAGTATGCCGGTAATGGGCTCCAGGTGGGGCTCTCTTAAACCATGCAACACTCGCACAATTCTGTTATCCAGGCAAAAACAAAGAAAGGTGAGTGTATTCGTTTGCTAGGGCTGCCATAACAAAAAACCACAAACTGAGTGGCTAAAACAACAGACTTTATTTCTCGCAATTCTGAAGGCTGGAAGTCAATGATCAAGGTGCTGGCTGGTTTGGTTTCTACTGAGGTCTCTCTCCTTGGCTTGCAGACAGCTGCATTCTTGCTGTGTCCTCACATGGTCTTTCTGCTGTGTATGTGCATCCCTGGTGTTTCTTGGTGAGTCCAAATGTTGTCTTCTTATAAAGACACCAGTCAGATCAGATTAGGGCCCTCCCTGAGGCCTCACATTAACTTAATCACCTCTTTAGGGTCCTCTCTCCAAATACAATCACATTCTAAAGAACTGAGGGCTCGGGCTTCAACATATGAATTTGTGGGGACACATTTCAGCCCATAACGTGAGCTTTTCTGCTCTCTGTTGTCACTGACGTGGTGGAAGAGGAAGAAGAGGAGAACACACTCTATCATTTCAGAGGAATATAAACACTCAGGACCTACCCAGAGGTTAGCAACTAGGACCAAGAAAGTGTAAAAAAGGGAAATCACTGGGCCTGAAATAGAAAACGCTGATTTCTTTCATTGAAATATAGGGTGGCGGGCTTAAATATCCTCACCATCGAACTTGGGTGTGCAGAGAAATCGTATTCTCATCTTATTTGTTGTCATTTGCTAGGTAAAGAGGAGAAAGATAACTGAATGCCCAATCCAGCTTAAATCTTTGTCTAAATAATCATTCAACTGGTCCCTTTTGGGTTCCGGCAATGATGCTGGGAAGAAGGCACCTTGGCTTTGTGCAGGCCCTTGGGTGGGTGCTTGGCCCCCATTTCTGATGTCTGCATCTGGCATAGCTCCTGGTCTGGACTCCCCCTCACTTGTCTCCAGTTCCTCTCTTCACCTCAGCTCCTTCTGGAGCTATGGACCCTTCAGAGCTCTGCCCCAGCCTCCTTCTGCTGTGCTGGCGCAGTGGGCCTCATTGATGGCTCCTGGCTCTCCAGCGGGAATGGAGGGAAGCTTGGGACTGAATCCGGCCCTCTCTCTCTGCCTGACGTGCAGCCTGCCTTTTGTACCGTGTTGGACTGCCCAGCCCTGCCACTGTCCCAGAGCAGAGTCTGCTACCAGAGTTCTCTTCTCAGCTTATCCAGCATGCCTTTCATCAGAACATGTAAACTCACCACTTTCCCTCCTAACTAGCTCTGTTCGTGGCCTCTTCTTCCCATGATGCCCCCAAACGAGAAGAGGCAACTCATTTATTTCCTCTTCCTTATAACTTCCCAGCTCTAACCCAGATATAACCTATAGACTCCTGACTAAAACTCCTAAATCATAAACAGAGTTATCTTCTCTGTCCTATGGGAGAAACTCTATGATCTAGACCAACTGGGAGTTTAAGTTATTTGGAAAAATCCTTTCCCTCACTCCAAGCCTAGCGTTCAAGTTATTGTCTTGCTGTGAAACCCTATTGTCAATGTCAGAAACTGAATACTAACTCTCTTTCTCCTTGAATTCCTTCAGGAACCATTCTAATCACTTCGGATAAAAAAGATTCCTCTAGTCAGTAAGGAGAAAGCAAAAAAGAAAAGCACATTAATCCCCCCAATTATAACTCCCATAACAATAGTTTGTTGCTTCTTGACATGCAAAGGGCAATTTGCCAAAGCACTTGCTTAATGTTTTTCAAGGAAAGAAAGGAAAAAGAGGGAAAGAAATGAATATTTTGAAGGTCATAACTAATTATCCATGATCTTGACAGGGTAGAACAAGGCATATTTGGTTTCAATTGAAATGGAAACTGCTTTGAGCAGTCTGAGAGAAGCTGAGCACGTAACCATACTTGAGAATTAGAGTAAAAAAGGGTCATTGTGGTAAAGATGAAGAGATGAACTAAATGATCTCTGCAAACTTCTTCTAGATCCCACTCCTGCTCTAACCCCGAGAAGGCCCAGAGATGATGTTGGAGCTATTGTTTCTGGAGTCCAGTGTATACATGTGGCCAGGGGTCCACCCCCAGCATGGCAGGAATATGATAGGGCCGAGAAGTTCTTGGTTCCACAGAGAGTCCGTGACATCCTTCCCAGCAAGGTGGCTGAGGTTCAGTAAACTTCAGGAGACATGGAGGCTTCCAGGAAAAAGAAAATCAGAAAGGCAGCTGGGATTCCTCTACCCCTGGAGGTGGGGAAGCTGAGAGGACCTTGAGGAGAGTGAACCAAGCCCACCCGAGCGCTGCTTGGTGACTCGATGGGGCCTGGTAGACAGGGCCCCTGAGAAAAAGGTCATATGGCTTCTCGAAGCCTCAGTTTCCTCAAGTGTAGAAAGTGGGTATCGGTGCCGACTGCCTGGGTTTACTGAGAGGGTTACTGGAATAACATAGACCCAGAGCCTAGCACTGGGCCTGGTACAGAGCAAGTTGTCGGCACACGGTGGCTGTTTTTGTGACTGCCATTATTTTTTTATGAAACCTGAAGAAACAATACAGGGACAGCAGAGTAGAAAAACCTGCAAGAGGATCCTCTGGTATATAAAATAAACAAAAGATCTCTTTGTATGGCCTTTTTTCCTCCTTCTGGGTAAAACCAAGGAGCACAGATCCGATTCTAAAGTTGCAGTCCATATTGTCAAAAATGTAACCAGGATCCTCTGGGTGTTTACTGAGAAAATGACAAGGATATTTAACCCCATGCTTAGGGTGAGGGTCACATGCTGAGAGCTCAGCCCCTCTACTGTTCTCTCGTGACCCAGGAAAAGTCAGAGTCCTCAGGCTGAGTGATCTGGGGCAATGTATGCATGACACTGTGTGGGAGGACTCCGGGTTGAGCAAAGAATGGAAAATGCCCCTTTTTACTGTGGCTCCATAACTGGTGTGTTAAAAATGAACAAAAGGGATAGAAATAATGCAGACCAGAATTAAGAGTGGGAGAACCCGGAAAGTCAGGAACCCAAGAAGTGGAGTTGAGAAAAAGAAGACATTGGTGTTAGAACCATCATCACTGTGATTCAGCAGCACAAGAAATCTTTATAGTCACCACCTCCTGGATTTCCCAGAAAAGGAAACTGAGGCTCATATAAAGTCAGATTACTTGCCCAAGTCCACGGTTAACCAATCTGGGCCTCCTGACTTCAATCTATCACTCTTGCCATACCCAGTGATTAGACAGACGACCCTCAGAGGGAGAAGCCAAGAAGGAAAGAAAAGGTCATTTCAATCCAAGTCCCAAGATCTATGACTGGTTAGCAGGCAACGTGCGGCTTCATGAAAGGAAACTTGACTCCAAGACTTCAGCCCGGAGAAGGCCCTGGGGATGGAGGCCCAATGTTAAAAACAACAAGCAGCTGGAGTTGAGCAATGGATGGCAGGACTCCAGGCACTGGAAGGGAGCAAATGCACCTGCTCAGGTACTGAAGCATGACAGGTCTTGGCCAGGCCCAAGCTCAACAGGAGAGAAGGTGGAGGAGGGCGGAGCAAAGGGCTTGGTTGAAAAAACTCACTTTACAACACTAAACAGGATTCCGGCTTATCAGTGGACATTCTATTTTTTCCCCTTGCTGTTTAGTGTCTAAATCCCCCTTCCTAATTTTGAGGAATCCCCCCGCCCCCATTGTGAGTCAGAGCCTTCTTCTGGCACCAGCATCTCAAGAGTTAACCAGAGGATGTGAACCCAGCATAACTATGCTGTATGTTCTGAGTGTTAGCCGACACGTGCATAGTACAGAAGCGAAAAGGCGGAAAACCTCGCACTTCTTGTCCTCGCTGCTGAAGGGACCACACAGGGTCTAGGACACCCCCATCCAGGACTCTGAATTGTGCAAAGTCATAGAAACAGTGGTGTTGCATCTGTGGTGGTGGCTGACGTGGCCTAGTATGAAGATCAATGTCCAAGGACTGCGGCCATGGTTGGCAAGGGTGGTGGCGTCCCGGCCACGCTGTGTCAGCTGCTAAGCCTGCCTGATTTCCAAGCCTGCTTCTCCTACCTCCTCCCTTTCATTGACTCATTTCTATCACTGTTGGCCAGCCTCCAACTACAGATACCTGGTTGCCACAGGCCCTGTGCCTCACCTGCCACAGGAGCAGCCAGGGAGTTTTAGAAGGCTAGGACTCAGCTCAGCTGTGAATCTTACAAAGGCAGAAGATGTGAGGACAAGATGGATGATTAAAAGGTTCACGGTGGAACACATCCAGCGGAAACACATTTACAAAACTGTCTCTTATACCTGCTCAAACCACTTATCTGATTCTGGGGGAGAGATTTGGCCACATGGTCCTGCCACTGCTGCTCTCCACTGCGGACAGACCCACGTTCAGGCCGGAGGTTTAAAAACTTGCCCAGGATCACACAGGTAGCCAAGGGGCATAATGCTTGGAAGCTGTTAGGTTCAACTGGGCCTTGAAATGTCAGGAAGAAAAGAGGGTTTGGTTCTTTCTAAAAAGAGGCCTTAGGTGCTAAAGGTCTGAACTGGATTATACAATCTGCACCAAGAACTTCCTCGGTTCCATAAACAATGAATCATTGATTGCCGGAGAGAGAGTCGAGAGCTGTTTCCTGATTGGAACAAAGAAGACAACCTGTAAGCCACGCTGAGAAAGTTACATAGGCATACTATCTCCCAGCTCTTCCATGCTAAAACAGGAAGAAGGGAGAAACAAAAAATAAGTAAATAAATAAATAAATAAAATAAACGAGGAAGAAGGGAGAAATCCATGGTGGATATAGAGAAATACCCTCTGATCTTCTGTTAGGCTACCATTCTCTATCCAGCCTCTGGACTCCCTTTTCTTTCTTTGCAACAAGCCCCAAAGACTTATCCTGTTTCTATTTCCTCTCTAAAGCTGCCTTCATTCTCTCTGTCCCCTAGAGTTCTTACCACTCTTCCATCCCCCCCCAAAATGGCTACAAAGTAAGAACATCTCATTCCAGCTGCCCCCAAAGAGGAATCCAAGCCCTTATTCTCTTCAGGATTTTCATCCTAAGAATTCAGGACAAACAAACAGGGGGACAACAAAAATACAAACAAAGGGCTAGTTACAAAGCTTAAGAATCTTAAAAGGTTCACATAGTCCTGGTTCTTTCATGCTGAGCCAAGATGTTGCTAACACTTACCAGGCATTTATTATTCACCAGGCACTGGACTAAGTATTCCACAGGTGTTATCTTACTTTATAGTCCCAGCAGCCCCATGCATTTTATTAAAGGGACCGAAGCCGAGAGAGAGATTAAGTAGTTTTCTAAGGTCAATTGGTAGTTAGCTGCAGAATTGGAATTTGAACTCAAGTCTCTCTGACTCTATATCTGGTGCTCTTCTTTTAAATTTTATTTTATTTTTATACTCTCACTTCCATTCTTGTCCCTTCATCCCATCCCCATCTTCCCCTTACAGATAATTTATAATAATTTCTGATTTACCTTTCTAGTGTTTTTTTTTGAGAATATACATACACACACAGAGATTAAAGCTGGTGCTGCTTACACTATGCCTAGTTGAAGGCCTACTCTGTCTTTTTAAAAACAAAACAAGGGACTTCCCTGGTGGCGCAGTGGTCAACAATCTGCCTGCAAATGCAGGGGACACGGGTTTGAGCCCTGGTCCGGGAATATCCCACATGCCACGGAGCAACGTGCACCACAACTACTGAGCCTGCGCTCTAGAGCCTGCAGGCCACAACTACTGAGCCCGTGTGCCACAACTACTGAAGCCGCACGCCTAGAGCCGGTGCTCCGCAACAAGAGAAGCCACAGCAATGAGAAGCCCGCGCACCGCAACGAAGAGTAACCCCCACTGGCTGCAACTAGAGAAAGCCCGCGTGCAGCAACCAAGACCCAACGCAGCCAAATATAAATTAATTAATTAAAAAAAAAACACAAAAGGAAAGCAAAAAATCAGTTTAGTCAGAAGGAAGGTGTTTTACCAGAGCCACATCATGAGGGGATTTATAGGAAGTAAATGCTTCTATAATGGGTGAAAACAGGTATGTAAGGATTTTCCAACATTGCCTAAAACTATTCCCAGATAGCTTTTTTAAGTGTCTACAGTAATAATACTAGTATTTGGATATCAGAAACAGAAGTGTGAAAAAATTGTTTCCCTAACATAAAACAGAAAACAGGTCTAACCCTAACAAAAGCCGGGTGTCCATGTGACCAAGGCTCTGCATAGAGTCACAAATAAGGAAGCATATTACTGTGCCCCAAAGTAATAAAAACTAGATTCCAATCTTTACTCATATCTCTCAAAGAATATCAACAGAAATCCAATTCGTAAACCTCAGCAAATTTCCCAAATCCAAATTCTCTCCAATACTCAGCCTATGATATTTTTTCTTCCTCCCTCCACCTCTCCCCTCTCCCCTACCTTTTTAGTATGTAAATCAACTTAGCTTCCGTGCTAAGTCTTCTGTGCTTTCTTCCCACTTCTCAGATTTTGTCTATTTCTTCGTGTCTCTTTATTCCTCCAAGGATCTGGGAGACGGAGCTGGCAATGATCCTGTAGAGGGGGGCTACTTTAAAGAATGGCTTCCGTGTTGATAAAGCAATTCCCTGAATAACACCCAGTAACTCATCATTGGTAACAGCTGCAGTTTAGCGGAGAAACACATCAGGTGTGTTTCCAGGAAGGAGAAAGAAATCACACCAGCTATTTGAATAAGGAAACGTTAACATAAAGAACTGTTAACTAGTAGAAGGTGATTAACTACTAAGAGGAGTAAGAGAGCCCCCTAAAGGGTTCAGAAGTATCCAGTGCAATAAAAAGAAGCTTTTACCTCTAGGCTGAAGAAAATGGATAAAGAAAGAATTAAGGAATTAGGAAACCTCTTCCAAGAGGATGTGGCTACTACAAGAACACACAGCCTGGGGCTTCCCTGGTGGCGCCGTGGTTGAGAGTCCGCCTGCCGATGCAGGGGACACGGGTCCGTGTCCCGGTCCGGGAAGATCCCACATGCCGCGGAGCGGCTGGGCCCGTGAGCCATGGCCGCTGAGCCTGCGCGTCCGGAGCCTGTGCTCTGCAACGGGAGAGGCCACAGCAGTGAGAGGCCCGCGTACCGCAAAAAAAAACACACAAAAAAACAAAAAAACCACACAGCCTGACAAGACGAAGAAACATAGCAGAGTCAGACTAGAGCTGTGTCTAGAAAGAGTTCTCTATTAACAGAGCTTGTGAGCATGAGACAGGCCAGGACCTGGGGCCCTTTGCTGCAGTGCTGCAGTGCTTTCACTTGGACCAACATCCTAGGCTACAAAATACAAAGAAACTATAAGGGACTAAAAATAACCGTGTGCACGTGCAGCTGGGGCACATTCTGGACAAAAGATACAAAAAGACCAAAAAAAGCCCAACTGCCACTTCTGAAGTGCCTGGAGCAAAAGCAGGGGGTCAGGAGGAAAAGCAGGGTACTGCGCATGCTCCCTGCACACAATACAAAAAGGGGTGGGCAGACCCCCTAAGCTACCCCTGCAGCCCGACCCCTGGACACACCCCTACCCTCAACCCATATAAGGAACCAGCTCGCGCCCCCCTTGGGAGCAAGCAAGCAAGGGAACCTGTTGTTTGGTCTCACTCCCTGCTGCTAACCCTAACTAACTCTAACCCTAACACTGTAACCCGTGTTTACAATGTCTGCCTCTGATAACACAAAGCTGTGTAAAGAAGGGTAAACTTGGAGCTGAGAGACAATAAATTGATAAAGGTACAGATCCTGACCAGTCAGAGTGGATGCCAGCCGTAAACAACCAGTATAGACATACTGGTGTGTATTAGTTGAGTATCACCCTGCAAAGATGTTGCATTTTTCTAGACTCTTGTTTCAGCTTTCCGCTGCATCCCTAGAGCTTGCATGTAAGAAAAACCTGGGATATCGGTTCTGTACTCAGAAATCAAAGAGATGCGATTGGAACAGGGCAGGTGATGAGGAGTGGGGTGTCCAAAGGATAATTTTTATTGGAGACATTTATAAAAATACCAGTTGTGAGCCAGACATTATTCTTGACGACTTGTATGCATTTTCTAAGTTAGAGCTTACAGCAATCTTAGAAGGCCGGTGTTATTCCTGTCTTCCAGGTGAGAACACTGTGCTTCACAGACGCTAGGCAACTTAACGAAGTCACACAGCTAGTAAGTGGCGGAAAAAAGATACGAGCTCACATCAGCTTGATCATCACCAAGGTCTGCTCAGTCCTATTTTCTTAGGGAAATGTGTTAAACTGCTAGTTTTATAAGCTGTTGCTTTACATGTTTCCAGGCTATCTTCTTAGGTGCATATCTGTTCATGGTTCTTGATGTAAAGGTCTTAAAACAGCACATAATGCCCCCCCTTGTCTCTTATAATCATATGAAATTCTATTTTATCTATTATTGAAATTGCTCTCCCACCTTTCCTTTGGTTTCCTTGTATGCGTTTTCCTATTCCTTATTTTCAAATTCTCCATATCCTTTCGTTTCAAAAATGTCTCTGTAGACAACATGTTACTGGATAGAGTGGAAGAGGATGGTTTGCAATTATCATTTTAAAAAATTTAATCTGAGAGTCTCCTTTTTGTCTTTGATTCTAAAGTCTGTGCACTTTAGAATTAAAGTGCACACTACATTTCTCCACAGAACAAGCTGGCAGGCAGTTGGGGAGATTCAGAAGCAAGGGAGGACCAGACATGAGACCAGTGGTCAGTGTCTGGGTGCCAAGCCCTGCAAGGGCTGTGGAGAGAAGACCAAGGTAGGACCTCAATTTTCAGAGAAATAGGATAATAGACAAGAAAATGATGTAGAGCCAGGGACCTCTTCTTAAAATTGGGGGTGGAAGTTGGGAGTCTGGTCATGGGGGCACAAGCAAGGTTTGCATTATTAGAGGTCAAGTCAAATGAAGTAAAGAAAATGAAAGAACATGGTGTTTACAAATATTAAAATATTTATGATTCTGCATCCCTATATCACAGGGACTTCTTTAGCAGGTGTGCTAAATGACTTTTCTCAGTAATGCATTCCAAAATTAGCGCTTCCTTCTTCCAGTGTTTGTGTCTTTTTCATCTTCTTTGTCCTACTTCGTTGTCCTAATGGTTGTATTTGAGGGTAAACCAAATTTCTTGAAAACAATTGAACAAAACAGCTTCTTGCAATTATTCTTTTACTGGAAGGTTGAATTACTTAACCATCTTTCTCCAACCAGTTCTTGTGCATACTCCCTGCCATCAAAGCCACTCCTCTCTCGTGCAAAAAGAAATTGTCATCAGACACCATATATCTAGAACTATTCGTCACAGAAAAAGAACTGGAAAGACTGTCAACAAGACACTCCCAAAGAGTCATCCATTTGACTGATTTATTATTTTCCCCTGATAGTCACTCAGATTATTCAGTGTCCCAGAAAAGGAAAGTTTGGAGTTCTACTGATTCTTGCTTTTGTTCACTAACTATGGAAAAGTTATCTTGTATTATTTGGCAAGTGGATACAATCTCTTACATAGAGAGAGCGTTTTCCAGGTTTTGAAACACTGTGAGGTGTATTAACGCCATTTAAAGCCTCCCATAGCTCACTGAACTGGAATTTAATCGTTGGGGAAATGAAGGCTGAGAATGGTAGAATGACGTTTTAAAGATTACAGAGAGTCAGTAACTACACTGGGACTCAAACTCGGGATTTCTGACTCCAAATTCAGCCCTCTTTTCAGTTTCATTTTTTTACCTCCTCTCCTTCAGTGATTTTTGTCCTCTGTCCTCCCTCAACCATAGCCATGGTCCTACCTTATACCTTGCCATTACTAACAATCTACTTATCATGTTAGTTTTAAACATCCCAACTACCACCCACTTTTATTTTTCCAGCGTACTCCCTCTTGACCCTGACCCCAACATTTGTTTGATCCTACCAGGACCTGTAATCCTACCTCTTGACCCCATGTTCTGACCTTCTGATTTTCCCAGCTCATATTTTATAGTATAAAATTGTCATCATTCCCATACACACATCTTCAGCTCCCTTGCCCACACCTCTTTCCTCATAAATCTCCAACCCTGGTGAAATCTAATTTGCCACCAATTTTGCAATATGGCAGTTGGCAGCCAAACGTGGCTGAGAAACACTGATACACACACACACACACACACACACACACACAGACTCATTATCAGTCTCTGAGGGTTTTCTTCAATAAACAGCATGCTTCTTCCCCATCCATGTTCTCAACAAGTTGAGAAATAATGTAGAATAAATACGGAGGCCAAAATCACCTTTATGATTGATAGAGACCAGATTAGAGGACAGGCTTTAGGTGTGTTGGTCAAAGGCTTGCTGATACTAAGTCCCAGGACCCACCCAGCCCCAGTAGCAGTGGCAGCAGCACTGAACTAGAGCTCTACATTCAATGACTTCCATAATTCAACCACTCCTCACCATCTTTTTTTTTTTTTTGCAGTACGCGGGCCTCTCACTGTTGTGGCCTCTCCTGTTGCGGAGCACAGGCTCCGGACACGCAGGCTCAGCGGCCATGGCTCACGGGCCCAGCCGCTCCGTGGCATGTGGGATCTTCCCGGACCGGGGCACGAACCCGCGTCCCCTGCACCGGCAGGCGGACTCTCAACCACTGCGCCACCAGGGAAGCCCCGGAGTGAGCCTTTTAAATCAGTAGTCCTCAGCCTGTGTAGCTAAAGTTGAGAACCACAGCAGTCAGATGTGTCACTCCTCTGCTCACCCCCCGCTCCCCACCCATGACCTCCCATTTTGCTCAGAATAGAGGGAAAAGCCCTTTAAAAGGCCTGCAGAGCCTCATGGGACCCTCCGTAACTCCCAACCTCACGTCCAGCCACACTGGCCTCCTCGCTGGTCCTTAAACACACTAAGCCAGCTCTTCCTTGGGGCTTTTATGTGCTCTTCCCTCTGTCTAGAAAGCCTTTTCTCAAGCCTTTCCTCACTCCCCCACTTCCTTCAGATCTCTGTTCAAATATCTCTTTATTAAGAGGCCTTTTCCAAGTATTCTGTCCAAAGAAGCACGTGCGCGCACACACACACCCCCATCCTGTTCTACCTCTATTACTCTGCTGAATTTTTCTTCATTGCACTGTTGACTGTCATTGATTGACTCTCACCCCCACTAGAACAGAAGCTCCATCAAGGCAGAGATTTTTCCTGGTTTGTTCACAGCTATATTCTCAGCGCCTAGAACAGTGCTTGACACAGAAGAGGAACTTAATAAATAGCTGTAAATGGATGAATGAATGAATGAGCCTCTCCTTTGCAAACTGTCAGCTCAACCACGCTGCCTTCTTCTTGATCTACAAGACTCAAAAAGCAGGTTATCATCAACCAAGATATATCCAACCCAGGACACCAGCTATGACTTTTCACTTCCTAAAGAGAAATATTATTGCATAGGAAAACTACCCTCTGTCCTCTCTCCTTCCCTCTTCCCAAGCCCTTCCCAGTTCCTCTGGAACAAGATGAACTCTAAGCAGCATATGCTGAATGAAGCCTGAGTGTCCCCACGGGCGAGGTGCCCTGACCAGTTTGGCTTTGATGAGAAGCAATGTGGCAGGGTGTTCATGGATCACTGCCACTGAGAGCATGTCCAGCAGGGGTCCGTCCACACTGGAGGGAATCATACAATCCCAGTCCACAGCCTGCAGCCAAGTCAACAAAGGAAGAGAGGATCAAGGACAGAATCCACAACGGATCATCCTGTACCTGTCATTAACAGAATACCTAGGTCCTGGGTTTGCCAAGGGAGGGAGGCAGAGGAGGAACAGAAAGGAGGAAGTGGATTTTTGTTTAATGCATTTATTTAAAAACATTTTTTCTTATAAGTAACATATTGGAGAAATTTAGGAAAATCTTATAAGTAAACTGAAACATAATTTTTCACGATCCCACTACCCAAATGTAACAACTGCTCAGATTTTTTTTTTTTTTTTTTTTTTTTTTTTGCGGTACGCGGGCCTCTCACTGCTGTGGCCTCTCCCGTTGCGGAGCACAGGCTCCGGACGCGCAGGCTCAGCGGCCATGGCTCACGGGCCCAGCCGCTCCGCGGCATGTGGGATCTTCCCAGACCGGGGCACGAACCCGTGTCCCCTGCATCGGCAGGTGGACTCTCAACCACTGCGCCCCCAGGGAAGCCCAACTGCTTGGATTTTTATGAGTTTCTTTATAGTCTTTGTCCTATGAGCTTTTTTTTTCTTTTTCTTTTTTTTTTTTTTGTTACTGACGTAAACAACACAATGGCCTGCCTTGGCGAAATTTCTGATCATTTCTGTAGGATACTGCTCCAAAGTTTGCACTCAAATGGATGATAATTTTAAGGCATTTTGAGATACACTGCTTTATTGCTTTATAGAGAGTTCATACTAATTTACATTCCTTCCAGCAGGGCATGAAAATACATACCTCACTTGGCCTCACCTGACCTCACCTCACTTCACCTTACCTCACCTGCCCTCACCTCATCAGTGCCAACCAAAATCACCTTGAAAACATTTGAATCAAAACACTGTGTAAAAAGATGCAGTCAACAGGCATTACCATCTGACTACCTTAAACCTCCCAGAGAGGCAATGAAAAGGCAAGGGGAAAAGTTTGACAGATTGAGATGCCCTCTTAGTCTAAAAAAATAGTGCTTCTCATCACCTGCCTTGTCTTTTATAAACACCATTGACCACCTCCCCACTTCTCTTATCAGATCTGTGGCCAATCAAACCCTTGTCCCAAGGGCTTCTCTTCTTCACTAAAGCCAAATTAAGCTATCTCTGTCTTTTTTGGGTAATTTCCCTGCATTAACTCCTTAGGAATCTCCTGAGCTCAGCGCCCACTGCCCTGGCCACAGCAGCTTTCTGAATGGCTCTCGAATTCGGCCTCCCCCATTCCTGATTTGCTGCATTGCTTTCTCTTCCTCTGTCATTTGGAGATTAGGAGGAAACATGCAAGCATCCTACCTTGGGCTTTTCTTCTGTGGGTGTGTAAGTGTGTGTGTGTTTAAGGACTCAAAATACTTCGGAGTGTGGTGATGATGAAGGTGATGACGTCATTGCCCTCTGCAGCGATGCCTGGCATTGACTGAACATTCCAGTCCCTGCACTCAGCAACGGGAAACACGTGTCCTTTTAAGCCTCACAGCTGCCCTGTGGGCTGGGCACTGTTATTACACCCATTTTATAGATTAAGGAGCTTCAGGGAAGGTTTGATTTAGGTCCCTTAACCTGTAAATAGCAGTGCCATGCCTAGAGCTCTATCTGACTCGAGATGATGTTCTTAAACCTTCTTCCCCTGGGTTCCTCTCATATCCATGCCAAGCATTCCCAATGTTTCCACTCACCCATTCTTTTAATAACACTGTCATCATCGTCAAATCTTGAAATCATATCTTATATATTTGCAGAAAATGTATTTTCCTTCCAAAGATTTCTCAAGATCTTGGAGAAGGGGGAATGCTATTACCCCTCACTGTGGACAGCTGCTCCAGGCTACTTTATGGATCGTTCCTCCCTTCTTATAACTTTTCTCCAGGTGGCACTGGAGAAAACACTACCTCTGTCCCAGTGTACACATAGCTTCACTCTGCTCTCTCCCTTCATGACACTGCTATACCCAGAGCTGGATACAGATAGCTTTGCTGAAGACAGATAGCTTTGCTGAAGACTTAAGAGGAACAGGAGGAGATTATTACAGAACAGGAGGGCTTGAAACCGGCAATCAGATTTCAATCCTGCAAAGTCTGGAGATGAGACAGTATAGTGGAGTGCATTCAAGAGCAGAGACTCTGGAGCCCAAGTTCTCGCCCTACCAAAAAAGAGCCTTTTCGTGGTGGGGGGAGGGGGGATCCTGGTTGTTAACAGTGGCCTCTGTTCTGACTGGTTAGAATTCATGCCCGCATCTGTTCAGATTGGTCAGTTTCTGCTGGTGTCTATTTTGTTTGCTATCAGCACCATGCTGGTTATTAAACTTTTTGAATATCACCTTCTTAGTATTGGAATTGCAGCATTTTTGTGCCTCCATTTCCTCGTGTTTTTGCCAGAGGCCACAAAGCCCTTTGGGGTTGGAGTAGGGGAGGCTACTTATTGTGGTGACTGGCATCTGAAGATGGATAGGAGGAAGCTTAGAAAATGAGACAGCTCTGCACATTGATGCTGAAATAGACCGTCAGCTTATCCGGTGAGACTGGACCCTGAGTGGCACCATAAAAAAGTCCTAAATTCATATGACTGTTTGCTGACAATTACAATTCCATGAGGGCAAAAGCCATTTGTGGTCAATGCTATAAAAAACTCCTAAAGTCACTCCTTGCAAGAAAACAGCTTGCCAGAGGTGAGTGAATTTCAGATAAATGAGCGCCAGAGGAGTCTCTGGAATTAACATAAGAGACTTCCTGGGAAATTGACAGAATTATACAAAGCTGCTACTTTTAGACTAAGCTTGCCTCAGAGGAAGAACTCACAATAGATTTAACTATATAAAAATGTAAATTATTTTGTTTAAAAAAATTATAAAAATGCTTACTACAAACCAAAAATATATATGTTAAGGTATATGGCAGACAAAGAGCTTAATCTCTTTAATGTATAACATACCCGTTAGTAATGTTTGGGGAGGGGCTGTGTAACAATATAGAGAAAACATTGTCTTTGGACCCTAATTTTTTTTGTTTTAATAAATTTATTTATTTTGTTTATTTATTTTTGGCTGCATTGGGTCTCTGTTGCTGTGCGCAGGCTTTCTCTAGTTGCGGCGAGCAGGGGCTACTCTTCGTTGTGGTGCACGGGCTCTAGGTGCATGGGCTTCAGTTGAGGCACACAGGCTTCAGTAGTTGTGGCTTGCAGGCTCTAGAGCGCAGGCCCAGGAGTCGTGGCGCACGGGCTTAGTTGCTCTGCGGCATGTGAGATCTTCCTGGAGCAGGGCTCAAACCCGTGTCCCCTGCATTGGCAGGTGGATTCTTAACCACTGAGCCATCAGGGAAGCCCTGGACCCTAATGTTTTTAAATGGCTAAGGAACATGAGTAAACAAAACAGAAAGAATAAATGTAAATGACTTAAAAAGTTTTTGAAAAAAAATTCTGCATCATTGATAACTAAACACATTTAAATTTAAAAAATTCTTTGCCTGTCAAATAATTTATTCATATTCATTATATATTTAAAAGTTGCTAAGAAAGTAGACCTTAAAAGTTTTCATCACATGAAAAAAAATTGTAACTACGTGAGATGATAGATATTAACTAGACTTACTGTGGTGATCATTTTGCAACATATGCAAATATCAAACCATTCTGTTATATACCTGAAACTAATATAACGTTATATGTCAATTATATCACATAAAATATTTTATTGTGGGCTTCCCTGGTGGCGCAGTGGTTGAGAGTCCGCCTGCCGATGCAGGGAACACGGGTTCGTGCCCCGGTCCAGGAGGATCCCACGTGCCGCAGAGCGGCTGGGCCCGTGAGCCATGGCCGCTGGATCTGCGTGTCCGGAGCCTGTGCTCCGCAACAGGAGGGGCCGCAACAGTGAGAGGCCTGCGTACCAAAAAAAAAAAAAAAAAAAATTTTATTTCTTCAAAAGATAAATATTGAGCACATGTTACATACAAGACACTGTTCAGGCTCTGGAGCTTCAGCAGTGAACAAGGCATACACAAATCCCACCTTCTTGGAGATTTCATGCTAATGTGAGGGACAGATGAAAATAAACAAAGAAATAAAATAAAATGTATAGTATGTTAGATGGTGGTAAGTGCTCAAAAGAAAAGTAAAGCCAGGGAGAGGAGGGCCTTAACCGTGGGGAGGGACGAGTGCTCCTTTTGACAGGGTGGCCGCGGATGAGTAAGTAACTGAATGAGATGAAGGAGTGAGGCATGCAGCTATCTAGGGAAAGGGCTTCTCAGTAGAGATGCCAGAAAGCTCAAAGGCCCTGAGGCCAAAATGTGGCAGCTGTGTTCAAGGAACAGCAGGAAGGCTGAGTGGCTAGAATAGAATGAGCAAGGGAGAGGGTAACAGGAGTAAGGTTAGAGAAAGGGGGTGAAGGCCGGACGATACAGGGCCCTGTAGGTCATTGTAAGAACTTCAGCTTTAACTTGTAATAAGATGGGAAGCCACCGGAAGGTTTGGGGAGAGGAGGGAGTAATCAGATATTTCAGTTTGCTACGACTGCCATAACAAAATACCGCAGACTGAGTGGCTTACACGAGAGAAATTTATTTTCTCAGTTCTGGAGGCTGGAAGTCTAAGATCTAGGTGTGGGCAGGCTTGGATTTTGCTGAGGCCTCTCTCCTTGGCTTGCAGAAGGCTGCCTTCTTGCTGTGTCCTCACATGGTCTTTCCTCTGTGTGTGTGCGTCCCTAGTGTCTCTCTGTGTGTCCAGGTTTCCTCTTCTTATAAGGACACCAATCAAATTGGATTAGGGCCCCCCTGGATGCCTTGTTTTAACTTAATCATTTCTTTTAAGGCTCTATCTCTAAGTATAGTTATATTCTGAGGTACTGGGAGTTAGATCTTCAACATATGAATTTGGAGGGACACAGTTCAGCCCCCAACAACTGATTTACATTTTAACAGCATCTTTCTCACTGTTGGGCTACGAATAGATCTAGGTTCCCAGGGGCAGAAGCCAGGAGACCAGTTAGGAGGTTATCTCAACAACCCAGACAAGAGATAATAGTGGCTGGGACCAGGTAATAGTGACAGAGGTAGTAAAAGGGATTGCATTCTGATCATTTTGAGGATAGAGAGAGCTGACTGGATCGACTGATGGACTGAATCCTGGGTAGGAGGAACAAGACAGGAGTCCAAGGATTTTAGCTTGAACAACTAGGAAAACAGCTCCTGGTTATTGATCGGGGAAGAAGACATAGGTTTTGTAGCAGAGGGGGAGGGGTGATATCAGAATCTCTGTTTGGTATTTGGACATGTTAAATGTGAAATCCCTATTAGACATCCAAAAGGTAGTTGGATCTATGAATCTGAAGTTCAGGGGAGAGATCAAGATGGACATAAAAATTTGGGGCCTGGAATTCATTTCAACCCAGCCCAAGACTCTCAGGGGTGGGCGAAGAGCCCTGTTTCAACTCTCCAAGATCTTGAAACAAGGCAATTCACTTGCTTTGAGTTTTTGTATCAACCTTCTAAACTTGGGACCTGCAAGTGGAGTTATTAGTCTGTAAATGACTAAAGTAAAATCAGGCTCCAATGACAGTCTTCAGGCCAGATACAGGCCAAAGAAAACTTTTCTTTGGTTTATATCCAGAAAGGAGACCTCACAATCAGAGTTTGTTAAAATGCTGTTGCCCCCCCCCCAACTCTAGGAATTTGACTACTCTAGGTACCTCATATAAGTGGAGTCATACAGTATCTGTTCTTTTTATAAATTACTTCTTAATTTAAAAAAGACTGAACACATAAGAACCAGTTCAACTTGGTTGAACCCCCATGATCACAGCAATTAACAGTTCAAACATGATTTAATCTGTTCCCTCAATGTCTCAATAGGACAAGACCTAGCAATTTCTTGGCAAAGACACATTTTTTTTGTATATTCCTATCACTCCCAAGTTCCCTCAAACCACTGTGGATGGGAGTGGAGCAGAAGTTCCAGAACGGGGGAAGGTTTAGGGATGCTAAAACATCATCACCGTGGGCCTGTCACCTCACCCCAAATGACCGTTGGCCTGAAAATATTTGTTGTAGAGTAAGAACTATAACGGGATTATTAATAATTAGTTATACCAGCTGTCATCTATTAAACACTTCCTGTGGGCCAGGTCCCATTTAAGCGCTTCGTATGTATTAACTCATTCAATCTTCACAGCAGCTCTGTGAGGACAGGTATAACCATTATCCTCATTTTGCAAATGAGGAAATTGAGGCACAGGGAAGTTGAGTAACTTACTCACGATCACCCAGTAAGTAGTCGAACTGGTTTCAACGAGAGCAGCCTGCTCGTTGCCCATAATGCTCTTCACCAGCGGTTCTCAAACATGAGTGCACATCAGAATCCCAGGAGAGCCTGTTAAAACAGATTGCTGGGCCCACCTCAGAATTTCTGATTCAGTAGCTCTTGGATGGAACCCCAGAATTTGCATTTCTAGCACAGTCCTAAGTATGCCACGCTGCTGGTCTGGGGACCACATACTGAAAACCCTGGCTCCTAATAAGGAGTTAAAGGTAACTGCATCTGCTACGAATCAGGCACTTGACAAGTACAGCAACACCGTGAGGGGTTGTTCCCATTTTCAACTCAGGATTTGAGCATCATCGAGATTAAGGACCCACTTAAGTTCACAGAGGTGGAAGTGTGAAGCCTGTGTTCAGGACCAGCTTGCTGAATGCCATAGCCCCTTTCACACCCACCGTCTCCCTGACAGAGCCACACAGGGTGCTCTCGACAGGGTAAAAATTGGGCACCTCTTCAAAGCAATGCTCAGTAAATATATGTTGTTTAGTCTAGTGGAGGCAGGTGAAATAGATTTCCTATTAATAGAATTATACATACCTGGCACATATATCTTTATGTTAAAAAATAGAATGAATCCCTTGCATTGAATGGCACCTAACATTTTAACCTCTTTGGCAGTGTCTTTCATTTTATATTACTTCTGTCACTCATAACTGGGTAGTATTTGGTCATTCACAGTCATTAAGGATGACTTAATGGATGTAGTTTCAAAGCCTTGTTCAACATTTATGTTTGTTTCTATTTTCTTTTCTGATTTTCATGTTGGCATAATATTTCCTTCATTTCTAAAGTTCTTTTTCAATTGATCAAACCAGACAAATTCTGAGAAAAACTAGTAAAGGTTTAAGTTTCAGACTTTCAGCTGACTCTAGGAACCAACTTTGTATTACTATCAGCAGATTGGTCCCAGAATTCGTGAGGTCTTTACTTGGGCTACTTGCAACATACTTGGACCCAGAGAAGAGTTTTTGCTTCTCATTCCAGGTTGCTGTCTACTTTGGCAAGATAGGGACAAATTTAAATTTGTCCTCATTACATAAAGAATGGTATGTAGATACCTGGATTAATTGGTGCCCTATTTCTATTTTTTCCCAACGTTGCTGTGGTCCACACAGTTGGCTATCCAACCTAAATCTTCCTTGGCAACGCAGCCCTACTGTTGTTCAGTATTGAGAGTGCAGCAATGTGGTGAGGGAAAGTGGACCCTTCCCCCAGCTGCAGGGAAAAAAATCTGATTGTTCTAAAACCAGTTATGGAAAGGTGTGGTCTAACCTCTGTCAGTGATTGGACTGGGGTAATACATGTGACCAAGTTCTGGCCAATGAGATGTACAAGGAAAACTGCTGGGGCTTCTGGGAAAGATTTTGCTCCCTGATAAAAGTAGGGAAATCTATTCTACTTCTTTTTCTTTCTCATTGCAAAAAGTTTTATACTACTTGTTCCCTTTGCAGAACATTTAAAAAAATAGTGTAAGTTACTGCCTAATTCTCTAGTAAGCATTGAATCAGTGGTAAAACTGCTCTCCCTGAAGAGATAGAATATCTGGAGTTCTATAGCTTTCACCCTACAGCAGTTGGGGCAGGGTCTGCAATGCTTGGAGTCCACTCCTAGGGACATAGAATACCTGGATGTCAGCCAGCTCTCTGCCTGGTCTCTGGACATGGGCCCAGTTATCTAATATGAGAATCTCAGTTGCTATATGTTCTACAGCTAAATTACATACGAATTACATATGGAGGCTCAGATAGGCTTACGGCTTAAATAACTTCCCACAAAACCAGCCATTAAGAATTCAATGTAGCTGGTGCAGAATAAGACAAATCTCTATCTATAGGTAGGTTTTCTGGATTCTAGGGACTCCTCTGGGCTACATTTAGGCCCTTGCAACTGTTTAGTTGCTACTGCAGTTGTACACCGCTTATTAATTAAATTATCAAGAAACCAAGGACTATAGCAACAACTTTGGCCTGGAATTCATTTCAACCCAGCCCAAGACCCTCAGGCGTGGGCGAAGAGCCCCGTTTCAACTCTCCAAGATCTTGAAACAAGGCAATTCACTTGCTTTGGGTTTAAATATCAACCTTCTAAACTTGGGAAGTGCAAGTGGAGTTAGTCTATAAATGACTAAAATAATCAGGCTCCAAAGACAGGCTTCAGGCCAGACACAGGGCAAAAAAACTTCTCTTTGGTTTATAGCCAGAAAGGAGACCTCACTACCAGAGTCTGTCAAAATGCTGTTGCCCCCAACCTCAAAGAAGAACTAGACTTTCATTGTCTCCATGAAAATATTGAACTGTTTTATAGTTTATGATTCTGAATTATTCTTGCCCAGTGTTTTTCAACTTTTTAAAAAATTAAATCAGGGGCTTCCCTGGTGGCGCAGTGGTTGAGAATCTGCCTGCTAATGCAGGGGACACGGGTTTGAGCCCTGGTCTGGGAAGATCCCACATGCCCCGGAGCAACTGGGCCCGTGAGCCACAAATACTGAGCCTGCACATCTGGAGCCTGTGCTCCGCAACAAGAGAGGCCACGATAGTGAGAGGCCCGTGCACCGCGATGAAGAGAGTGGACCCCGCTTGCCACAACTAGAGAAAGCCCTCGCACAGAAAACGAAGACCCAACACGGCAAAAATTAATTAATTAATTAATAAACTCCTACCCCCAACATCTTCTTTAAAAAAACAAACAAACAAAAAAAACAGAAACAGGAAAGAAGTGAAAATTAAAAAAAAAAAAAATTAAATCAGGCCCCCTTCAGAGCTTTCTCACACTAAATTTTTATATCCCTACCAGCCAAGATTTAGTCAGTTTTGCTTCCTGTAGTGTGATGAATGAAAACAATAACTATACGGCATAATCTTTTCTGAACCAAAGACACTTCTCCATTCTGCTATGTGCCCTGGAGATAGTGCCCCATCCCCGATTTGAGAATGTGTGTTCTGGTCTTGAATAATCCTAATCCTTGCACTTTCAGCCTGAGGTGAGTCATTTATTTCTAAATGTGGATGAGGTACATACTGTGTAAAGTAGAAATTTTATTATATTTGAATTTCTGTGACCTGGGTAAGAAAACATGTACAAAAGAAAGAGATCTTTCATAATCTCCACCCTTGCTTTTCTCATATCTACTTATTTTATTTTTACTGCTTCACTCCCCCCAGTTGGCATGAGTTATTTGTTACACAACAGTGCGCATTTTGCTTTTATTACACTTTCCCTTGGATCACTAGAACTTTATTGCTTGTGCTATGAATATTTCTTTTAATATGAAGAGCCTGTGACTTCAATTAAATTAAAACATTATTCTATCAAGTATGTACTACATGCCTGTTATAGGTTGAATTGTGTCTCCAAAAAGATATGTAGAAGTCCTAACCCCCATACGCATGAGCGTGACCTTATTTGGCAATAGGGTCTTTGCAGATGTAATCAAGTTAAGATGAAGTTATACTGGATTAGGGTGGGTCCTAAATCCCATGACTGGTTTTCTTACGAGAGGAGAGAAGTTTTGATACAGAGACAGAGACACAGAGGGAGAACACCATGTGAAGACAGAAGCAGAGACTGGAATGCTACAACTGCAAGCCAAGGAATGCCAAGGATTGTGGACAAACACCAGAAGCTGGAAGAGGCAAGAAAGCATTCTCCCCTTGAAACTTCAGATAGACCATGGTCCTGCCGACACCTTCATTTTTTATGTCTAGCTTCTAGAACTGTAGGACAGTAAATTTCATTTGTTTTAAGCCACCCAGTTTGTAGTACTTTGTTACAGCAGCCCTTGGACACTAATACAACATCCAACTTGATGATGAGATATATAAAGATAAATAAGATACAATTCCTCTCCTCAAGGTCCTCACAATCTAAGAGAAGACACAGCTCTGGACATTTTTAAATTACAAAATGTTAGTGTTTCATAGTGTGAATATAGAAATCTGTACATGCTATAGAGACAACACAAAGGAGGGAATACAGGAGAAGCTTTGTAAAAAATGTGAATTTTAAAAATTCTTAAATTTTTTTTTATATGCAAAAGCACTGGCCTTTTTAGTGAATCCTTTTTCTCTTTTTTGTTTGGTTCCCTTCCTTTTATCCTCCCCTTTCAACCCATATCAATAAGCACTCCCTTACTCTAGTTAACCTTGTTAATACTCTGGTATTAATTTTTTCATATTTTTCTCCAAGCTTAGGTAATCAATCATATTCTTACACACATATATGTTGTCATTGTTTATTTTATGAAAATGTGATCATATTGTAGATATTTTATGTATCTTTCTTTTCTCAACAAAACCTTGTAGAAACTCCTCCATTTCAATCGATATAGCTCTAAGTCATTCTTTTTACTGAGTGTATAATATTCCATCCTGTAAGTATACCATTCTTTTTTAATATATGCCAGCCAGCTTGGTAAAAAATGACAGCATTACTTTAATTTGCATTTCTGGACTACTTGTGTATTTTAGCAACTTTTTATGTGTTTTTTAGCCATATCAGTTTGGCTTTCTTGAATTGTCTTCTTATATTGTTTGTTCATTATTTTAATTGGGTTGCTTACTCTTTCTAATCAGTTTTTAAGAGTGTTTTGATTATTACTGGTATTAATGGTATATCCAAGTCTACCATTTATCATTTGATTTTTTCCTTCACTATATTTATCATATCTTTGTCATAAAATTTTTGGTTATATCATCAACTATGTCTATCTTTTTTTTAATAGCTCCTGATTTCTAGTTTATGTTAGAAAGATCTCAATAAATAAGTCATGGGGATGTAATATACAACATAGTGACTAGAGTTAATAATGCGCTATTGTATATTTGAAAGTTGCTAAGAGAGTAGATCTTAAAAGTTTGCATCTCAAGGAAAAAATTTGTAACAACGTATGGTGACAGATGTTAAACTAGATTTATTGTGGTGATCATTTCACAATATATATAATTCTAGAATCATTATGTTGTACACCCAAAACTAATATAGTACTGTATATCAATTATAACTCAATTTAAAAAAAAAACCTCCTCGGCCACTTACATGTAGCCTCCTAAATTTTCTTTTTTCCCAGCTTTATGATAGTTAAAAAATGAAAATTATATATATTTAGGTAGTACAATGTGATTTTTTAAGGTGTACGAAGTGATGATTTAGTATATGCACACATTGTGAAATGATTACCACAATCAAGTTAATTAACACATCCATCCCCTCACATAGTTACTATTTTTTTGCGTGTGTGACTAGAACACTTAAGATAACAATTTTAATCCTTCATTCTGTTAAGGTGGTGTATCATGTTTATTGATGTGCATCCCAGGAATGAATCCCTCTTGATCATAGTGTGTGATCCTTTTAATATGTTGTTGAATGCAGTTTGCTAATATTTTGTTGAGGATTTTTGCATTCATGTTCATCAGGGTTATTGGCCTGTAATTTTATTTTCTTGTAGTGTCCTTATCTGGCTTTGGTTTGAAGGTAATGATGGTCTCATAAAATGAGTTTGGAAGTGTTCTCTCCTCTTCAGTGTTTTGGAAGAATTTGAGAAGAATCAGTATTAATTCTTTATATGTTTGGTAGAATTCACCAGTGAAGCCAGCTGGCCCCCTGGGCTTTTCTTTGTTGGAAGTATTTTGATTACCAGACTTAATCCCCTTACTTGTTATTGGTCATTTCAGATTATTTTTTTAGGATTCAGTCTTGGTAGGTTGTATGTGTCTAGGAATTTTTCTGTTTCTTCTAAGGTATCCAATTTGTTGGCATATAATTTTTCATTGTAGTCTCTTATGATCCTGTGTATTTCTGTGGTATCAGTTGTAATGTCTCTTCTTTCATTTATAATTTTATTTATTTGAGTCCTCTGTCTTTTTCTTTCTTGATTAATCTAATTAACAGTCTGTCAACTTTGTTTCTTTTTTCAAAAGACCAATCCTGAGTTTTACTGATCTTTGCTTTTGCTTTCCAAGTCTCTATTTCCCTTATTTCTGCTCTACTCTTTCTTATTGCCTTCCTTCTACTAATTTTGAGCTTAGTTTCTTCTTCTTTTTCTAGTTCCTTGAAGGTGTAAAGTCCCTGGGAGGACAGGGTTGGCCCCTGAGGATGGCTGATAGGAGCTGAACCAAGTCACAGGGCTGCTTCAGAAGCTGCAGTCAGACCAGAGTTGGTGGGCTTACCTTTGGTTGGTGGGTCCAGGAGGAGTGTGTCTCCCACTGGGTCTTGAGTGGGCAGGACTGCTTCTGACTGCAGCTGAAAGGGGCAAGAACCGAGTCATAGGTCTGCTTCAGGCTCATAGTCAGACTGAGGTCTGCAGGCCTACCTCCAAGACACAGAGGGGCATGTCTCCTGGTGGGCCTCTGGGCAGACAGGATTATTCCTGGCCCGTGGCTGAGAGGGGCTGTAGCCCAGATACAGGCCATTTCAGCATCTGTAGTCCGACTGAGGTGGATAGGCCTACCTACAGGGACACAGATGGACATGTCTCCTGCCAGGTCCCTTGTCAGATGGTGCTGATGGCAGGATCAAGGCCCAATGGGGCTGTAGCTGAGGCCACAGGCTGTTTCCAGATCTGTGACCAGGACCACAGTTGGTGGATCTGCCACCTGGACACGTGCCTGCCTTCTCAAATGGGTCTCCTCCGCCTCAGGCTCCACCAGGGTTTCACAGTCTCCTCTCTGGATCCCACAGGACTCCCACACAGGCACTTTTGTCTGGGAAAAGCTGCCAATTATTGTTACTGAGGGGGAATATAAGTGGGGGACCTCCTATTTCACCATTTTGCTGATGTCCTTCCAGAGTTTCTTACAGAATTTATATTTTTTTATTTTGCTTTTTACACGTGTCTTTAATCTTATTTAAGATTTTTTTTTAATGGATAGTCTTTCCCCACTGATTTGAACTACCCTCATTATCATATATTACATTCTTACACACACTGAGATCCATTTCTGGATTCTCAGCTCATTTCTACTGATTTTGTTTGTTTGTCTGTTTGCTTGTTTTCGTCTGTTCCTAGCTTAATCCCAATTTTATTTACCTTCAATGTCTTCTCAGGCAAGCACTCTTCAGTCTCCTTTTGCATATTTTTCTTGGCTATTGATATTTAGTATTCATTCTCCCATATAAACTTTAAGAATCAAGGTCTCAGGTCGGGTACATGTCTAGCACAGCCTGAGTCACATGCCCAGGGTGGGAAGCCAGTCTGGCTGCTTCTTTTCTAACCATCAAACACCAAAGGTCTTATTTTGATTGCTCCCAGGGATCTCAGACTCTCACAACAGAAAAAGTCTGATAACTTCTCTTGCAAGAGATAGCAAGGTGGTTACTTTCTATGCCAAGAAGATAATTTACACTCCTGGGGTGAACAAAGGAACATCTATTACTAGAGCAACAAAAAAGAAAAACCACACATTTTTAATCTCTACTGTATCATATTAAGGAAGTTGGCGTTTATTCAACATGTAGGTATTTAGTTAGCCATTTAAAAGTTTTAGGTGCAAGAGTCACAAGATCAGTTTGGCAGCAGTGAAGAAGACAGAATACAAGGAAAAGAAACCAGAGACAGGAGGCCCAGTTAAGGTACAACTGCAACAGTCCAGGCAGAGATGACAAAGACCTGAAATAAGGCAACTGCCAGGGATGTAGAGAGAAGAGGACAGATGTGAAAACCATTCAGCAGGTAGAATGGACAGGATCAGTGATTGGTTTGAGGTTGGGTTAGATAAGAATCCAGAATGACTGCTGGATTTCTAGCCTGGGTGGCAGAGTGGATGATGTACAGCTAAATGACACAGCAACACAGGAGGAGGAGTAGACTTGGATGACAGTGTAGATTATGAGCTTAGTTTGGGGGCACATTGAGTTTGAAAGTCTGTGAGACATTCAAGTGGCAATACTTGGTTGACATGAAGAGTATAGTGGATTTGGAGCTAAAGGGAGAGCAAGACTGGACAAGTGACTTTGAGAATCACCAGGATATATGTGGTAGTAAAAGCCATGGGGAGGAGAGCTGAGGATGGAACAGTGAGGGACACCAACATTTACCGGAAGAGGGGGGATTGGAGACAGCAAGGGGTTCTGAGAACCAGCCATTTAAGAAGCAGAAAGTGATAGCACAGAAGATTAGAGAGAAGAGCTTCAAGAAGGAGGAAGTGGGGCTTCCCTGGTGGCACAGTGGTTAAGAACCTGCCTGCCAATTCAGGGGACACGGGTTTGAGCTCTGGTCCGGGAAGATCTCACATGCCGCGGAGCAACTAAGCCCGTGCACCACAACTACTGAGCCTGCACTCTAGAGCCTGTGAGCTACAACTATTGAGCCCAGGTGTCACAACTACTGAAACCTGTACGCCTAGAGCCTGTGCTCCTCAACAAGAGAAGCCACTGCAATGAGAAGCCCGTGCACCACAACAAAGAGTAGCCCCCGCTTGCCACAACTAGAGAAAGCCAGCCTGCAGCAACGAAGACCCAATGCAGCCAAAAATAAAATAAAATAAATAAATAAATAAATACAAAGAAGGAGGAAGTGGTCAGTTGTGCTGACGGCAGCAGAGAGGCCTCAAAAGTATCCAGTGGATTTGGCAATTACCAAATGGTGAACTTGGTGAAAGCAGTGTCAGTTGAGTGGGGTGTAAAGAAGTCAGGTTTTTTTGTGTTTTTTTTTTGTGGTACGCAGGCCTCTCACTGTTGTGGCCTCTCCCGTTGCGGAGCACAGGCTCCGGATGCGCAGGCTCAGCGGCCATGGCTCACAGGCCCAGCTGCTCCGCGGCACGTGGGATCTTCCCGGACCGGGGCACGAACCCGTGTCCCCTGCATCGGCCAGCGGACTCTCAACCACTGCGCCACCAGGGAAGCCCAAGAAGTCAGTTTTTAAATGTAGAGTGAAGTCAAAGAGTGAGAGAATGTGCCAGCTGTCTCCCCTTTGTCCGTCCAGATCCACACTCTACCCTTCACCACTGTGCTCTTTGTCCCAGATATACAGTAACATCAATATGTTCCCTTGACTCTGTTGAGTTTGACCAATGGTGAGCCTTGGGAGGAGATTGAACGGAAGAAGGAGAGTGAGGTGGGGATATATATTCCCCCAATTCTGTCCCTATGGGGTCTGCTGCATTCACTCAACCATAGTTCATAGCCTTCTCCAGCTGGGTTCAGGTAACCACTCCCTCCTGCCTCCTCTCAGGCCTCAGAGTGGTAATAGCTCTGCTTTACTGGTCTTAGGGTTTTCTACCACCCCTTGTGTTTCTCTACATCCTGCTCACACCTTTGTAAATAGTCCTTTATTAAACCTTCCTCAAGTTATCCAAATTCGAGCACACCATTTGTGTTCTGCTGGAACCCTGAATGATGAGGGGGGAACCTTGGCTGGGAAGAGTAGAAAGATAGATATATGCAAAGACAAGGGAGGTTTTGTCACAGGATTTATTTTTTAAGGGTTAGAGAGCTTTGGATATACTGACAAGCTCATGGAGTTTTAACAGCCAGGGCCTATTTCAAAGGTGTGATCTGAGAGGAAGGAAGAAATAGGCAGAGAGCTCTTTGCTAGCCTCTGCAGTTGATGACAGTACGAGTGGCCTCACCGGCGTTGCTCGAGACATTCTGGATCCTGTGTTTCCAGTCTGACCAAGAACAGTCCATTTGACAGGTTTGCCCATGGTTGTGCTGGCAAGTGTTGGTCTGAGCAATGAGCTGATAGAAAAGTAGACACAAAGGCTAAAGAAGGAAAATGAACAAAGATCGGGACCTCAGCAAACCCAGGCACCCCTCATTGCACCAAGGCAGTCAGACAACGAACAAAGTTGTTGGTGTTTTGTAAATTTTGCCAGGCTCTGCATGACCCAGCCTTGCTTACCTTGCCAGTCTCCTCTTTCGTGTCTTTTGCAGGTCGCTGATTCCATCTCTGCCCCGAGGGCCTCCTTTCTCTTTCTCAAATAATAATAAGCTCTGTTCTGCCCTTGAGCTTGAATTCTGACCTTTCCACTGCCTGCAACCTGTCACTCTCCCCAAGTCTCATCCTGGCTAACTCCTTCTCATGCTCAGAGCTCATCTTCAAGGCCATTTCCTCAGCAGGCCGACCACCCCAATTCAAACCCATCTCCTTGGTTCCTCCCTGTCAGGCAGCCCTGGACTCCTCTTTCAAAGCAGTCGCCACATCTTAAAATTTATGGAGGTGGAGAATTTTATTCAGAAAGTCAACTAGATTTTATTACAAGCCTTTTGTTTTTGTTTTTTTTTAATTAATTAATTTATTTTTTGGCTGTTGGGTCTTTGTTGCTGCTCTCGGGCTTTCTCTAGTTATGGCGAGTGGGGGCTCCTCTTTGTTGCGGTGCGCGGGCTTCTCATTGCGGTGGCTTCTCCTGTTGTGGAGCACGGGCTCTAGGCGTGTTGGCTTCAGTAATTGTGGCACGTGGGCTTCAGTAGTTGTGGCACGTGGGCTCAGTAGCTGTGGCTCGCAGGCTCTAGAGAGCAGGCTCAGTAGTTGTGGCACACGGGCTTAGTTCCTCCGTGGCATGTGGGATCTTCCCCGACCAGGGTTCGAACCCATGTCCCCTGCATTAGCAGGTGGATTCTTAACCACTGTGCCACCAGGGAAGTCCCAGTTTGTGTTTGGTTTTACATCTAAGTCTTGAATTCATCTGGAATTTATCTTTGTATATTGTATAGTATGAGGCCTCTTTCACAGTCTAAATTTCTTAGCACTTTGCTGGACCCTCTTAAGAACTTCCTTTCACTCACTCATTCTTTCAATAAGCATTTAATCGCTAATGACCTTGTACTACGCCCTTTATTGCACACAGAAAATAAAAGAGAATATCCTTATTGCAAAGGATAAAAAGAGAATAATGACCGAGCTACTGGGCCTTAGGACTAGAGAGGACCTCAGTATGTTTGGGGAAGCAGACTTGTGAATGGAAAAATGACAGCATAACAAGGTAACTGCTTTAGTGATGCAGGATGATTATAAACTAATGGAATTCTGGCAAAGAATGCCTTCCTGTTCATTTGAGTCTTGCACTGTTTGTAACATATGTCTTACCCGCTGGAATCATTTAATAAATACTTTAACAATTAACCTGAGTGTAAATTTTTTAAACTTTCACTTTTCTCCAAAGTTCCAAATACGTGTTCAGTTACTTCCTATATTTCTCTACCAGGATGTCCCATAAGCATTTCCAACTCAGATGTCTTAAATTCTTTACGCCAAAACCTGGTCCCCCTTTACTCTTTGCCTCAGTTGTCTGAGATGGAAAGTTCAGAATCATTCTCAATGCCACCCTCTACCTAACCCTACATCCATCTGGTCACCAAGTCCTGTCTAGTCTAGGTCATAAATACTACGTGATCCATTTTCTTATTCCCACCGTCTTGGGTCAAGCCTTCATTATCAATTCCCTGAATTGGTAAAAAAAAAAAAAAAAAATTCCAATAGATCACTCTGCCTCTTCTCTTTTTTCTCTACAATCTTCTAACTGCCACCACAGTGTTATTTCTGAAACAAATCTGAATCTATCGCTCCCTTGCTTGAAACCCTTTTGTGTTACCAAATATTTTTAGGATAAAATTCCAAATTTTTGACATGGCTCAATAGGACTGCCTCTCTCTGGCTGTAGACAAATCTAACTCAGACAGATAATCTAAAATATGGAAAAAGTTATATATGTAAAATCACTCATTGTATACTATGTAAGTTTTCTATTGTTACTGTAACAAACTACTGCAAACTTAGAATTTAGTGCCTTAAAACAACACAAAGGAAAGATGGGAAGATCCCTGGACTTTGTAACTCTGGGTTTATTTTTGTGTAGATGAATAACCTTAAGTCATGGTCCATTGGGTTTTCTATTATTTGCTGCCAAATGCAACTCTAATTTATAAAAGTACTTCTATAATTAAAATAAAGAAAAAATCATCTGATTCTAAGTTACATTTCCCCAATTCCTTCTAATCCCTTTAAATACTCACTTCTTTCTCTGTCTAGCAAACACCTACTCATCCTTCAAAGCCCAGCTCAAATGTTACACCTGTACAAAGTCTTTCCCAAGCTTTCCCTCAAACAGATTAATCATCATTGTTCCTGTGGCATTTTGTCCATGCTTCTATGATAGCACTTTTACGCTACATTCTTCTATTTTCTTGACTGTCTCCTCTACTGAACTACAAGTACCATATGAGAAACCAGAGGGTTGAAACCATGTTTTATATTTGTTTCCTTCAAGGCTGACTTAGCACTCAGTATATAGTAGGTACACAATAAATATTTTATGAATAAGTAGACAAAAGAGTAGAAAACAATGTCTATATGTTTAAACCAAATATCATCCTCTCTTTTCTAGGTTAACGCTTGTCCTCTCTCCACTTCTGTTCATTTGTTTATTTGTTTTAATTGGTAAAAGAATAGTTGAGGAGTTGGAAGTTAGGGAATGGTTAGTAGTACTCAGATCATTTTAATCAAGATGGGAGTAAGGGAATTTGAAGACATTTGACTGAAAGTAGGAAAAAAGTGGAGAAGTACAGGAAGAAATTTAGGGCAGAAATTCAGAATTCAGAATGAGAATCCCTCAGTCACAACTATCCTAAATCATGATCTATCATGGCCAAAAGCTGTGTGGTTTTAGCACACCTGGCCTGAACTCACAGTGCTAAGGGTTTATTTCCCAGCTCTGTACGCCGCTTAGTTGGATGTGGAGGTAGGTCACTTACACCCACCTTCCTCTGACCCAGCTTCTTCCTCTGAGAAGGATAACTAGAAATACCTGCCCACAAGCTCACAGAATTGTAGTGAAGATCAAAAAGGGTCAGACTTACACATAAGATTTGCTATGACACCCATTGCAGATGTGAATCATGCAGCTTTATTATATGTAGGAGAAAATAAATGTTTGGTGAATAATTGAATGAATGAATAAGTAAGCCCAGTTTGCTGATGATCTTATTTAAATCCAAGACTAAATGCAGGCATGACTTCATCTTTAAGGTTTATATAAAATATAACCAACATATATGATATCATCATTACAAAGAAAACTCTCTACCCCATTAAGTCACTGATCCTTAGACCTTCTTTATATGAGACAAAATTTTTTATTCCATCATTTGAGATATGGCTTGAAATGCACCAGGCCTGAGAAAGGTAACAGTGAGACTTAAATTACACTAAGGAATATATCACTATTTTCCTTTTTTGAAAAGCATGTTCTAATAGGGACTAAGGGGAAAATGCGTTTCTTTTGTTTTGCTTTGAATTTTAAATGGAATGTAGTGTGCTTTTTTTATCTGTACTGCTAAAGGAGAGAATAACTGTGTGATCTAGAAGCCAGACACCTACCACTCTGGTAGGTTATAAAAGGGGTCCTTCTGTATTTCCTCCGTTTTCCTGCCCTTGAAATTTTGGACCTCCTGCTTGATTTAACCTGACAGATAGCTATAATATTGATCTGAAGTTGAAAACAAAATGTAAAGACAACATAAATCCTAATTTATATATATCTCTGTATATATAGATATAGGTATTTCTAATTTGGAAGAACATTAGAGTCGATCACAGGGGAAGTTTATTGATTTATCCCCACATACCAAATGCTCACGAATCTGCTCTTGCTATGATCAAAAGAGTCATCACAAACACCATAATAAAAAAAATCCACATGAAGAATCGGTCTATGACTTTTGCAACCTTCTTCCATTCGCTGCCCTTGGAATTGGTGGCCTTATGGTCTTTGAGGCATTTGGCAATGTATTCGATATTCCTCGTCAGCACTTTGTACCGTGCACAGTAACTGTCAACGTCCTGCGGGTTTTCACCCTGGTACCTCAAGTCATTCTTTAAGAGCTTGTTCATTTCCTTCTTTCTGGGAAGGTCTTTATTTCTGGTCGTCTTCAGATTAGCCTCTGGAAGGTTGCCATATACCTTCGTGAGGTGGTCCTCCTCCCTGTCTTGGCGGGGTCTAAGGCAGCTCTCACCCACGTCGTAGACAAACAAGATCCTAGACATGTATTTCAGGATGACTACCCTGGCCCAGTGTGGCACTGGCTGGGCCTCAGCCCCGCAGAAGTGGATATTCATCACCATGATGGTCAAGGCAGTGGAGGCTGTGATCAAGGCCATTGTGGCTATGTAGTATTTGCCTGGAAAATAACAACAACCAAGTTAGCTTAAAACTGTCCTTGTGTTTGGCTCAAAAAGAAACAAACACCTTTTCTAAGGAAGCTGTATACACTGATGGTTACTATTATAGACTTTTGAATAAAAGCGGGTTCAAATCCCAGCTCTGTCATCACTAGACTTGTGACCTAGAGCAAGTTATATAATTCTGGTAAGCCTCAGCTTCCTTCTTAATAAAATGACTATAATATTAGTATCTAACTCATAGGACTATGACAAGGCTTAACTGAGAAAATACAGGAAAAGTTTTCAGTTTGCCCTGAGTTAAAAGGTTTGTAAATTTTTGCTGAGGTCATGTTGTGAAAAACTTCCACTTTCAACGAACAAATAAGTAAACAATGAATGATCTTGGTCAGTTCTCAGAATTGTCTTTGGACCTTGTTAATATGAAAGCTCATTACCATTGGGGAAGAAAGGAGACACTGCGTCACTCTCAGTCTTTAACATGTGATTGCGTAAAGCAAATATTCATGAAAAAGGAAAACTAAGGAAGGAAACAATAAAGATGAGGGTACAAATTTCTGAAATGTAGAACAAAGAACCTAGAAGATGAACAAAACCAAAAGCAAGCTTTTTGAAAAGTGTAATAAAATTGATAAACCTTTGATGAGGCCACTCATGGAATAGAGGTGGGAGAAAGAAAGAAAAAGGGATGCAAAAGAAAAAAATAAGAGAATAGAAATTTAGAAAACAATAAAATAATATTACAAATAGCTGTATGATAATACATTTGAAAACCTAGATGAAATTTCTGCGAATATATAAGATGTCAAATTTAGTGTAAGAAGAAAGAACACTTAAATAGAAATAGGAATTAACCAAATACCTCTACCCACCCACCTTCCAAAAAGCTCTAGAGCCAAAAAGGTTTTACAGGTGAGTTTCACCGTATTTTTAGGGAACAGATAACTCATATCTTATGCAAGTTGTTCCAAAAATAGAAAAGAGGGAAAACTGCCTAGAAAATCTCATTTTATGAAGTAAATGCAGGCTTGGTTCCAAAAGTAGCAAGAAAGGAAATATTAAGGTCATTTCATTCATAGACACATTTGAGAAAGTCCTATAAAAATCATTGGCTAACTAAATACTACAGTGTCTTTAATTGATAATTCATCATGATAAAGAAGAGTTTAGTTCAACATCAGAAAACTGTAATATAATTCACTAACTTAATGGGGGAAAAGATAAAAGCTCACACGATCATCTTAACAGATGAAGACAATGCATTTGATAATGATTATCATCTGTTTATTGTTTGTTAAAAGCTTTGAGTAAACTAAACATCAATGGAATCTTTCTTAACATTGTCAAGGCTGTGGGCCAAAAGCCTGGGCCAAAAGCCTGGATCAAATGCTACACTTGATGCAGGAAACTTCAACACACTTCTATGGGATTGTAACTCTATTTCATAGGTGCTACAAATAACAAATTGTGACAATTAATAAAGTTCTCAAGATCTGTGTACACCCTTCCAAAAAAGATACATTTCATATTATCACAGAAACAGAAAAAGTAATGCTTGTAAAATTCTTGAGACATGTTCTGAGACATCTTTCTTCAGAAATTGATCCAGCTTGCTTTTGAATCTTACTGCTAAAGAAGAGAGAGGGGTCTGTCAATTGATCTTGCCTCAAACAGGGTTATTATTAGATGTTGTCACTGTCAATCATTTCTGCCTCAGGAGAGGTGATAAAAGTACCAATAAACGTCTTCCTCTTTATTAGTGGTGGTGAGAACCTTCTGTGTCTATTTCTCAAAAAGGTGTACATGAGTGTGGGGGTGGGGGTGGGGTGGGGAGGTGTTGCTGGGAGAGACGTAACAAGGAAGAGATCTCCAAACAGAAAAACCAATGTAGTAACGTCTAAATACTGGGTAATACTGGATACAGGAGAGAGTAAAAGGGCAGTACAATACCCCTTTTATATTGCTTTCTAAGTCTCCTGGTGTTCTGAAATTTCTCCTCATTGATTACATTAAAGAACTAAAAATTAGGTCTAGCTTCTGATTCTCATAAGCATCTAGTACAACAGCAAGTCATTGAGATAGACGTATTGATCTGGGTGTTATCCTTGGTGGCAGGAAGTAGGTATTAAAGGTGTTAGGAAGGATCTCAGAACAAGGGAGGTAAAGGAAAGGGGAAGCAGGGATGGCAGCCACAGTCTTCACTCCTTCTCTTAGAGGGACATTTCATTATTGCAAAATTTTGAAAGTGTGTTCTACTTGAGAATCACCTCAGATACCCAAATCTTGCCCAAGATTGCTTAAAAAGAAAAACAACCTCTTTGGGTGTAGGAACCTGCATTTTTAACAAGCTCTCCGACACCTACTATACCCAGTAAAGGTTGAGAATTATTCTATCAAGGGTAGACGGCAGGCTTAAAAATCCAGCTCATCATTTCCAACACATTTATCACTCTTCCCAAGAAGAAATCCCTTGTAACGTGATAATAATAGTCACTTTTCTCTCAGTCCTCACCATATGCCAGGCTCCGTGTTAAGCAGTGGCACAATGAGGTAGCAATTACACAAATTTTCCTGCTGATGAAGTAGAGACTCAAAAATTAAGTAACTCTCTTCAGGCTGATCAAAGAATGAGTGGTGAAGTCAGAGTTCAAACGCAGATTTCTTTGACTTCAAAATCAGGGTCTTAATCTATAAGCCAGTGGTTATTAGACTTGAACAAAAAGCTCATCGAAATCACCTAGAAAGGTTTTAAAAACAGTTTGCCAGGCTTTACGGCCAGAGTTTCTAATTAAGTAGATCTAGGGTGGGCCCTGAGAATTTGCATTTCTAAAATGATGCTTATGCTGTGGGTCCAGAGACCATACTGTGAGAACCACTGCTCTAAACCATATCGCTCTCATTCCTCTTTTGGGTAAACCTGGAGACAACAAGACCAGCTTTGTTTCCAACAGCCACATCTCTTTTCAAAGATGCCAACTGAAGACACCAAATGAAGTATGTGACAGCCTGTGTTGAGTCTGAAGTTGACCTCATTGTTAGGAGTTTAAAGATACAGATACAACCCCAGTTACCACAGTGCTGACTCAAAGTGTAAGACACTTGAACTCACCTATCAGAGGGACATTTTCTGAGGCTGGCATGATCTCTGCCACCATGAGCTGAAATACAGTCATGGCCAACAGTATGGTCACTCCCAGGGAGACCTTTTCCCCAGAGGCTGCTGGGAGATAAAAACTCAAGGGAGCCAGAAAAGATATGAGGACACATGGGATGAGGAGGTTGACGATATAGAAAGAGGACCGCCTCTTTAGAAGGAGAGTGAATGTCACATCCGGGTAAGGCTCAGAGCAGCAGCCATAGGAGATCACATTCTTCACAGCAGGCATGCCATGCACCTCCCACTCTACATCTTCGATGAAGTCGGAGAGGTCTCCGCTGTCCAGGGCGTTGAATATATCCACCTGATTGCCATTGTAAGTCCAGGAACCAAAGGTCAGGTTGCACTGCTGGTTATCAAAGGGGAAGTAGGTGACGTCCACCACACAGGAGCTTTTGGTGATGGCTGGTGCATCCCAGGTGATCAGCCCATCGTACCGCAGGACCACGTTGGTGTTGACAGGCTCAGAAGATTCATCATCAGCCCTGGAGGTCAGAGGAGGAAAATGAGAGCTGCTCGCCAGGACAACTCACCAAGCTCCTTACCCCTGATAGCTCAGCGCCCTGTGCCCATCACTTCAGTGTCTTGGCAGTGGCTCACCATTCCTGTCACCCTGGCTTGAAAGTCTGGAGTCAATTCTAATTTGCCCTCTTCTCCATTTCCTGTGAATAGTTAGGGCCGAGTTCTCTTGGATTCTTTCTTTAAAGCATCCCTGCTTTATGTCCCTTCCTCTCCATTCCCAGTGCCACTCTCTTGGTCCAGGTATAATTATTCAAACACCCAGAAAAAAAGTAAACGAGGCTAAAATCTAACGGGGCTCTGCTTACCTGATTTTGTTAACTGTGGGCACAAGAATATTAAAGTAACTTTGTGTTGCTGTTGAAAGAGTTGTACATGTTTACAGTAGAACATTTGAAAAACACAGAGAAAAAATTATTCACCCATAATCTAAGAGATAATAATTTATTCTAGATATAACTTCTTTTTGCTTTATCAACATTTATGCCTTACATCTTGGGGGTACAGAATTTCTGTTTCACTTTGGGGAATGACTCTTTCTCCATGACCATTGTAAGGCAGATGAAACAATGATCAAGTTTCCTCAGCCACCCTTGGCCAGGGGCTGGCTGTGTGACCCGAGCTAGGTCCAAGTGATTCACTCTCCCTGCAGTTTAGATCTTAAGCAGAGTGACCCAAAGACCAAAAAAGACTCACACTGGTGATGGCTCCCTATAAAAGTCAATTAATTATTATTATTATTTTTTAAAAAATCTCAATATTCTCCACTGTCTTGAACTGTAGAGTAGTCCTGGTTTGTCCTTTCCAAGGCCTGGTCATTGATTTTTTTCCCTTTAATTCAGTGAGCTGTACGATATCCTTCCAACAGATTCCCTTTGTCACAAGGTAGACAAAGTCAGTTTCTAATGCTTACAGCCTTAACTGATATGTTTCTGTTAATATTTTAATGCACATTTTTCTAAGTGTTCCTTATGATTTTTTCCCTACAAAATATATTATGGCTAAATGTAATGTGGTTTGCTGAATTAGATTCTTACAGAAAAAGTACATTAGTGGAAAAACTGGTGAAGTCCAAATAGTCTGTAGTTTAGTTAATAGTATTGTATTAGTCTTCACAAATGTACTATGGTTACATAGATGTAACATTAAGGGAAACTGGGTGAAGAATAAACAAGAACTCTGTACCATCTTTGCAACTTTTCTGTAAAATTATCTCAAAATAAAAAAGTTAATTTACAAAATAACATTGAGACAATTTAAAAACATACATGATCATCTGTTCATATTCTTTTGCAACTTTATTTTTGTGGCTAAATGGTATTCAGTTACATTCCATTATAGAGATGTGCCATAGTTATTTAACCAATTCACCTATTTTCAACATTATAGTTGTTTCCAGTTTTTACATTTACAAGCAATGCCGCAGTGAACATCTCTGTAGTCAAATTGTTGCGTTTATCCACTGACTCTTTCCTTAGGTTAAATTGCTAGAAGAGGGTGTGTTAGATCAAAGAACTGGCATGTTTTAAAAGTTTTTTTCCTACTTATTAAAATTTAGGTACCACAATGTTAACTGTAATGGTCTGATTGGGTCCACTCTAATCAGAGCATTACAGCTGAATTGTGGCACTCGATTTTTAATGGAGGTCTAGAGAGGGGATCTTTAACGTGGTCTTGTGAAGAGAACAAAATGAATATTTTGAAAATGCCTGAACCTACCCTCTGTAACAATGAGAAATATATATAGTTAGCTATACGAGAAGTGAGAACTGGAGGATGGGAACTCACCCATCCTACCTTCCTTGTTGTAAGAGATCTCAGGGTCAGAGAGAATCTATCTGGAGCTAGAATAATTGTATTAGTCATGGTCCCTGCAGAAAGTGGATGGCCCACTCAAATTAGATAATTTGAGGAGTGTTTAATGCAGGGACTATTTACAAAGGTATGGATAAGGTGTAGGGCAACCACTCCAGGGCTAGTAACAGCAGAGCTATTACCATTCCTGGGCCCGAAGAGGTGAAGGGAAGGTGCAGTTACCAAGACCTGGAAGGAAAGACTTGCTTAAGAGGGTCACCATGATAGGAGCTATACCTTTCTGTCAAGGGACACAGCAAGCCAAAGATAATAACTCTATAGGAAGAGAGCAAGGGAATACATGCCCTAACCTCACTCCCTTTTCTCCCTCCAATTGCTCACTGGTGCTTCTCATTGACCCAACCCAACCAGAAGCCAGAGGGCAAAGGAGCCCACTGTCTGAAAACATCACCCCAACTACTCAGGAGGAGTTTAAAGACATTACTATTTAATTACTTCATGACCAATATCTTGTTTTATCTCCCTGGTTTCTCTGATCACATCTTTTTACAGCTCAGCACTTGCACTGGTTTCCTATGGCCGACCAAATGCTTCCAAACCTCCTAAGTTCAGTGTCCTAGACGTTCCATGATCTACTCCCGTCCCACTCTGTAGCCTCCCACTGGCCTCTGATGTCTTCCACTGGTCTCCTTCACTCGCACACCACCAATCAAGGCTGAAACCCTAACAGATCCTGTGAGTGTCTCTCCTTTACTCAAACTCTTTCTTCTCCCTATAATACCCGCCCCACTTTCTGCAAATATAAATCTAATACATCCTTCAAGACAGCTCAGATGCCTACCCCTCTGAGAAGCCCCGCCTGCCCCTCCAGTCTGATGAAATCCCTTCACCTTTGAAGGGCTCTGGTACTTTATTTCTGTGTTATGAGGGGCTTACATTTTACATACATTTCTTATTGGACTGTTCATTGAGGTCAGAGACTGAGTCTTAAAATCCTAACCCCTCAACACATGAGTGAATGCCTTGCACAGAAGAAGGATTTAACAAAGAAAGGTAAGTGGGTAGGTAAGTGGGTTGATTGAATCAGTATGGCTCATTCTCCTTCAGAAAGTAGCAATGACATCACAGAAATATCACAGAGAGATTCGGGTTAAAATCTTGGTCAGTTTCTGTAACCTTGAGCAAGTAACATTTCTGTCACCCACCTGTAAAAGTAGAGGCTATAATACCTTAAGGTTTCTTTTTAAATGTTATATTAAGTAAATAATTAATCTATTAATTTCTTATTGCTGCTGTAAAAAATTACCACAAACCAAGTGTCTTAAAATAATACAAATTTAGCATCTCTACAGTTTTAGAGGTCAAAAATCCGAAAATCAAGGTTTAGGCAGGGCTGTGTTCTTTCCAGAGGCTCTAAAGGAGAGTCCATTTCCTTGCCTTTTCCAGCTTCTAGAGGCTGCCTGCATTCTTTGGTTTAGGGCTCCTTCCTTCTATCACTCTGATATCTGCTTCCTTTGTGGCATCTGACTCTCCCACCTCTCTCTCTTATAAGGACTTGTAAGGTTGTTTCCAATGGCCCCAGCAGGGTAATCTCTCAAATCCTTAATTTAATCACACCTGCAAAGTCCCTCTTGCCACGTAAGGTGACATATTCACAGACTTCAGGGATTGAGATGGGGACACTCTGGGGGCAATTATTTTGTCTACCACACTATGTAGAGCCCCAGTTCACTGCCTGACACACAGTAAGTGTCCAATACATATGAGTTTCTTCTCTTTCCCTTCCCTCTGTTTCTAACTATGTTCTATTTTCCCAACTAGAAAATGAAAAAAATTACAGGGACAACATTTCAAAATGGAGGTCGAGAGGGCAGCGTTCAATAATATGACCCTAAGAGATTATTTAAATTGTTTTCCTCTTACCTTCCCTTTCCTCCAACACTTAGTGCCCTTCACGCAGTCCCTTCTCCCCTGATCAAAGACTGAGCTGACTTCAGCTTCGCACTTGAGCAGAAAGACCTTTCCCAGCAAGGGCTGTAAGAAGCAAGATCTCCAGAACTGGAGAAGTGTGGGCTGGTGAAGGAGAGAACAGTGAGAATCAGCCAGTTTTTCTGGTACCAGACAGTGCCTGGAACCTCGACATAGGCTTGTTTCTTTACTCAGTCCCACAATCCACCCTTTTTCCTATCTCGAATCTCTCCGTCTTTCGTGTGTCCCCCTTATCTTCCCTTCCACGTCAAAAAGAAGTCCCTCTCGGACTTCCCTGGTGGCGCAGTGGTTAAGAATCCCCCTGCCAATGTAGGGGACACGGGTTCGAGCCCTGGTCCAGGAAGATCCCACATGCCACGGAGCAATTAAGCCCGTGTGCCACAACTACTGAGCCTGCTCTCTAGAGCCTGCACGCCACAACTACTGAAGCCCGTGCGCCTAGAGCCCGTGCTCTGCAACAAGAGAAGCCACCACAATGAAAAGCCCACGCACCACAATGAAGACCCAACGCAACCAAAAATAAATAAATTAAAAAAAAAAAGGGGTCCCTCTCTTTCTTTTCAAGGCTAACTTCTCTTCTTGTACTGTGACTTCTTTCCTTCCAAGTCTCTTTCAGGATTTCGCCTCTCTTGGTCTCTCTTATTCTCTCTGGTTCCTCTAATCCCCTCCCAACTCTGTTCCCAAGTCTCCCTACCAACTTCCCTTCCTCCCAGGCCCCTCCCACCTCTCTCCTCTCTGCACACCGCTCTCGAGAGTAATTGATGCCTGCTGCCTTCACTTCCCCATCTTGCTTGTATTCTTGCAATTTGGCTTCTTCCCAACTTTCAAAGTGTGCTCTTTCAAAGGTCACTCATGACTTGCAAATGGGCAAATCTAAAGACTCTTCTAAGAGTCTGTCAACCCTTCCCAAGCACTTCACTTTCTGAGTTGTTCCTAGACATCCTTTCTTCCCTTGGTTTCTATGAGGCAATTCTCTCAGCTCTCCTTCTACCCCTTTAACCATTTCTTCTGAATGTTCTCTGTAAATTTCTTCAGTGAAGAAATTCTCCAACTTTATCCTCAGCCATTTTCTTTCCCTCCTTGAGCAGTTCTATAAGGGCTTAAAGGGCTTTTGATAGCTCTAGCCGTGACCTTCTTTGCAGGCTGAAAACTTGCCTTTGCAATCTCTTTGTTGGTTGTCTCCTCTGTTCCTTTGGCCTCCCAAACTGAACAGGTCTCACACCAAACTCATCATCTTTTTCTCCAAACCTGTTCCTCTTCTGCCTCCTTTATTTCCAATGTCATCCTTTTTTTTTCTTTTTAAGGAGCTTTATTGATGTGTGATTGGCATGCAATAAATTGCATACATTTAAAGTATACAGTCATAAAATTTGACATATGTATATCCAATCTCATCTTACAGTTTTTCCATCCTTTCAATTCTCTAAGCTACTTTAGCAGAACTTAAAGCTAAATTGTAGACAACTCTTTCTGAGTACAACAGGGTACCCAATTTCTTACTAGGTCTAAAATCCAAGTATTAAACCGGTCCATTAAAATCCAACCATTAAAACTCTCTCATAATAAACACACTCCTGAAATTTCTGTAATCCACTCTTTACCTAACCTAAAAATGTCAGGAATCCTTGCACCCTCTTATGCTAACCATTATATTGGCCATATACCTATACTAAGCAACCCCACCAGAACTTTATTCCTTTACTGACTTGGTAACAGCCAATACCTGCTTGAGTCATTATATTGTTAAAGAGCTCACTACCTCTTGGGAAAATTCATTCTTCAAATTATTAGTTTTTTTAAATTGCATTAAAATGCGATTAAAAAACCCTTTAACTTCTACTCATTGTCTTGGGTTTTGTCCTCTGGAGGAATTTTCTCTTTTTTCTCTACCTTATTTTTCCTATGATTGCCTATGACAGCCATCAAGTCTTCCTAAGGACCTCTCTCTTCCAAACTCAGCATCAATAAATTCGACTGCTCCTCATATGAAATAGCTTCCAGGCCCAGGACCATCCTCATCACTCCTCAGCAAGTCTAACCCATGGATTCAGGCACCAATGGTGAATCTATATGTTAAGCATCTTCCTGCCCAAACTATCTTTATCACACATGACTGGATCACCTGCCTTATACCCCTCTTTATTCTCCCTACCACCACTCAGGAAGCCCATTTTTTGGTCTACAAGTTTCTGTACCAGATTCTGAGAAGTACTTATATTATATCAGGGAGCAGAAGATTCTGCAGGTCCAGGGATTCAGGTAGAAGGACCAGGGTCAGGGTCCTTCCTCGGGACCCCAAAGGACTGGGGTCTCTCCTTTGCCTGATCCTCTAACTCTCTTCTATTCTCATTTCAGTTGTTTAAAGGAATGCAAATGACATCCAACCATAAGTCCATTTAGGGTTTCCTCTGAATAGTAAAACTCTGATGTTACTGAGAAGGAGAACACACAGGAAAATAGAGGATCCAAAACAGAACTGTCCATGATAGGAGGGGAAAGAAGACTAAAGAGTCAATCCAGAGGAAAAGAAGAGTTGATGAATCAGTGTGGTGAAAAGGGTCTGTGTGTGAAAGAAAAGGGGATCAGAACTCACACTTCTCAAAGCCAGCGATCTCGGGGGGAAAGGACGGAGAACGGGGACAAAATTTACCAAAGCCACGGCAGGCTTGTGTGAGCTCGTGAGTGCATAACTGGCTTCTCTGATAAAGGGGGACTGGGGTAGGCTTAACTTAGGTCATGCCAGCTCGGAAAGAAGTGTTTCAGTAAGAGCTGGGCACTGCTTCAGTCAATCAAAGCAGGAGGAAAAGGAGAACCAGCCTTCTGTTTTCCTCCAGGGAGAATTTTGAACTTATAGAATGCTGTAAGTGTTCTATGTAAAGTATATCCTCTGATTACTCTCCTGCACCCCGTGTGTGGGAAGAGGTAATGGACATCCTGGCTCATTCTCTTGCCTGCTATGTATGTGTATGTGTGTGTGTATGTGTGTGTGTGTGTGTGTGTGTGTGTGTGCTGAGGGGAGTGTGAACCAGAGTACTAAAGCACCAGCACTTGGATATGATCTTGCTTGGGAAGGGGTATGGAAGAGTTGCCATTCCAGAGTGGGGAATGGACAGCAGCATCAGGACTATGATTCATGAGGTCATGACCCTCGGACAAGCTCCCTGAGTAAGGACTGAGACTAAAATCCAGGCTGCAACCTACCAGTTGCTTCTTGAAGGGAAACTCACGTCCAGTAGAAGGCTGAGCTCTCCGGAGAGTCCCCCTGAGCTGCTCCTCATACATATGGCTCTGCTCAGAGGAACGTTTCCCAGCCCTGAGAAACTTGAGTTCCAGAATAAAAAGAGAGAGGAGCCCCTTTGACAACAGGTGGAGCATCTGAACCTGAATTGAGACAGCTATCTGGTTCCTTCTCAAAGTATGATCCATGGAACAGCAGCACTACGGTCTGGAGCTTATAGAAATGCAGAACGTCAGACTCTACCCCAGACCTACTGAATCAGAATCTATTTGAGCAAAAGCTCCTCAGATGATTCGTGCACACTTTAAAATTTGAGAAACTTAAACCTTACCTACCCACTCACCAAGGCCCCTTGCTCTCGGACCAGGAAAAGGCCAACTGGTGATCTTATGATCTAGTTCATCTTCCACTCCATACAAGGTCCAAATTCCATAGGCCAGCTTCTAGCAGGCCCATTCTGATTTAATCTTAATCGTATCATGTATTTTTGATACATGATCTTAGACAAGGGAGCACCACTGTTAAGGGTTGAATTGCATCTGTGAAGACTTCGTATGTTGAAATCCTAGCCCCTGGCACTTCAGAATGTGACCTAATTTGGAACAGCGTCATTGTAGATGTAATTAGTCTAGAAGAGGTCATACTGGTGTGGTGTAAACACCTAATTCAACAAGACTGGTGTCCTTATACAAGGGAAAATATGGACACAGACAACACACAGGGAGAACACCATGTGAAGAAGAAAGCAGAGATTGTGGTGATGCTTCTACAAGTCAAGAAACTGAAGATTGCCAGCAACCACCTGAGAAACTAGGGGAGAGACAGGGAACAGAGTGTTCCTCACAGGCCTCAGAAGGAACCAACCTTACCAGTACCTTTATCTTTTTTTGTTTGTTTGTTTGTTTGTTTTGCGGTACGCGGGCCTCTCACTGTTGTGGCCTCACCCGTTGCAGAGCACAGGCTCCGGACGCGCAGGCTCAGCGGCCATGGCTCACAAGCCTAGCTTCTCCGCGGCATGTGGGATCTTCCCTACCGGGGCATGAACCCGTGTCCCCTGCATCGGCAGGCGGACTCTCAACCACTGAGCCACCAGGGAAGCCCCAGTACCTTTATCTTGCACTTCTAGCGTCCAGAACTGTGAGACAATAAGTTTCTGTCATTTAAGCCACCCAGTATGTGGTACTTTGTTACAGTAGCCCTAGAAAACTAACACGGCTTCTAATACAGTTTCTCATCTGAAAAGGGGGCTGTAACTCTAAGATTTCATGACCTATTGTTTTATTATCTGAGGTTTTATGACCTTCACTTCAGGGACTAGGAACATGAATAGACTTAACCTCATGCATGTTTTAAACATTCCTTTTCCATTATGTTTACATTCTGTTACATCAATAAATTCATTCCCGAGAAACTACTGACTTGCACTTACTTGTTATACAGGACAATATCCGGCCTCCACACCAGGTCGCTGGGGATCCTGATGGAGTCCAGTCCATCATACTGGTCTCGATCCCATGTGAGATACGCATCATGCCAGATTTGACGGATCCACAAATAGGCAGTCAGAATTTGATTTCTTTCATCCTGCACAATTAACCCAGATACAACTTTATCCCATCAACACCTCAACCGAATGCACCTGTCTCTAGAACACTCATCTTCAAAACAGGAATTCCAAGAGCACTAGTCTATTTCCAATAAGAAAGTGAGAATTTTTCCAGTCTATCCCCTTGATTGACTGCCAGGGAAATGTTTTTTTCTGTGATTTAGTGTTAGGAATGTAAAGTGGACAAATATTTAAATCATCAGATCTCTGCATGGATCAACTGCCCAAATTTCTCTGAAAATAGATCAACCGATGATTCTTTTGAATGAAAAAGTCGGCAAACATCGATAATGTACCAAAGAAAAGTCTTTCAAGTTTCATAACTTCGTGTAATTAAACACATATAAGCATTATATAAGGTAAGTCATCTTAAAACATCAGCTTTTGGGCTTCCCTGGTGACGCAGTGGTTAAGAATCCGCCTGCCAATGCAGGGGACACAGGTTCGAGCGCTGGTCCGGGAAGATCCCACGTGCTGTGGAGCAACTAAGCCCGTGTACCACAACTACTGAGCCCACGCTCTAGAGCCCACGAGCCACAACTACTGAAGCCTGCGTGCCTAGAGCCCGTGCTCCGCAACAAGAGAAGCCACCGCAATGAGAAGCCTGCACACCACAACGAAGAGTAGCCCCCGCTTGCGGCAACTAGAGAAAACCCACGCTCAGCAATGAAGACCCAATGCAGCCAAAAATCAATTAATTAATTAATTTAAAAAACCCCACCTTTTAAAAACTGGGGATAAAATTCACATTACATGAAACTCACCACTTTAACCATTTTAAAGTGTACAGCTCAGTGACTTTCAGTTTATTCACAATGTTGTGGAACCACCACCATTCTCTACTTCCAGAACATTTTGTCACCCCAAAAGAGGAAGCCTATGACCGTCAAGCAGTCTATCACTATTCCCCCATTATTCCCACAGCCCCTACTCTGCTTTCTGTCTCTATGGTTTTGCTGATTTTGCACATTTCATAGAGACGGAACATGTAATGTGTAACCAACTTTCTTCAGATGATATAAGACTGTTAGTGTTAATGGCCAGGATTACATAATTTAGTGAAATTAATTTTGTAGAAAGCTTTCTTCCCCTGGAGTTCCCTTCTCCCATCAGCTTGCACACAGAGCTCTGTGTTCTCACGTTCTCTCAAATTCCCAGTTCAGACATTCCCTTTGGAAAGCACTGCTAGTTTCATTCTAAACATTTCAGAGTTACCACTATGTTACTCACCATATCCTTAATCTGAGAAAGTGTAATCTGGAGCGTGACATTCAGAACTTTGTCTGTATCCTCTACTGGACGAAGAGCATTGGAATAATCTTCAAAAATGTCATTAAACAACTTGTGAGCATATTTTCCATCTGCTGTTTCTCCAGCTGCTCAAAAGAGGGACCTGATCAACCTTCAGTGTCATGTATATTTTAAGGCAAAGAACAACAGTCCAAGGACTAGCGTTGGGGATAATCTAGCATCAGCTGGGGACAAGCTCTAGGTCGATGGGAGTTATTTTTCTGGCACACCCTACAGGATTAGTATGAGTCAGTAAGAAGACGAAGTACTTCCTTGCAGTTAGAACATTTGTTCTTTTTCCTGGCCCACCCTAAAACACAAAGAAGTGGCCCCAGATGAGTGACAATGGTTACACGCCCACCAGCCTCTTACCTCTCAGTCTGGAGGCAGCAAAGTAAATCCAGCAACAGGAGATGCAGAAGTGGGGCCAGTTCATCTTTTTCCTAAGCCTCTGTAAATTCCCAGCCAGGCAGTGCGGTCTTCCAGTTCTCTCTGTGAATGGGAAGGGTCTGGTCACAAAGCACCTACTCTGCCACTGTCTCTGCACAGCAAAGAGCTCAGGGCTTGCAGTGCACGTAGGGCCCTAGGTCCTGAGATCCCTCCCCATTGGTAACCTGAGACTGGCAGCTCCAGTAGCTGAGAAGTCAGGAGCCCCAGGTGTGTTAGGTCAGGCAGTGCTGTTCTAGGGGAGCCACCCTGGTTGAGCATCCCTAGCTACCTTCAGCAGGAATATCCAGACCAAACTTTTAGGGGAAGAGAGGTAGGAGTCTGACACTCCCTGAGATTCCACCTAAGCAGACCGGACACTTTCTATACCTGCAGCAAGAAGACTCAGCCGGGGACTAAGAAAAGCTGAACTGACCCAGCCATGGGACAGCCATCTGGAAAGGCCCTATGCATTTGGAGTGGCTTTTGAAGAGGGAAACAGAAGCAGTTCCACAATCTCCGGAATAGACTGGCATTTGGGTTTCTTCTCTGCCTCTGCTTCTCACCACTCATTCAGTTGTCCCACTGAGCACAGATCTTGTATAGGAAAGGGTGTGTGTGTGTGTGTATGCAGGTGGATGGGGGGCAGAAGAGCATTCACTTGCTTCAGAAGCAGCAGCACTATTATTTGGATTAGCAGTGCAGGACCTAGGTTTGACTGCCAGCCCAAATCCTCCCTCATAATACAGAGCTTTCCTGAGCTAGAAACTGGGAAAATAATATTCCCTGTCTCCCAGAGCTACTGGGTTACTGTATAGAGAAGCACTTTGTCAATTGTAAAGCACTATGTAAATGTTAGTAATTTTCACCTCTGATCAGCTTTGCAGATACAGAATTTCTGTATTTACCAAGTCACCCAGTGTTTACTAGCTCTTTAAAAAAAAAAAAAGGTTCAAAGGCTAACCAAATCAGCATGAAAATGATTCATAACTGGTGATGATATTACTAAGGACGCTTTGCATTTGAATGCTACTTCTTATAATTTCAGTCATTTCTCATATGTGATCTAATTTTGCTCACACAAAAGAATGTCAGTTTCCAGTTGCCACAGCCTGTCCCTTCTCTTGCCTGGGGAAACTGCCTTGGGAAACCAAATTAAGATCATTCAGTTGCCTGGAATCAGAGCAAGGAAATTGGATAGCTGTACTTCATCAAGTTACAGCCTTCTTATGAGTCACCCTGTCCCTCTTCAGGAATATATCTTCCGAATGGAACAGACACTCAAGCCGTCAGCTAAGTGCGTTTCCTAATTGCCTATGCCCTTGTGTTGATTGTGAAGACGTTATTTTTCTGACGCCCTGAGTCTGACTCACTCATCACATGACACAGTTCCCGGTGCCCACGCACAGGCCTTCCTCCTCCAAAAAACCATCGGCTCTGGAATCTCAGAAGCTGAAGGTCCTTTTGAAATTGAGTTGAATGCCTCATTTTCTCCTGAGGCAACTGATGTCTAGAGATTCGAATGGCTTCCTTCCAGCAGCACTCGGCCGGAGACAGACTCCAGGCCACCCACACCAGTCTGATGTGCTCCCCACGTTAGTGCAGCCTCTCCTTCTCATGGTGAGAGAAGCTCTGTCTTATGTGTCTTTGATGCCTCACATCACTGAGAACAGCCCCTGGGAATAAGTGCTCAGTGAACACGTGGTGTTAGCTACCGCAGCTGCTGCTTGAAACCTGCCTCGAAAGTAATCATCTCTGGTAGTCTGATTGCTTTTGATTAACTCAGTTCATTCAGTTGGTCACTTGAAATTAAAAAAAAAAATGGTAACACTTGATGCTCACCTGTCAATGTTAACACAAACCAAATTAAACCAATACTTTTGGGGGGAAAATTCTGAAATTAGAAATTTCAAAATTTGAAATTTTGAAATTAGAAAGTATAGAATGAATTCTCAAACTCATTCAGAATTTTCAAATTCTGAATTGAGAATTCAAATTCTCAAATGAATTCTCAAATTCATTCTAAAAACAACCACTAGGTGTTTTCCCTGGGACCTGTGCTCTTTTACCCAATCACTGTTTCCCTTAGCTCCAAAACACACCAAAAAACAAAAACAAAAACAAAAACAGAGGGCTTCCCTGGTGGCGCAGTGGTTGAGAGTCCGCCTGCCGATGCAGGGGACGCGGGTTCGTGCCCCGGTCCGGGAAGATCCCACGTGCCGTGGAGCGGCTAGGCCCGTGAGCCATGGCCGCTGAGCCTGCGCGTCCGGAGCCTGTGCTCCGCAACGGGAGAGGCCACAGCAGTGAGAGGCCCGCGTACCGCAAAAAAAAAAAAAAAAAAAAAAGAAAGAAAGAAAGAAAGAAAGAAAAAAAAAACCAGAGAGAGAGAGAGACCTTTAACATAGTGGTCCTGTAGCTTGTAGGAAAATTATGGAAGAAGTAATCCGTTGAGTTCACCACTTAGAGCTCAATAAGGCTAAAAAGCAGGCAGATATGCTTTAGACTGATTTTCTAAAATACGGGTTCAGACAATGAAAATAATCTGAATAAACCTCAGCCATCTAGAAATCTGGAACCTCCAGAGTACACCCTATTTCCTGAGAGCCCATTAACAGGAATGGTCATATCTGTTGGCATATTAATTCAGGTTCACAGAGCCCTAAATAAGTTGGGAAGTTCACGATATTCATGCCAGCAGCTACCTTTCCCCAGCTCATGGGTAGAAATTCCGAGCAGCATTTCACCACAGTTTGTGTGGTATCACTATCTGAGGGAGTATATTCTGGCCAGAAAAAAGGGACCCACAATTCAGAAAATTTCTAGAGAACACAACAACCCTTTCAATGTCTGCACCTTTTGAGAAGCAGCCTTCCTTGCCACAATAAAGGATTCTAGCCATTTCAGAGTCGCTGGGAGCCAAATCCTCCTCTACGGACCAATCTTGAGGGACTTGTCTATTCCCAAAATATAATATTAGGCTATTAGAGACATTCTGTAAGATCTTAATATTTTTTTTTTTTTTTTTGCGGTGCACGGGCCTCTCACTGTTGTGGCCTCTCCCGTTGCGGAGCACAGGCTCCGGACGCGCAGGCTCAGCTGCCATGGCTCGCGGGCCCAGCCGCTCCGCGGCACGTGGGATCTTCCTGAACTGGGGCACAAACCCGTGTCCCCTGCATTGGCAGGCAGATTCTCAACCACTGCGCCACCAGGGAAGCCCCTTTATATGTTTTAACACAATTTTTGTTGTATAAGAAATACATGTCTAGTGTAGCAAGATTAGGAAGTATAGAAAAGCACAATGAAGGAAAAGAAAGGTCACCCAGAAGAATCCAACCAGGCAGAGACAGACAGTGTTCATGCAGCAGCCACCTTTTTCAATGGTTATGGAACTGTGTTGTCATGTCCTGTGAGATCTGGAGGGACCCAGGTCAGTAGCAGAACTCTGCCTCACTCCGTGAAGATTATAAGTACAAAGAAGCGCGGAGGGTGCTTCTAAATACTCCTTTCCTGTTCTCATGGTGTTGCATTGTAGTTCACGCAGGATCTACCTTGAATGGTTTCCCATCCTTTCCTACCTTCTCCCTCCCTCAGGGTCCCAGCTCAACCCTTTTTGGCTGAAGCTGCTGAGAACCCTTTGCCCATTGAGCTCATGCCTTCTGGGGGCATCCCTGGCTCCATTCCAGGAGAAGGATGGCAGTGCTTCTGCTGTTTGGAATAGAGCTCCTGCCTGACAGAGAATCGTAGTGAAATTTTTGCCAAAAGACCTTCTCCCCAGTAGCAGAGGGGGAGGGAGGGGGAAAGACAAAGGAGTGAAAAGCACAAATACCTTCATTCTGTTACATGTATTTTTTTAGCAAAAATCAAACATAATGCTTTGTAAAGGATTTCCCCCCTACAAATTAATATGGCATGGATATTTTCTCCATTTCATTAAATCTAGAATCTGAATATTTTTAACCTTTGAAAAGCTCATGGAGACCAACTAGCTGATCTCCCTTGTTTTACAGATGAAAAGTCTGAGGTCCACCCAGAGTGGGGGTAGACAGGACAGGATGACAACTCTCCACTGAGAGCCAAGCCAGAGACCCTCAGCCTCCCTAGGAGCCTAAGCTCTTAGCAGAGGAGAGCTGTCCTGAGTGCTCAGAGCTGTGGCAACTGCTAACCAATGCCTCCCAACTCACTGAAATCTCAGGAGGTTCCCCAATGGGCCTCTGACACCCTATTTCACACTACTTTCTAATGGACTCCTCCTGGACATGTGTCTCGAAATCAAAAAATCAGAACTTTTTTAAAGGAGTGATCTCCAAATTATTTTACCATGCACCAAGGTTTGGGATAAGGGTTGGTAGCTAAGATGTCAAATCATGCCAAAAGGGCTACTACCCACTGAGGCTATACTCACTGAACATTTTCCAGTTTGCTTTGTCTTTGTTTTCATAATCAAGAAAAGCAGTATAAAGTAGAATTTAAGAACATAAACTCTGGAGTCAAACTGCTTGGATTCAAGCCTTCCTGCCACTTCCTAGCTGTGTAACTCTGGAGAGATTCCTTAACCTCTCTGTGCCTCTGTTTCTCCATCTATAAAATGGGGACAATTATAATAGTATCTGCCTCTTAGGGTTGTTTTGAGAACTAAATGAGTTAACATATGTGAAACCCTTGAAACCAAGCAGTACCTTTCAGGGCCTTCCCAGGGATAGACGCTCCCCCACTATGTCCCCGTCTCTTGTTTGTAGAAAAGCTATAGCCTTCTAGGCCTTCCATGAGTTCCAAAGAGCAAATTTAATGAGAGAAGTGAGAAAATGAGGAAGAAAGGAAAGAAATCAAGCAAGACAAAGTTTAGGCATAAAACGAAGACAAGGATCTTTAGTTCCTCCTCAAGGGCTATAGGTAACATCCTGAGCCATATCTCTGAGTTGTTTTGCAGGTACTGAAACCCCTACCAGGAGGAAGACATTAGCACACAGACCCCAGACTGGTTGGAAACAGAAGGCTGATGATGCTGACTTCTGAAATACCACCCAGTTACCTCACCACCAACCAATCAGAAGAATGTCCATGAGTTGATTAGGCATCCCGCAACCCTCACCCTTCATGTTGCTCTTAAAAACCTTTCCCTGAAAGCCATTGGGGAGTTTAGGTCTTTTGAGCATCAGTTGCCCATTTTCCTTGTTTGACACCTTGCAATAAACGTTATACATTTCTTCAGCACAACCCTGTGTCAGTCGATTGGCTCTGCTTTGAGTTGGGTAAGCAGATACAAATTGGGCTTGGTAACACCCTAAGAACAGTGTTTGACCATAAAAAGTGCTAAACAAGTTGATGATTAAAGGGGGAAAATGCAACCCCAGCATTAAAACTTGAGCATGTAACCTGTAGCCACAATTTACCTACCTATCTATCCATTGCTCTCTCCTACCCCCTGTCCCCTGCCCTTCTCTCTCTCTCTCCACCAACTTCTTGACAGAACTGATTAGAGGCTATTATCTTATCTGACAAGCAGTTTGTACTATGAGTGGGAGAACGTCAGTCCTGCCATTGTCTTGTCTTCTTTTTCACTGCAATATTAATATTATTGTCAATCCGCTGTGGATTTAATTACTTACATAGTTTTGTAGCAGTCTTTTTAAATCTTCTTTTCTGCTTTGTGAGAGTTAGCAGATCTAAATCTATTACAGAGGTTGGCAAACTCTTTAGGTAAAGGGCCAGATAGTAAATATTTTCAGCTTTGCAGGCCAAATGGTCTCTGTAGCAACCACTCTTCTCTGCTGTTGTGTTGTGAAAGCGGCCAAAGGCAATATGTGAATGAATAGGCATGGCTGTGTTCCAATAAAACTTTCTTTATAAAAATAGGTGGCTGGCCAGAGTTTGCTGACCCTTGATATATGTCATCAAACCCTTAAATCCACTTAACCAGGCTCAAGCACTGCAATAGGGGTCAGCATCCCAGATGAAGACAGAGCACAGCCTGAAGGGAAAAGAGAGGCATGATGCAAAAGCTTGATGTGGGCAGATGCGTGGGGAGGCCAGGGCCGACATTGAGTGCAGCTCAGCTGGTTCCATTAAATCCCACCTGTCTTCCAGTGCAGGAGCCCCGTACAGATTCCCAGAGAGGGAGCTCTCCCACATAAAAGGAGACTTTCCACTGAAGAACCAGAAACACATGGGAACTGGAGAGTCCACTGCAGCCCTGCTTGATGTCTGGAGGCTGGACAGGTCTCCTCACTTCCCCGTAGTGACAATTAGAGTAAAAGCCTAAATCCTTACCAGCTTTCCATCTCTAACCCTCGTCCCTCACTCACTGCACTCCAGTCAGGCTGGCCTCTGCCATCCCACAAGCACGACGCCACCCCTGCTCAGGGCCTCTGTTCCTTCTGCCTGCGGTGCCCTTGGCCATATCCTCTCAGCTCCCTCTCTCTCTTCCTTCTTGGTTCAGTTCAAATGCCGCCTTATCAGAAGCCCCTTGCCAGACAACTGTACATAAAACAACACTCCACTCCAATCTACCCATCTTCCCTGCTTTACTGTCTCATCCCACTATGACCAGCTGAAGTATGTGCATGTCTGTGTGCACTTGCTTGTTTCTTGTCTGTCTTCCTACTAGAAATTAAGCTCCCTGAGAGCGGGGGCTTGGTCTTGTTCTATGCTGTACTCCTAGACCCAGAGAAGACACTTTTTGATTGAATAAATGAGTAATATATAGAATGAGAAAAGAAATCCAAGGAATTAGAAAGCAGGGAAAAGTTCAGCTTTCAGACAAAGGATGGTGGATATATTTCCTATGATTTATAAGCTTACCAGAATCTTTTTAGCACTTGTGTTATTTACAGCCTTACATTCCTAGTCTACTGCTGTATTATATTTTAACCTATGTCAAAGCAAACTCCTTGAGAATATGGATCACAACTTCTCTATAGGTAGCCTGTGCCTCGTACATAATCCTAGATCAGAGGGAACCACCACCAAGATCGTTAGCAGCATCTGCCATGGATGCAGGAGGAGGGCGGGGAGGCATCTCCCCCATGTCTCTGCTGACCTAATGCAACAGAAAGGACGTAAAGACACAGAAGGAGTCCTGTGGCCCAGGTTCAAATCTTGGGACCACCACTCACTATTTATGTGAGCTTGAGTAAGTCACAGAAATTCTTTGAGTCTCAGTTTTCTCATTTGTAAAAATGATAATTGTAATATTTACTTAAAAGGCTTATTGTGAGGATTAAAGAGAAAACAGATAAAGTGCCAAACACATACTTGGTGTATAGCAGGGTCTTGATAAATGTCAGTATGATTCCCCTGCTGAACCACGTGGGCTCCAGCAATCAGCAAAACCTCTACTGGTAAAAAGAGAGCCATTACGTTGCCAGCAGAAGAGCCGTAAGCAGGTGATAAGGGATGTGCAGTTTTCTGGGTCAGGAGAACGGCTGATACTTGATCTAGGGTATCCGATGTGTCCCGGTGAATGATCTGGGGACTGGGGCCGGCTCTGGTGTCTGTGCTTTGTCAGAGGGCGCATGCTCTTCTCCCTGAAATCCCCCAGGGGGGTATATTTGAAAGCCATAACACTTTACACAGTTGTATAAGGTGAGTACCTTCTAGATTCCTCTTATTTTGGGGGTTCATCTCAATGTGTGCTGAGGAGCCCCATCCATGAGACCCGTTGAGCCTCCTTTTCAAGGCCACTTGCTTCTCAGGGCTTTTTTGAAGTTCTTCTTTGTTCTTGAGTTTCTGATCCTTTTTCACCCCAATATGTTCTCAGCCCACTGGTTTTATTTCCTCTTTTCACAGCGGCTTGTGTGTTTCCAATTGCACAATCTTTTCCTGCTATTCGCAGTCACCGTCTATCTGATGACCACGCAGAGTTAGGTGAAAGACAAGCGGGGAGGATGCAGGAGGGGGACTCTCTCCTAGCTACTGACGTCTCCCACAGACGTGCACCCCCGAGAAGCAACATGGCCCCAAGGTCCCAGATCCTCAACAACCCCACTCCCATGTCCTGCCCTGGTCCTGGTGCATGGGAACTAGGGAGACCGTGTTAAACCCAGAAAGAGGTGAGAGGGGCTTTCTCACCAGCGCAATGTCCTCCTTCATCTCCATTCCCACCTGCCCTCAGTGTCTGAGTCTCATCGGCTCAGGCCCGCTTAGCAGAGAGCCGCTAGGCGTGAATGCATAATTTAGGCCCTGTTCCTGAGAAGCAGGTTTTGGAAGAAGCAGATGAAGGAGGGTGCTGAAAAGGAAAACAGGAGAAATGGAAGAGTCCATTCCCAATTTGTTTCCCCAGGGCCACATTTAAGTTTTCTATTCTCTGTTTTTTCTTCTTCTCTATCACTGCCCTTGACCTAGGCTCCTTACTTTTGACCAGGATGAGAGGAGACAGGGAGAGGCCCAGGAAGGACAGGGAAACCATGGGTCGGGGTGGGAGTGGTGGCTGTGCATTCATTGAACATGTGTGAGCCCTGTCAGGTGCTACGACATCGAGTTCATTGCCTCTTTTCAGGGCCTTTTGGAGCCATATTGGGGCATGGGATCAAAAGGGAAAATCAATAATACTGATCCTGTATTTACGATTTTGATATTTTTGTTTATAATGAATTTTTGGCATTAATTTTGACTTTTTAAATTACTGCATTAGAATGTGATCTATACTCATTACTGACGTTTTTACCACTTCCTTAAATTTGCATCACCCTAGTCCTGGCCTTGGGTAGATCTAGACCAGCTGATAGTACTGGTCAGTTCACCTGGTTGATGGTTTCTTTAGGAAAGAAAGGCTGGAGGCTATAAAAATAATCTAAAAGAATCAAAGTCCATTTTTTAAATACGTAACTGCAACCCTACAAAAAGAATTGGAACAAAGAATGAAATTCTCTACCACAAAAATAAACCAAATTTTAGACACAATTTATCCTTTTCTAACAAAGCCAGGGTACTTCACCTTTCCAGCCACCAGGTGTCGCTGTAAACCCCCGCATGTCCTGACACAGGGCCTTGAAGATGACGTTATAAACGAAATCTGGTTTTTAACCAGCTCTAAAGTGATGGCACAAAAAAACAGCTTGAAATGTAACAGTGTCAAATGCCAACTCTTTAGAGATCCATCCGTTCATCTAGGATTTCTAATAGCTAAATGCTTATGATACTACAGCCTACCAATAGATTTAAGCTATGAAGTAGATTATTAGAGTTAGTGTGTCCTAATCAATATACTTTCTAGAATGTTCCTGCGTTATTCTGTCCTCATCTCTTAGCCAGATCAATTTCTAACAGAGCACAATCAGGTCTCAGAGGAACTAACTCTTCACGGGGTTTGTAGGACTAGATATCTCACTTCTTTTGGGCAGGGAATTTTGAAAACAGTATTCAAACCATTTGCTTATGTTTTTAAAAAATGCATGAAATGCTATGGTCAAGGTCCAGAAAACAAAGTGGTGGAAAAGTCATGCCATTTGTTAAAAATCAGTTTACTTAGACATGTTATCATCCTCTCCCTTCACACCACTCACCCTGCCCTCAGAAAGAAATGTAAACACTCCAGTGAACAGACTATTTCCTCTGACCTTAATTTTTTTCTGAGTTTATTCTACAAATCAGCCCTTCTTCATTCAACACCCTAGAGGGACCATAGATCCTTCCTCAAAGGGTCCGGAAATATTGCTCTTATGGGAAATCTCAGTGATGATGCTTCTTGGGTTTCCCCAGCTTGTCTAACATAGCCTCGGTTCTTCATTTTTTGTTTTTTTGTTTTTTTGTTTTTTTTTTGCGGTACGCGGGCCTCTCACCATTGCGGCCTCTCCCGTTGCGGAGAACAGGCTCCGGACGCGCAGGCTCAGTGGCCACGACCTACGGGCCCAGCCGCTCCGCGGCATGCGGCACCCTCCCGGACCGGGGCACGAACCCGCGTCCACCGCACCGGCGGCAGACCCGCAACCACTGCACCACCAGGGAAGCCCTGTTCTTCATTTTTTAATTACTACTACTAATAATCACAACAGGAACAATGTCTGATGTTTGTGGAGGGCTTACTACATGCTCCTCAGTGTGATAAGAGAACCTGACAAATATGACCTTGAAAGGCCTTTCCCATGACTCTGTTGGTTTTTTCCTAGATTTCTGGGCAACTTGTCCTCATCTCCCCGCTCCTTCAATATTGGATTCCTCAGATTCAGTCCCAGGCCCACTTCTCTCAGTCAATGTAGTAGAAATCTTAGCAGTTAAAAAAGTCTCAAACTATAAGAAAAGAGGGGGAGCAATAGTGGGTTTCAGGAAGATAAATGAATTGCATGACCCAAAGAGGAGTGCCAATTGCAGGCTTGATCCATCATCTCCAGGTAGATGAATTCTTTATATTAGGGCTTCTCAATGTTAAAATGCAACCAAATCACAAGGTAGAAGGAGGTCTTGTTAAAATGCAGATTCTAAGCCTGTTGGTCTGAAATGAGATTCTTTGTCCATATGATGCTGATGCTGCTGGTCCATGGACCACACTTTAAGTAGCAAGGTTCTAGGTGATGCTATCATTATAATGAACATCATTATAGTGCATATGCTTTAGATATAAAACATGCCTAAGTTGCCAATTACAGCAACAGACCAGATCAATATATTATAATGGCTGAATTATGGGATGGGGAATATTGATTGTGAACATTTTAAAGAATGCATGCTTCTGGTCTCCAAAACTCAGAATCTCTTTGAACTTAAAAGGGACTTAAAAGTTCCATGACATCAGAAATGAGACTTGATTGTCTTTAAAAGGCTCAACCTAAAGACTAATTGTGAGGGTTTGAATTGCTAGTCCAGTTTCCTCACTAAGAATCAATCATGTGATAACTCAGAATCTGCCACTTTGGCTCGTCTGATTTTTTTTTTTTGGTATTGGTAGGGGAGGGGTGAGGCGTATGATTATTGCCAGCATAAATTGGTATAGAAATAGAAATTCCAGGAAGGTATAAAATAAAAATAAGAATTAAAATATGGCTAACAATGGAGATGAGAACAAACAACCTTAAATCCTTGATAGTAGCAATTTTTAAATAAATCGTACATGATTATTTCTGTAGCCATTACAATACTTAGTGTGTGTTTTGTCAGTTTTTTAAGGCGTTTGACGCATTTATGAAAATCCAGCATGTCATGTTGTGATTTTAATTAAATGGATGAAAGAATTTAATTTAGGTTTGGAATCAATGCTTAAATGTTTAGGGAAAATTATTTTCTTAAAGTCATAAGTTTTGCTTTGTTAGTTATATACGTCCTATAGAGAGAGAAATACTGACTGTTGAAGAATTAAAAGAATGCTAATTGCTTAATACGTTTACGAGACAGTCTCATTGATTCTTTTTTTTTTTCCTCTGGCTGCATTGGATCTTCGTTGCTGTGCGCAGGCTTTCTCTAGTTGTAGCGAGTGGGGGCTACACTTCGTTGTGGTGCGCAGGCTTCTCGTTGCAGTGGCTTCTCTTGTTGCAGAGCACGGGCTCTAGGCACGCGGGGTCAGTAGCTGTGGGGCAAGGGCTTAGTTGCTCCGTGGCATGTGGGATCTTCCTGGACCAGGGATCAAACCTGTGTCCCCTGCATTGGCAGGTGGATTCTTAACCACTGCGCAAGCAGGGAAGTCCCCTTGCTGATTCTTTTAGTGTATCAGCCACTCGGAGTTCCCTGTCAAAGCAAGACTTCTGCAGTTCCCTTCTCCTAGAATGTGTGCTTCCCCCATTTCACATGTCTATTTGTGTCTTAGAGCACTTAATGACTCTTACCCTAGATAGTGATCTCCTTACCACTGTCTGTAATCCTCATAGCCCTAGGGAGTTATTAGTATTATCCCATGAACAGACAGAGGAAGCAGGCTTGGAGAGTTTTAAGTAACACACCCAAGTGGCAGAGCTGGGATGGAACCAAAGTCTCTCTGACTCGTGAGCCCATGACCATTATGATTACGCTGAATTTAATAGACAGCGGTCTCTACTGCTGAATGGTAATGCTGCTCAGGGAGACTTCTGTGGTCTGCGAACCCAAAGTCACACAATGACAGGAACCCCTAGAGCTTTCTCCGAAAAGAAGATCTGGGACAAATCATTGAACACTGCTTCCTTGAAGGAACAATTATGGGAGAACACAGTGAAAACATTTACCTATGATTTAGGCCTTAATGTAAATTACGCAACTTGCCCTTCACAAAATCCATGCAGTGATAAGAAACTGAAAGCTCTGCAAAGCACTTTTTTACATGGCAAGGCAGCATAACACGGTAGTTAATTGCCTCTGAAAGGACTCTGGCCCCAGACTGTCTGGGTTCAAATCTTGGAGCTGCCACTTTTTAGCTGAGTGGCCTTGGGTAAGTCACTTAAACTCTCTGTGTTCAGTTTACTCATCCCCAAAAGAAGCCTAATAAAGGACCTACCATGAGGCTGTTCTGAGATTTGAAGGAGCTTAAAACTGTGACTGTATCTCTAAAAGCAGTTAGTAAACATCTACTACACATCTGATAATCTATTACAGACACCTAACCAGTTAGTTGAGGAATCAGTACTTGAACCTAGGATATTAGACTCTAAGCTCTTTGGCACCGGATCAGATCCCTGCCTTATCCACTGTGGCTGGACCTTGCTAACATGTGTACCCAGTAGGCACGAGATGCCGTCTCTCCTCCCCTCTTTCTCGCTTCCACTGCTGCATTTCTTTTCACTGTGGAATTGAAAACCCCAACTGCAGAAGAAGGTCTATTTATAGCTGGAAAAAATTAGTGTTATTTAGCCTGAGCTTTTCTGCAACCACCAGTCCATTACTGTAAGAGCATCCACATTTACATTGCAACATCGTTCTGTTTTCCCAGTGCCCTGTAATCATTAATTAGCTTCTCAAAACAATGTTTATTCAATGTCTGCAGAGAGAGAAGCCTGATCCAGCCTTCTTCCCTCAGAGACCAGCGTCTTCCTGGAGCTCAGACTCCCACATACCAACCACTTACTAGGCAGCTCTGCTTGGACGTCCCACACGCAATTTTAGACATGGCCAAAATGTAACTCACCCGCTCCCCTGACCTTCTTCTCCGACCCCAGCCGTGTGTTCCTGATTTTGGTGAATGGGGCCACCATTCCCATCTGCCCATGCCAAAACTGGGAGTGTCCTAGACTCCCCCACAGCAAACCACCACAGCCCATCTGTCACCAGGCTTCATCAGTCCCATCAGCTAAGGCCACATGGCCTCTCTTATCTCTCCTGACACAGAGTAGTATGGCCTGGACTTCTGTGATTGCCAGCCTCGCGCTGGTCCCTCTACTTCAGGCTCTGCCTCCTCTAGTCCTGCCCTCACATTATGTAGATATTTAGAAATCTGTGTTATACCCCCTGTGGTTTGAAATCCTTCCAGGTTCCCCCATCATCCATAGGACGGAGCCAGAGCCCCACCCTAAATAGATGAGAACCTTCATATTCTCAGCGCCTTCCCCACCAGACTCATCTTGGGCCATCTCTGTGTAGCGTTCATAACAAGGTGGATTTCCTACACTCCTTCTGCCTCCTTGCTCTTGTACATGCTGTTCCCTGGGCCTGGAACACTCATCCCGCCTTTGCCAACCAGTGAACAACTTCTCTTTCAAGACATTTTGAGAGTCACCTAATCAATGAAGATTTTTCCAACCTCCTGGGGCAGAATTCTGTACTATTTCCTCTGTGTTCTTGAGGTTTCTCGTAAGCACGTCTATTCTAATATGTATCCAATCGTTTGTTTACATGTTTGTCCCTGCAACCAGACTGAGCACCTCTAAAATGCCCTATTTGTCACCATATCCCCAGTGTCTGGCATAAAAGAGGTGCCCGATAAATGTTCATGAAATATATAACAGTTGACATCCTCCCACATCACACTTGCCCCTGGCAGTCTTGGCCTGCTTCCCCTGAGGACTGGCACTGTCTGATGTCACCTGTGGGAGGACAGTGGGAGCTGAGTGCTTTGGGTCTTAATCTTACTGTGCATGTACCTGTACCAGGCATGGCTCCCTGGAGGGCAGCCGTAGGAGGAAGATGAAACAAACCTGGGTATATCGCAGTACATAATGCGATAAATACATCCGGCAGGGAAGCCAGCTACTTGTTCCCAGGTCCATCAGTGTCCCAGCTTGTCAGAGCAGGACCCTGTATTTGTCCTGGGAACCAAAAGATTCCAGTTAGAACAGAAGAGTCTAAGTGAATTTAGATTCCACCTTTGACCCAAATCCAGTGTTGTAACAGCCCAGTTATGTATGTGCTCAAGATTCTAAGTTCCTAGAGAAAGAGATCTGCATTTAATTTATCTTAGGTTGCAAGCCCCTCGGTGGGGGGTAAAAAGTCACTTAATTAGGTGTTTTTGATGAGAATAAATGTTTTCAGATAAAAATTAAAATTTTTTGCTAGTTTCCTAGTACAAACAGGCCCTGGGAGGTATATTTTGACCAACACTCTGCTGTTAAATTCACTCTTCCTGCAAATATTTACTGAATGCTGGGAGAGAGTTTACAGAAAAATTAATATGTTACCCCGTCCTTCAAGATGCTTATGGACTGTTTGGAGAAAAAAGCAAACTTCTAAGGAAAGTTGAATAATAGTAAGAGAGTTAAAGGGGTGACTCACTGACAAATGAGAAGTTCAGAGAAGGAAGACATTGGCCCCCCAGGGTGGACTGACTCAAAGGAGAGAGACAGTGGGGCTTTCACGAGACAGTTTGGACCAGCAAGACAGAGGGCATGAGGTGTCAGGAGGGGGCATCTTGGTAGAAAGAAAAGAGCAGGTCCTTTGGAACTTGGGGTTTGAATTTCTATTCTGCTATTTATTAGATAGATATCTCAGGCATACTTGAACCTCTCTTTACTTTAGTTTCCTCACTGGAAAAACAAGGGTAGTATTATCTACCTCATGGGCTACATATAGCATTCAAGACCACAAACATTTCACACAAACACATGTGCTAAGCCCTGGAGTACAAAGACAGAAAGAAAAGGGTCTTGCCCTCAAGGGCTACCACATGAGGAAGGGTAGGTAAATATTAGTCCCCCTCTTCCTTTACCCTCCAGGTATCTGTCACTTTAAAGCAGAGGTGGCCAGACCCAGTGGACCACAACTAGGTGGAATTCAGGACATGGGTTCACAAGTTTGGAGACAAAATAAGCTCTTAACATCCTCTGTGGAGGATTCCTGCCCTCCGGTCCCACCTTCTATTAGGAAGTGCATCTGTACCTCTTGAGGCCACAGCTTCCCCCTTGAGCTTTGATGAAATCTAGAGGGAGCCAAGGTCAAAGGCACTAACCCTTAGTCAACTGCTATCATTACCCCAAATGCCTGCTATTTACTTCCTCACTTAATTTTTGTAATTACAAAAGGCAACCACTAGGGGGTGTAGGAGCAAGAAACTGAGCTCTGATCCCATTTAGCAGGCAGAATGCCTTTTGTTTTCTTGCTGAAAAATGTAGTTGAGGTCCACAAAGCATACATTGTGGGCTAAGAACAGTACTTTCTGCATCTTGTACAAACTCTTTGTAAAGAACATGGCTCCCTTAAAGCTAAAAAATCATTCTTGACTCAGCCCAGTCTGATGGGCCAAGGGTTTCTTAGCTCTGGTTCCATTTTTCAGTGTTTCCTCCTGATTAAAAGCCCTTTGGCTCAGCATTATATTGTCTATAATGACGGTAAATGGCTCACCGGATGATGAGGCAATCTTTTCACATCTTGCGCTGCAATCCATCTTGTAAAGCCTCACCACTGTCTGAATCCACAGCCCTGGATTCTTAGGAAAGCCATCTACCTGGGGTTATTGGTTTGGGCTCCTGTTCCCCACCCCCACCCCCTACCCCAATTTCCCACACCATTTGCAGAGACTTGAATAGCTATCCTACTCTACTTACCTATGGCAATCCTCATTAAAATCAAGCACTCATTCGTCAGAAAAAAACCCAAAAATATCCCAGATCCTTATGTGTCTCTGGGGTCACAATGACTCAAGTCCCCGTGACAAAGCTTGTTTTTCCTTGAAGGAGACTGCTTTCGCAAGGGTTCATCTCTTACATTTTCTTTGAGACACTCATGCACACTCCAGCAACAATGGAAAGGAACATGATTTCCCAAGCAGGTTGCCTAGAAACCACTCCTGTGTTTCTGAAACTAATTTAAACATGAAAATTCAGCTCCTGACTCATGCCAGGAATGCATGTAATGGTTTTCTCAGTATTTTACTTTCTTTTTCTCCCACATTACAAAACAACGCATGCTCATTGCACAAAAATTGAAAAGAATATGAAAATATAAAGGTCCAGAAAGAGAAAAATCCCCCATAATCTTACTATCAGAGGCAATCACTCTTGTCATTTGGGAATATTTTCTTCCAGGCTATTTTTTTCCTATGCATTTGTAACGTCATTGATACAATACTGAATTTACACAGAGCAACTTGCTTTTTTCCACTTAACATAGTGTCAGCCTTTCCCCATCTGGCTAAAATGTTCAGAAAATTTATTTTTTAAATGACTGCATTATATTACAGTCCATTTTCCATTATTTACTTAACCATTCTCTTCATGCTAGACATTTAGGTTATTTCCAGTCTTACACCATTAAAATAAATGTTGTCATGATCATCTTAGTATAAAACATTTACTATTTCCTTAGGATAAAATCATAAAAGGAGTTTCAAGAAGCCTGATCATTTTAAAACCTTTTTTAAAAACATTGAACCTAAAAAAAAAAAATTGAACCTTTGATGGTTTATTATTTATTTATTTATTTTTATAAATTTATTTATTTATTTTTGGCTGCATTGGGTCTTCGTTGCTGCGTGTGGGCTTTCTCTAGTTGCGGCGAGCGGGGGCTGCTCTTCGTTGTGGTGCGCCGGCTTCTCACTGCCGTGGCTTCTCTTGTTGCAGAGCACGGGCTCTAGGGCACCCGGGGCTTCAGCAGTTGTGTGCTCCGTGGCATGTGGGATCTTCCCAGACCAGGGCTCGAACCCGTGTCTCCTGCGTTGGCAAGTGGATTCTTAACCACTGTGCCACCAGGGAAGCCCTATTTATTTATTTATTTAGGCTCCGCTGTGTGGCCTGTGGGATCCCAGCTCCCCGGACCAGGGATCGAACCTGGACCCTCAGCCATGAAAGTCCCAACCACTGGACTGCCAGGGAACTCCCTATTTATGATTTTTTAAAAAACATTTAAACAGTACGTTAAAACATAAATTTCTGTCTCTATTCTGTCTAGTACCATTTCCTAGAGGTAACCACTGCTACCAGAAATTTTCTATGAATATAGAAGAACATATATATTGTTTGTTTATTTGACACTGTACATTGTTCTACCACTTGCTTTTTTCACTTATTGTATCTTGGACATCTTTCTACATCAACCTAAATTGATTTGTTCTTTTTAGGAGTTGATAATATTCCACTAGATGACATACTATCACTTATTTGTTGTGAACAGAACTTCTTATATATTCAGTGAGCTGGGCTCCCAGTGGTGGATCTGAATCTACACTGCTACACTCACATCATACCTTTGCTGGCAGAGGGAACAGATGGTGACAAAAGCAACAGCTTTACCCCTGGAATTAGTATTATGGTCTACGGAGGTCTCCAGAATTTCTGTTGTTGTTCTTTTTTTTTTTTTTAACCTGAAGTCGCTACTCTTTTACTAATCCCTCCCCTATTTCCCCTACTCCCCAGGCCCTGGCAACCACAATTCTACCCTCTGTTTCTGAGACCTTATTTATTTATTTATTTGATTCCATATATAAGTGATACCATGTTGTCTCTGTCTGGCTTATTTTACTTAACATAATACCTGGGATGAATCTGGAAATAGCAGGATTTCTTTCTTTTTAAAGGTTGAATAATATTCAATAATAATAATAATAATCCATATATATATATATATATATATATCACATTTTCTTTATCCACTCATCCATCAACAGACACTTAGGTTGTTTCCATAACTTGGCTATTGTGAATAATACTGCAGTGAACATGGGAGTGCAGCTATCTCTTTGAGATAATGATTTCATTTCCTTTGGAGATATACCCAGGAGTGGGATTGCTGGATCATACAGTAGTTCTATTTTGAATTTCTTGAGGAACCTCCATGCTGTTTTCCATAGTGGTTGCACCAGTTTATATTCCCACCAACAGCGCCCAAGCGTTCCTTTTTCTCCACATCCACTCCAGCATTTGTTACCTATTGTCTTTTTGAAATAACATCCTAAGAGGCGTGAACTGACATCTCATTGTGAGTTTTTTGTTGTTGTTTATTGTTTGTTTGTTTTTATTTTGGCTATGCTGGGTCTTCGCTTCGTTGCAGCGCGCGGGCTCTTTGTTGCGGCGCATGGGTTTCTCTAGTAGTGGGGGGCGGGCTTAGTCGCCCTGCAGCATGTGGGATCTTAGTTCCCCGACCAGGGATCGAACCTGCGTGCCCTGCATTGGAAGGCAGATTCTTACCCACTGGACCACCAGGGAAGTCCCTCATTGTGGTTTGTTTTTTTTTTTTTTTTTTTTTTTGGCGGTACGCAGACCTCTCACTGTTGTGGCCTCTCCCGTTGCGGAGCACAGGCTCCGGACGCGCAGGCTCAGCGGCCATGGCCCACGGGCCCAGCCGCTCCGCGGCACGTGGGATCCCAGACGGGGGCACGAACCCCTGTCCCCTGCATCGGCAGGTGGACTCTCAACCACTGTGCCACCAGGGAAGCCCCATTTTACTCTTTTGATAAGAGCAATGTGATTGACTATGCTTCATTATATTTAAAAATATTAGCTTAACATCTTCTATTACAGTTATTCTGGGGTCCAGCTTATTTCAGTGGTTGATTTTAAGGATTGTCATTGCAGCAAGAGACGCTTCACACAGATATGTAGATCCAAACGGAAGAGAAGTGTTGCTGGCCCCTCTTAGAGTCCTGCTCACCAAAGATGCAAAGTTGTCTTCCTAACCCTGAGTCTTCATCCTAGTCAAAAGGAAGATGTGATTCCAGATGCTGCATGTGGGAGTGCCCGTCCTCCTCATGAGACAGGCCAGTCTCTGGGGAGTTTCTCTCAAATCAGGAGCAAGGCTCCCTGGGGCTGACGGTCCAACAGGCATTTAGACTGGTGCCTCATTTCCTGGTTGGATCTCCAATTTTGTCCTCTTCCTGCCGCCATGTATAGCTCATCCACTATGTCACACAGAGCTAGAAAAGTAATATCTCACAGCCCTGGTGACCAGCCAGTGAACTGGTCCACTTTCTGGCCCCAAGAAGCAGACAAGGCGGCATTTTTGTTTGCAGATTAGCCATGTATTAAGGCACAGATGCTAGTGTTGGTTGGTTATTTGTAAGGAAGTTAAGCAATGGCAGCTTATGTTTTTCTCCATCTGGGTGGCGGAGGAGGTGTTTTTTCAAACATAACGTGTCTTAGCAACTGAAAGGAACACTAAAAGGGCCCCTTTCTGGTCTGTGGCTAATCCAGGTGCCTTGAGATCCCCATTTCCTCAAGATTAGCATGCTTACAGCAGATACCCTCTTTATCAATTGGCTGCATGTGCTTCCTGTCCCAGCGGTTTGAGATGGGCAATTGCAGCCACTACTACCAGATATAAACAGAAACTTTACAACCATGAATTTCCTTGTTGGTGGTTTTAGCCCTCCAGCTTCCAAAACTCAATGGAAAATAAAGTGGGTCTCCTGGCCAGCAACTCCATCTCAAGCCAGTTCCTGCAGGAAGGAGTCTTGTGGAAGGATGACAAGGTTAAAAGGATAGCTGGGGGGCTTCCCTGGTGGCGCAGTGGTTGAGAGTCTGCCTGCCGATGCAGGGGACACGGGTTCATGCCCCGGTCTGGGAAGATCCCACATGCCGTGGAGCGGCTGGGCCGGTGAGCCATGGCCGCTGAGCCTGCGCGTCCGGAGCCTATGCTCCGTAACAGGAGAGGCCACAACAGTGAGAGGCCCGGGTACCCCCCCACCCAAAAAAAAAGGATACCTGGGGGCCAGCAATTGGTAATCTACCCTTAGTTGCCCACAGCATTTAATGATCACAGACAAAAACATATGTTATTTTCTATTTAACTGCTTGGTTACAGACATCAAGACACTGTTATATGAAGTCATAATATTAGAGCAGGAAGGGACCCTGGAGATCAAATTATGTAACCTTATTTTAGAGAAACTGAGGCCCTGGAATGTTAGACTTCTCTCTCAAGGCCATGACATTGGCTAGCAGCAGAGCTGGAACTAGACCCTCAGTGACCTGGCTGTCGTCTAAAGCATTGTCCCTTGCACCAGTGGCATTTTCACAATGGCAGAAGAGAAATGTGAGAGCCTAATTTTAGTCCTAGGATCCATTCCTACTTGGGTCTGAACATTTCTCACAACCCTAGGAATAGGCTTATGGAAGAGATGTTAATTGCCTCCAAAACCCAGTCTCCCATTCTTCAGTAATAAAATACCAAATGTTAGCAGGGCATAGGCTGCTCAGGAAAAAATGTCACATTTACTAGTATGCTTTACAATGAATTCACTTCCGAGTCCTGGCCAGCAAGATGTAAAGGAAGGTGGTGAGTGCTTTAAAGGACTAGAGGGTACCCTTCTCTGGACCGTCCTTCCTGACCAGTGACTGGAATGCCGACCCAAGGTCTGGAGCTGGAGCAGCCATCTTGGGCCACAAGGTGGAAGCCACACACTGAAGAGGGTGAAAAAACAAAATAGAAGGAACCTGGTGTTCAGGGACCCACCATACTAGCCCTGGGTTGCCTCTATTTACACAAGAGAGAAATATTTTAAAATCTTTTTTAAACCAGTGTTATTTCGGGTTGTTAGTCTCAAGCAAAATAATGTAACTCTTATACCAGCAGTAAAACTATTTTGAAAGCTTGTAGAATTTCTTGGAAAGAAATGAAAGGATTTTATTTCCTGGATCTAGATGCCTACTTAAAGAGAAGGATATGTTTCATAAAGAAAGGTGAGAGCCAAAGAAGGATCCCCATCCCCAAAATACAGCCACTGCACTTCTTGTCAATTTGACTTCATTTAGTTTAAACCAGTTCCTCTTTTAAAACAAATGTCGCCTGGGAAAGCTAAGCTCATTAGTGGTTCACACCTGAGAATCAGAAGGTCCTCTGCTGATTTGTAAGGAGTCTGGGAAAGGGCAGTTGTTGTGACTATCTGGGGGAGACAGTGACACTGGGGAGGGTAGGCCAAGGTGGGGTGGGACTGATGGGGGTGGGGGAGTTTCAGAAGCAGTGTGAGAAGAGGTGAGAAAGGGGCCAGAAAGGGCAGTGCATGGGTGCTGGGTGATAGATCGCCCTGGGTCAACTTTGACTTGTACTCAGGACACTGGAGCCAGCCCACGACCAAGAGAGGGCAGCAGTGGGAGGTGAAATTCCAGGGACTCCACAGGGCAGCTAACTCCAGGGCCCCAGAGTAACCCAGCCTTCCCATTCAACCTGGGTCTCCCAGGTTTTCTTTGTCCAAAGTAGCCCTCCTTAACCAGGAGGAGTGGGGAAGGAGTCACTTCCCAGCAGCATTCATACTGGCCCAGGGTTCCCTCCCTACCACGTTTTGCCATCTCCACATCACACGTTTAATATTTTATCAAAATAGACTTAAATTGGATTGCTTTTTTTTTTTAACTTAGCCTTTCCCTAAGCAATATGACCTGTGAAATGACACGTTTGGCGTGATAGTTATCTATATGTGGCTTAATTATTACACTAAAAAATGTATCACCAGAAAAACTATATGCATATCGTGCTTAGAGAAACATTGCATTCAGTCTCCCCAATGACCCAACAAAGAAGATACAAATATTAGCCCATTTTATTTTATTTTATTTTTAAGTTTATTTATTTATTTATTTTTGGCTGCATTGTGTCTTTGTTGCTGTGTGCGGGCTTTCTCCAGTTGCGGCGAGCGGGGGCTACTCTTCGTTGCGGTGCATGGCCTTCTCATTGCGGTGGCCTCTCTTGTTTCAGAGCACAGGCTCTAGGCGCGTGGGCTTTAGTAGTTGTGGCACATGGGCTTAGTTGCTCCGTGGCATGTGGGATCTTCCCAGACCAGGGCTCAAACCCATGTCCCCTGCATTGGCAGACAGATCCTTAACCACTGAGCCATGGGGGAAGTCCCTAGCCCATTTTATAGATGAGAAAACTGAGGTTAAGTAGCTTCCTCAAGAGTTTTCACCAGAGCTGAGATTTGAACTGTTAAGAAACAAAATTCAACTGAGTAAATTTGAACATCAAATTAGCTTTATTCAACAATTCATGAATCAGACAGCATCCCATCTAGCAAATAAAAAGCAGCTCCAAGGAGCTGTACAAAATGGAAGACTTTTACAGGCAGGACAGGGAAGGGATAAGGAAAGAGCAATTACCTCATCTTCCTTTGGGGAATGAAAAAGGGTCTACTTGGCAGATTACTTCATTGGTGCTGACCAGAAAATCCCAAACTGGAATTGAGATGACATTCCTGGGGGATATTGAAACTGCAGTTAGGTTAGGTATTAAGTTTCGGTTTGATGACGTGGGCTTAGCACAAGTGACTCCATTTGGGGCCTGTTGTCTCTTTTTTAACAGAACTAAGGTCTGTTTGATTTAAAAGGCAGTTGTCCTTGCTTTCTCTCCAGAGAAGGAAGGCAGAGACCCTTAAAGCTAAAGAGAAGGAGGAAGAAGAGCCAAGACTCCCGGCCCTACGTGAACATCCTCCCTTCAGCTCTCCCCCCACTTCCTCCCTTTTCTTCTTCGTCTTCAATTTCTAAGAATGTCTCCTCACCAAAACAGAACATTCCAATGCATCCCTTATGAATAAAGGCTGCCAACTCCACGTCAGGAAGAAAACTCCCTTTGGGAATTTTTATTGTATCTAAGGTAATGATAAAGAAATTCAGCTGTCTGTAGTTCTGCCTGCACCAGAAGAGAGGAGGGACTGAAGTTTCTGGGGAGCCTCACAACACACCTGTGGGAAGCAGAGTAACATGTGCTTATCACGTTGAGTCCAGAGGACTGATGGGAATAGAAACCTTAACACGAAGTAGCTGCTCATACCTGAGAATTATGGTGACAGGTGTGGTAGAAAGAGTAAACCCCAGACTCTGTCACTGACCAGCTTAGTGACTGAGGGCAAACCACTTACCCCCTCTGAGCTTCAATTTCCCCATTCATAAGAGAGGATAACAATCCCCATTTCAGAGGGTTATCACAGCATTAAATGAGGAACCTGTAACCTAGTGCTAAAATACACTACCATTATTATTATTTTAAATTACTGCCAGAGTAAAGAGGGCCTTCATTTTCAGAACCCAATCAGCATGAAGTAAACTGTAACACTTGGCAAATATTGCCTTTTCTACTTGGAAACTTCACTTTAAAAAAGAAAAGAAAAGGTGAGGTGAAAGAGCAAAAGGAAATTTTTATATTTGAACTATCCCTGACCTCAAAGTCCCTCTTTAGACACTGTTTCCTCTTTCCCTAGTATTCTAGCCCAACATGCAAAACCCTTTGCTTCTACCCCAGGGCCACACAGGAAGAATGGACAGGACAGACAGGACATGTCTTTGCCCAAATTAGTTTCACTTCCTCTCCACTAGGTCAGGGTCACGGTGATGGAGAACTGTTGTCCATGGACCTGAGGGTTGCATTTCTGTTTTTATCAGTACAAGGCAGGCAAAAGACTTAAGTCAGAGAGCTTGGTGAGGCAATGTATTTTCCGGTTCCCAGCTACATACAGTCCCGGACTTAACGATGGTTCGAGTTATGATTTTTCAACTTTATGATGTTGCAAAAGTGATAGGCATCCAGTAGAAACTGTAATTTCAAATGCTGAATTTTGATATTTTCCAGGGTAGCATTATCCTCTCTTGTGATGCTGGGCATGGGCAGCGAGCCTCAGCTCCCATCAGCCCCTCGATCTCACAGGTAAACAACCGATGCACTTACAACCATTTTGTATCCAGACAGCCATTCTGTTTTTCACTTTCAGTACAGTATTCAATAAATTACATGAGTTATGTAACACTTCATTATAAAATAGGCTTTATGTTAGATGATTTTGCACAACTGTAGGCTAAAAGAAGTGTTCTGAGCACATTTAAGTTAGGCTAGGCTAAGCTAGGAAGTTCAGTAGGTTAGGTGTATTTGAATGCATTTTTCATTTCAGTGTTTCTATTTATATCCTTCCCTGCTCCTGTCTGGAGAATGGTATTCGGTCAATTGAGACTCATTCTGTAGAAAGAGCTTGATTGACACCGGGGAGAGGACACCATTCTCCTTACAGCCTGATGGGACCCCAGGCTGGGACCCCACCACCACTGAAATGTAAACAGCTACATCTTAGACAACCTCTCCATTTCTGAGGATTTTATCCATCTAACTAATTGACTTAATATTGAGGGAGTTTGGAGCTGTCAGACACCCGTCAGTGGCCCAGAGAGAAGGAACTACATTAGATCTGTTAGTAGTTACTTTGTGCCAAACAGAACTGGCATGTGTCTTATGTCTAAAAAGCTGGTCATTGACTTTGAATGGGGTTTTGCTGATGCTATTAGAAAATATTTTACCACTAAATGTGAATAGAGATGAACCATTTCTCTGAAGAGGCAGAAGGTAAGAGATCATTAAACAAAAAGGAAAAATGATACAATTTTGCTTCACGTTTGATGGCATTACTTGTCCCAGAACATCGCTTTGGGAACTCCCCCTTTGATCTTGCAGAACACTGTGAATGGACATAGAGGCATCCATCTAAAAGAATAACCAGGGTACATATGTCAAAACAAAAGAATCTGCCAGGTGTGGGAAAAGCATAGTTATTTAAATAAGTAGAAACTTTAACTCCTCTGTCTGGCTAACTATTAAGTTGTAATTCCTTTGCTACTCCATATCATACCAACCAATTAGTCAGCAATATCCTTCAATGTAAAGAGCGTAGTAAAATTTATTTTTCAGATTTTTCTCATCTTGCTGCCAGGTAATCCCTCCCCAGAGAGTTGCACTCATCCTGATCTTCTGTACAGCATGGAGGCCTTAGGATGATCTGATGCAGGTATATAGTCTTTTCAACGTGTCTCTCTCCTACTTTCTTTTCTTGTTTTCCTGCCTCCATTACAGGTTACCCTCCTTACCCAGATACTTCCGTCCCCAGCAGTTTGGTCCATGATCTCGCTTGTCTCCTCTTTCTGATCAGGCCAGCCTTAGAGCATCCATAAGGCTGCATGATATGGAATGAACATAGGTCACCAGAGTGTCAAAACTCTGGCTTTTTACTTCCTAACTGTGTGATCTTTGTCAAGTTAACTTTTCTTAGCACTTCTGCTTTAAGAAAAAAAGAGTTATGCTACCTCATAGGATTTTTCAGATAATTAAATGAGAAAATGTACATAACATTTATGGCACGTTAAGTGCTCATTAATCAATAATTTTTCTTCTCCTGTTCTGTTCCCCAAAATAGTCCCAGTTTGGAGACCTCTGTCACAGGAATACTAAATAGTTTGGCATTATTATTACCCAAATTTCATTCAGTACTTTCATTCATCATTCTAAAGGACACAATAACATGCCATTTTTGACACCTGCCTCTGGGGAGTAGTAAGTTCTTTTTTTGTCATACATCATTTTCATAAACAGCCCTTTACCCTCACATAATACAGCAGGGTCTCCTCAGATAGAAACTGTGAGGATCCTCAGTGGTTTCACACTTACTAGAAGCCTCTCTTGGACCCCTGGAAGCCAGAACAGTACCAACCAAGAAGTTTCTACTTCTCTTTCACTCAGAGGGCAGTGACTAGAAAAGGTGGGAGGGCTGCCTGCTCAAGTGAGGCCTTCAAAGACAAGGTGGAGGTGAAGAAGAGATGAGAATGTAGCCTGTGGACCTGAGACATGTAGCTGTGGATATAGTAGCCCCTGAGGAGCCATGTGGACAAATTATCCACAGACAGAAAATGGCACCACCTGCAAACAGAGCCTGTGAGACATGGCCAGGGCTTTCCAATATTGCTTTAACCATAAAAAAAATTATGTCCCATCTCAGCTGTCAGTGAAATTTGATTTGCAATTAAATACTGGCCACATAGGTCCCATTTACAAGGAAAAACAACTTGCAGAATCATACATTTTCTTTTCCTTTATATACCTCAATTCCAATTAAGCCAAGTGCTACAGACTCAATTGCAAACAGGGTTGTATTAGTTAAGATAGAGTTGAGGCTGCTGTGAAAAAGAGACCTAAGAATGGAAGTTCATTTTCCTGATGTAACAGTCGGAGCATAGGTTTTCCAGAGCTGGTATGTAACTCCTTGATGTTGGAGACCCAGTTTCCTCCTGTTTGCTCTGCTATTCTCAATACGTAGCTTCCATCTTGTGGTATCAGATGGATGCTCCAGCTCCCACCATCACGTCCACTTTGCAGCTGGTAAGAAAAAGAAAAGGGGCAAGAGAGGGCATCCTGCTTTTCTTTAAAAGCAGTCTGGAGTTCCAAACATCCATTTCATTTGCACAGTATTGGCCAGAACTTAGTCATATGACCACACCTAACTGCAAGGGAGGCTGGGAAATGTAGTCCTAGATGGGCAGTCATGAGTACAGCTGGAACATCACTATAGAAGAAGGGGAGAATATAATATTGAGGCACAGTTAGCATTCTCTGCACAATCAGACAGGACCATAAATCAGCGAAGCCTGCTGGGTATAAGGGCATATGCATATTTTATGTGGGGGGTAGGTCCTGAAACAAATAGGAAAGCCCCACTTTGAGTGGCAGCCACTTTCACCCTAGATAATTCTGTCATGCAGAAATTCAGGCTCAGTGTTCCAGATCTGTGGTTTTCAAGAGAAGAAATCAAAATCAACATTTAAAAAAAAATGTGTCTCCCAATTTTAAAATGTTGACCCCCAATATTTTTTTTAAACACTGTGTGAGCCAAACACATCTGTGGACTGACATCTGAGGCCCTTTGTTAGATTCAATTTGCATGAAAGTGTCAATTGTGCTTCGCTCTCTGCCTGAAATGCAAAACTTTTGAAATCCAAAATTAGAGCTAAAAGACAAAACAGTTAATAAAGTTGTGATCAAGATAAACTCTTTAAAGTAAGTAATGTGTTTGGCTTGTTAGTTGAGCATTGAGACAAGAAAATCATTAGTTAGCCAAGTATTATATTTCAGTTTTGGGTGTGAAGTAATTTTAATCTCTCTCTGGGTTGCAATGACCAGGTGTTAGTTAACCGGATAAATGAATTGGAGAAAACACTCAGGCTCCTTTTTCATGAATAAGATGGAGGCGATCTTCACGGCGGTCACAAAATGTGCTGCTCAGATCTCCTGCTATGGGGGGCATAAGTGACCCAGATGCTGCCCTCTGGATTCGCCACCATGTTCACATCAAGACCATACTTCCATGAGCTGCTCCCAGCCAGTGACTGAGCACAGAAGGGGGACTTCTCCAGGGGTCGACTTTGACTCCAGAACTCCTCATCCACCTGGCCAAAGCTTTCTTGTAACTGCACCGAAGTCTGAGACACCTTCAGCCCAAGCCACCTTCCTTTCACAGGTGTCAGAACTTCTGTCTCCACTTTCTCCTGCTCCCTCCTCCTTTATCCCCGCACAGACCTTCCCCCTCATAAATCCCTTGCACATCTAATCCCATGTGGACACCTGCTTCAGAGCAGACACAAACTCACAAACTAACACATGATGCTAATGATAAAAACAGCAATTATAGGAGCAGTTACACTTTACTGTGTGCTATGTACCAGGCACTGTGCTTACATAAGCACAGTTTCCTGGCAACAATCATAATAATAAAATATAATGGCTAACTTTCTTGAGTATGTTCCAGGACCATGCATTACAGCCTTTCATGCATTGTCTTCACAAAACCTAAAGTGAATAACGAACTGACATTCTCATGATTTTACAGATCTAGATTACAGATCTAGTGGAACTAGATTAGATAGCTGCTCAAGGTCATGCATCTAGCAGGTGGTAGACAGTGATTCAAGCCCAAGTTTGTCCGACTCCAAAGCCTAGTTGCTCATATGTCAGATATTTGTGCACTCCCTTCCCAATTTCTACCACACCCAAATATCACCACATACTAACCCCATGACTTATACTATTTATGAATAGCACCTGTACAATTATTTACTTAATATTTTTCTTTAAATTAACTGATTTTGGGCTTCCCTGGTGGCGGGCGCAGTGGTTGAGAGTCCACCTGCCGATACCGGGGACACGGGTTCCTGCCCCGGTTTGGGAAGATCCCAAATGCCGCGGAGCGGCTGGGCCCGTGAGCCATGGCCGCTGAGTCTGCGCATCTGGAGCCTGTGCTCCGCAACGGGAGAGGCCACAGCAGTGAGAGGCCCGCATACCGCAAAATAAATAAATAAATTAAAAAACTGATTTTTAAAACTCGAATACATCTATTTTAAAAAGAAACATAATATGCCTAAAATAAATGGTAAACTGCTATCCCTTACCATAAATTAAAGATAATCCTAAAAATAATCACAACAAAAAAATTATCAAATTTTATCTAGGCAACATTATAGCATTTAAGAAGATATAACATCTAACTAAAGACTCCAAATCTGAGGTCCATACTCATTTGGTGTATGTGTGTTTTTAAAGGGAGATTAACAAGTGTTAGATGTTAAAAAAAAAGAGAAAAATATGAGCTTCAAACAAAAATTGTTTTCCTGACAAAACCAGAAAGATTGAAAAAAAATTAAAAAGGGACTAACTTTCTCAGTCTGTGACTCAATGCTCTTTAATGCTGTGTCCGCGTATCCCTAAAATCCTCTTGGTGGTACGCTTTGAGAAATAATGACTAACAAGAAAGTGAAGAATGCTCATTTGGATAGAAAAATAATTTTGTACAATTGTCCCTTGCCCCCTAAGGAAAGAAAATCAATTTCATTCCTTTTCAGCCTCCACAGGTTCTCAGTGCACACAATTGTACCCTCTGGTTTATCTGGAGGGTGCAATCTTTCAAACAAACCGGAGCCTGCAGCATGAGGGAGCGCTGCGTTTTGGGCAGGTGTATCCGGTAGAGAAACAAAACACTTCTCTCTGTGGTTAGGCCGCCTAGTACACTAGAGTTCAGCACATTCACAAATCAACCTGCCTGGGAGGAGGCTGTACCATACACATCAACAGCTTGGAGCCTGTGTAAAAACTTCCCAGCCTCTTCAGGTTGGGAAGGCAGCGCTGATCGGGAGCTGAGCCACATTGATGGGAGAGAGAGGGCCACACCACCCGCCGGGCTCCGCATTGGGCCCTTTACAGCCAGAGCCTCCAAGTTACTCATAGAGACAGTGGAAGAAATCCTGCTGCAACAGATCTCACAGCTTTCCAACACATTTTAGGAAATCATAGCCCTCTCCAGAGCTTAACCCAAAAAAGAAGGGACCAGAATCTGGCCACTAGGGATTGGAAATTGCTTGAAACTCAGCAAGGAGGTGGAGAGGGCTTGTCACCAGCCCTCCTTTCTGACTCTGAGTTCCTGAATCAATTTCCCTATATATGTTTGTATTTGGTTTGGCAAGTGGTTTGCAAACTTAGTTGGACCTGGAAATAGAGAATGGCTTGGGATGCCATAGTGGAGAAACTTGGGATGCCTCCATTTATCATCACAAAGTCTCAGTCTTTGTGATGGGAACATAGAGTCACAACTGAAATTTCACAACTGAGATGAGGTCTGACAATGGGTCTATGGCTGATTCCTCATTTTGTACTTCCTTAGACCTCTGGATCTTTAGTATATTATCCTTTTGAATAAATCACCATCCTAGCAGATGTAAGTAGTAGAGGAGAAGGGGGAATAGTTAACATTTGTTGAGTGCTAAACACCTTAAATACCTCATCCCATTTAATGTTAAAACCTCAGTGGGGTTTATATATCATCCCCTCTCTGCCAATGAGAAAATTGAAATACAAAGAGGATAATTGTCAGAGATCACCCAAAGTGAGGTTTCAAGCCCAAGCATTAGGGTTCTGACCCCAGGGGTCACACTGATAACCACTATTCTGCCTTTTGAGTCAGACATACCTGAGTTCAAATACAGGCTCTATCTGCTAGTAGCTGTGCAGCTTTGGGCGAGTCACTCAACCACTGCAACAAATGTTTTCTGTAAAGTGAAGATAAAAATAGTGCCTATCACTTAACACTGGTAAGAAGAGTTGTTAAATGATGTAATGCAGGCAACACGCTTTGCACGGAGCCCAGCATACAAGAAGAGCTCAATAAATGCTGCGTATTGTTAACAACAGAATCATGGCCCGAAAGACTGATCCACTTCCTCTTTGCTTCTGCGATGGCTGTCTTCCTTATAGTTACTACCTGTTGTTGACTTAAGTAGAGCCTTCCGTTTTACCTCAGTCACCCCATGCAGCTGATCTGGGGAGGGAAAGCCCACAAGACAGAGGAAAATGCATCCAGCCTCCTCATACAGCCTTTCCCCCTTGGAGCTGCATGCAGAGAATCATGGCGGGCCCCACAAAGCACTTTCAGAACCATCAAGTGTTTTTAAAGGCAGTGACAAAATCCAGGAGATAGATGGCATTGCAGAGCTGTTTGTCCTAAAAGGTAATGCACTTAATACGGGGACCTCTGAGAACAAGTGTGCTGAAGGGGACCTCGAAGTGTGCTGAAGCTCTCCGTGTGCCCCAGGACGTTTCAGAGAATAAGCCCACTCTAAGAGTGAACAGAGGAATGACCATTCTCTATGAGAACCATAAAGTTTGAAGAGTTTCTACGTATGATGGTTTTAAAACATGTCTGTGAATTCTTTGACACTCCTTGCATCAAGAGGTAGAATCTAATTCCCTTACCCTTGAATATGGGCTGGATTTAAGGACACTGTGTGACTTCTGAGGCTAGGTTATAAAAGATGTTTTAGACTGTTTCTCTCTCGGGTTTTTACCCTTCAAACCTAGCTGCCCTGGTATGAGGAAGCCCAAATGGCAATGGAGATGCCAATATATAGATGTTCCAGTTCTCACCTCCAGTCAAAGTCCTAGAGAACAGACAGCCTTTGAGATGCGTCCAGTCTCAGTCACCACCTGACTGCAACCTCATAGAGACTCCAAGTGAAAACCACCTCCTGAGACCAGTTAACAACAAATGATTCCTGCATTATACTGCAGTAAATAATTGGAACGCTACCATATATTTCAGACAGCTTTGCCTGTGGGGCACTGTTAGTTACCATGAGCTTTACTTTTTATTTCTTAGAAACTATTAGTTTAGCACTTATTCTCACGATGCATAATAATTAATTTTTGTTAGGTATTTATCAAATATTTTTATGATCCACAGTAATCATTTTTATCAATTTTTAAAAATACAACTGTAATAAGAACTGGATACATGTCACTTTATATGAGTTCTCCTGAGGGAAGAGCAACTATTTAGGCTTTCCTTGGAATAAACCTGAGGAGTATTCTTTAGCTGCCTAAGCCATCAAAAATGGAGAAGCTTTAGCCTGAATTGACGCCTGAAGTCCTCTTTGAAGCAGGACTGGAGCCAACAGACAAGCAGAGCCTTGATCCTTAGGTAACACCAGCATGTCAGGCTGTGAAATAATAATGCAGAGGTTGTCTGCAAACCATCAGCCAACTGCCGAGGGTTTTCTAGGAGGTAACTTTTTCATCAACTCTTGTGAATGTAAAACCTGCAACCCTTAGCAGCTTCCCCCCAAAATGAGTATATATATAAACATTAATACATATATATACACACACACAGATGCACACACACACACACACACACACAACACACAAACACACACATAGGGATCCACTATCTTACCTATTGTGTGTCTTGAACAAATTACTTAATCTCTCTGTGTCTCAGGATTTTTGTCTCTAAAATAGAGATAATAAATATTTTCCTCACTGGATTATTGAAAAGTAAATGAGCTTATACTACTTAGAGCCTTGGAGTAGACCATGTTCAATGAGTATTAGTTATTATAATAATCCAGACATATACATACACACTTAGAAAAGAGACTGGAAGAAATTGCGCCAAAGAGTTACTGTGGTTGTCTCTGGGTGATGGGATAACGGATGCTTTTTATTTTCTTCTTTATACTCTTCTATGTTTTCAAAACATTCTATAATGAACCTGTATTTCTTTCGTTTATTTTTTAAAAGACATTATTTCAATAGAAACTCCTTAAAAATCTTAAATGGAGGTGTTTACTGCAAAGATTATAGGATTATGGATAACTCTTTTAATGTTTTGAATTTATTTTTTCAGTGCTCTGATTTTCTTAAATTGATCTTATTAGTGGCATTTTTATGTCTAGGAAAATGGAGATGGAGGATGAATTCATATTCAGCCATGTGGTACAGATTCATGATGTCATAGAGTCTCATTAGATGGTTAGATACAGATCACTGAGGACTGTAGCAATCATGGTGGGCTTCTCAGAGGTGGTGGGGCTTAAGGTAGACATGGGAGGATGGGGACCTTTTCCAGAAGACTGGTTTCATTCATGTCTCACACACACACACACACACACACACACACACACACACTGTTTTGAGCTCCAACTATACCAGGTGTCAAGGGAATAAAGAAATAATCCCTGTTTTCAAAAGTTTACTGCCTAATGGGGGAAATATACACATAAACAAGTAAGCTTTCAATTTAATGAAGTAAAAAAACATAGCTACATGCACAGGTTTCAGTGGGAACACAGGCAAAACACATTAGCCCACCCTGGGGTTTAGATCAGATTCTTGGAAGTGGAGTTTCTTGAGCTAAGGCTTGAGGAATGTCTTAGTTAGCTCAGGCTGCTATAACAAAATACCATAGATTGGGTGGCTTAAACAACAGAATTTTATGTCTCACCGTTCTGTAAACTGGGAAGTCGAAGATTAAGGTGTCAGCAGATTCAGTGTCCAGTGAGACCCCCCCTCTTCCTGGCTTGCCCAAGGCTGCCTTCTCAGGGTATCCTCACATGGTGGAGAGAGAGAGAAGGGGCTCTGGTCTGTTCCTCTTCTTATAAGAGCACTAATCCCCTCAACAGGGGCAACACTCCCATGACCTCATCTAAACCTAATTACTTCCCAAAGGCCACACTTCCAAATACCATCACACTGGGGATTGTGGCCTCAGTATATGGATTTAGGGGAACACAAACTTTCTGTCCATAGCAAAGGAAGAGTCGGTCCCAGGCTTAGAAAAATGGGCATTCCCAGGGGCAGGAGCAGAGAAGCAGAAGTATGAAATGGCATGGAGTGTGCAGTAAGCGATGAGCAGTTCAGTGTTGTCAAATGAGTACTCTTCAAACTCCCCCTTCCCCACTACACACACACGGACTCCTTTCTCCAAACAAAAAATTTTATGTGGGAACCCAGTAGATAAAATAGATACAAGTAGGGGCTGTAGGGGAGACCTCTCCCCAGAGGTGGCTGATGGGGCATGTCCTCACAAGGCCTAAGGCTCCAAAGGCAGGGTCGGGGGCGTGGCTAGGACTAGAGATCCTATAGCACAGAGGCCAGGTCTTGGATGGCCTAATGTACTCAGCCTTGTGGGAATGCAATGGAGCACCACCGAGGGGGTTTCATCTAAGGAGTTCAGATTTGTGCTTGGGAAAAGGGAGTGGCAGCATGAGAAAGAAGTGCCTGAACCTAGAGAAAAGGTCGTAAAGGCTTGAACTAGGGCAGAGGCCGTAGCAAGAGGGTAGGTCATTGGAGCACTTCACTGATACTACTTCTCAGAAGATGATTTTCCACTAGCAGATTTTGTAGAGGGAGGCCTGGCTGCCTATATGGTGGATGTCAGCCCCTACAGCCATCCCACAGTCCATCATTCCTACCAACCTCTTTCCATCTGCCATTTACCCATGCAATCCCAATAGCCCAGCTGAATCTATGCCTATTTTAAAAATAAGGGCTAAGATAAGGGTCTGTGGCTGTGGTGCTGAATTTTACATGTCAACTTGGCCAGGCCAGTATCTAGTGGTACCCAGATATTTGGTCAAACACTGGTCTGATGTTGTTATGAAGGTATTTTTAGGGTAGATTAACATTTAAGGGACTTCCCTGGTGGAGCAGTGGTTATGAATCCACCTGCCAACTCAGGGGTCACAGGTTTGATCCCTGGTCAAGGAAGATTCCCCATGCTGTGGAGCAGCTAAGCCCGTGCACCACAACTACTGAGGCCACGTGCCACAACTACTGAAGCCTGTGCACCTAGAGCCCACACTTCGCAACAAGAGAAGCCACCGCAATGAGAAGCCCGCGCACCACAACGAAGAGTAGCCCCTGCTCGCTGCAACTAAAGAAAGCCTGCGTGCAGCAACGAAGACACAATGCAGCCAAAAATAAATAAATTTATTAAAAAAAAATTAAACCAGTGGACTTGAGTAAAGCAGACTACCCTCCATAATGTGGTGGGCCTCATAAAATCAGTTGAAGGCCTTAGAGAAAAGGAAAAAGAATGACTTCCCTGGGGAAGAGAGAATTCTTTTGCAGCCTGCCCCTCTTCCCTTGGTCTCCAGCCTGCCAGTCTATGCTCCAGATATTGGACTGTGAGTCTCCAAATTGCATGAGCCAGTTCCTTAAAATCTATCTCTCTTTCCATTCTCCATATATATGTATACTACTATTACTCCTATTATCATATATACTATTGGTTTCTCAGGAGAACCCTGACAAATGCAATGGCTTAACCCATTGTCCAGTTACCCTATTGTCCAGATAGAGGCAGGAATAAAATGCCAATTTGTAACAACTAATTAATTCAACTTCACTGCACCTCCTTCCACAATGGTGAGTTCAGAAGGCAGAGCAGGTCATTCTTTTAATTGGCATTCCTAAGGCGCGGCTCTGATAACATCACCAGCCCGCTTAAAATCTTCAGTGATTCTCTGTAGCCTTTCAATAAAGCCCCAATTACATGGTCTAACATTCAGGAGTCTCCGTGCCCAGAATTCAATCTTCATTCCCAATCCTACCTCTTATGACCTGATAAATGGATTATTGTGCACCAGTATCCATGCCCTCCCTCTAATAAGACTGTCCATCCACACCCTTTTCCTTGTAATTCGTAGTCTCCCTGTGGGAAGAGTGATAGATTCCTGCTCCATTGATTTGGGGTTTGTCCACATAACTTGCTTTGCCCAGTGAAATGTAGTCAAATATGATATATACCAGTCCTAGCAGAAACTTTAAATGCTTGCGTAGTTTGGCAGAACTGAGGGCAGGTGGTCTCTAGGAAGGTGCGGAAGGAGAGTGTAAAACTCTCTCACAAAGATCATTTTACTTTTCAAGTAACAAGAGTAACAGCTGCCCCTCATGCAACTTTTTCTTGGAAGTCCAGATATTCCGCTCTGTTGTAGGGTGAAATTTTTTCATTTTAAGGCAGTGAGCAGCCTCTTTTTCTTGAGGGTTTGTTCAGTCACTTAGGATTTGGGATGTTTACATGACAGGCCAATGGATTTCTTTGGATCTTAACTCAGTATTTTGGAGGGAAATGTCTTAAAATGGTGCCTTGTTTTATTTTTACCATGTACCAGGTAAGAAAAAAAAAATCTTAACATCTGGCACCAACTCCCAATTTGAATATAAAATGTCTTTGTTTAGGACAATAGCTTTATTGGTCCTTTGGGATGGAAAGTGAGATCCTAAGACATGGGAGAACACGTGGGGGGAAAATGAGAGATGGCTAAACTGTTCTGCTTTAGAAATAAATAAGAATGAGGGCAGAATGGGGAGGCAGAGGGAGAGTGCTGAAATTAAAGGAAAGTGGAAAGAGAGAAAGAAGAGAAAGAACAAGTTTAAGCAAAGGGCAAGAGGCTGGTTGTTTGAAGCAGAGACCTCCAGTTATCTTCAAAACCCTGTTCTTCCCTTCTTGCATAGTAAAATAGTTCCAGCTGTGCACCTGACAGCCCTGTCAGAGACTACACTTCCCAGGCTCCACTGCAGCCAGCGTGGTCACATAACTACATTCTTGCCAGTGAAATGAGAATGGAAGTGATGTGTCCAACTACTTGCTCAGGAGGAAATCCTTGGTCTCCATTCCCTCCTCTTCTCCCCTTACAATGGGCTGTTTGTAGATGTGGTTTGACCTGGCTTTGACTCTACAGATCAGGACACAGTCACTCCCAGGGGACGGCAAAGTAACATGACGGAAGGAACTGTGGGAAGCAAAGTGTCCACTCAGCCTAGACTGGGAGAGAGAGATAAAGCCAAGTGTTTTTTCTGTGGGAGAGTCAGGGCGCCAAGGGGAGGATCTCATTGTTTCAGCAGCTTAGCTGAAATCTTATCTAATACAATGGCAAAATCACTATGGGATTTTTGAAAAATGGAGATAACTACTATTCGGTTTTTTTTACTTTGCATTTTTCTGTGTTATAAACCCTTCGCAAAATGTGTTACAATGTATGAATAAGTAACCTGGCAGAAATCAGGGAGAGTATCTGGGTGCCGTAGCTGGGCAACAGAGCACAGACAAGGAAGAGAATATGTGCAGTCTGGTCCAGAGGCTGAAAGAATTCCACAGAAGCAGGAGCTCCAAGCCAGATTGCCATAACAATGAGAGCCCACCTGAATCTCAGGGAGGGTCTGGACTTTGCACAGGGTATGGAATGGAGACATGATCCAATTCAATCTAGAACCTTGGGGTCAGGATAACTCCTACAAACACCTGGATCAAAACAGTGATTAATCCAAGAAGGCAGGAATATGTAATGATTAAGAGTACAGATTCTAGGGAATTCCCTGGCAGTCCAGTAGTTAGAACTCTGCACTTCCAATGCCAGGGGCCCAGGTTCAATCCCTGGTCGGGGAACTAAGATCCTGCAAAGCCACATGGTGCAGCCAAAAAAGAAAAAAAAAAAGAGTACAGATTTTAGAGTCAGACTGAATGAGTTCCAATTTCTGCTCTACCAACTACAACTATGTGACTTTGGGGAAATAATTGAAAACCCTAGCCTCAGTTTCCTTATCTGTAAATTGGGTATAATAAAAATATCCACCTCATAATGTTATCATAGAGAATAAAAAGGAATAATGTACGTAAAACACTCAGCAGAGTGTGTGAGGTATGATGAGGGATCAATACAGACTGGCTTTTATTAATAATAATATTAATTAACTTCATCATGATATTAAAATGAGATCCTAGTTATTATTCAAGGTTTAGAGAAAAATCATTAACTTTGAGACTCCTCTGGCACAGTCATAGGCTCAGATGTTTCTGATTTGACAGAAACAAGTGGAAGGGTTGGGAGCAGGGCATTACTCTAGCATGTGAGGTGTGGCAGGACCAAGTATCAGTGGCTCCATTGTTCAGCCGAGAAAACAAAGAAGTTGAGAAAGGTGCCTGAGGTAGCAAGTTAGTGGCAGAAATAGGACTAAGATAGGGGTCTCTAGTTCGAGTTCCAAGGCATTTTAGCAAAGCCAGGATGAACAAAATAAGAACAGTGTTAACCTGCAGTTTCAGGTGCCCTGGGGCCTGTCCCCATACCTCGCTCCTCCTTCCCACGGTGTCCCCCTCTCAGTAAGCTACCCACCATCACTCAGGAACTCAGGCAGGAAAGCCACAGTGGTGCTGTACTTCCTGTTTTCCCTCACCCCTTACTTCTAATCAGCCCTCAGGTGGTGTCTATTTCATCTCCGAAATCGCTCTCAAATCCATCCACTTCCTTCTACCTCCACTCCCAGCCTACTTCAAACCAGCTACAGTAGCCTCTTAATTGGCACCTATGCTTGCTTTCTTCATTTTTCTCTCCTCTTGGCAGCCATAGGGATTTTTTTAAACCCAAATATCAATATCCCTGTCCTGCCTAATGCCTCCTACTGGACTCCCACGGCCCCAGGAGGAAGTTCAGCCAGCTTTACCCTGTTAGTGTCAGCTCAAACCCCTCCCCACTGCTGCTCTCGAAGCCCAAACCACACCAGACAGTTCTTCTGTCTCTAGAACAGAGAACAGAGCCCCTGAGTCTTTGAATGCTGTTTCCTCTGCTAGAACACTGTTTCCTTCTCTACCTCCCTTCATCTAACTAATAACTCATTCACTCAAAAACATATTTATCAAGCTCCTACAATGCTAAGCCCTGTTCTAGACCACAGATAAATAACTTCTTTGTGCCATGATCTCTATTAGAAATCTTGTGAAACCTATGGACCACTTTCTCAGGCTAATGCCTCTTTTTTTTGGGGGGGGATGATGAATTCTATGTAAATATCACTGTTTATTTCACTGGCACCTCAGCACTATGGTTAGATAAGGTAGATATTATTGTGCCTCCCCTTTTCCCCAACACATTACAAACAGGGTTGAAAAAACTACAGTGAACATTGATATGGGAGGCAGAATAATGGCCCCCCCCAAGGAAATGACCAAAGAAATTTTCACATACTGATGTATGGGAAATCATTCTGGCTTATACATGAGTTAACTTGAAGTTTATGCTAACTAGAATAGCCTATTTGTGGCCTAAAACATATATTGTACATCTGCTTTAATTATTAAAGAAAAGGGCACACTGACCATAAGTAAAGAATATCCATATTAAAAATAAAGATTAAATGCCTCCCTTCCTGGAAAGCCAAAGCTGGTACTCCTTCCATGATAAGATTCCCTTCCCATGTGCCAAGGCCATACTGACTCGCTGTGTATGTGCTGACCTGCTTTTTTTTGAAACCTTCAAGGAATGTGTCCCTGACGTTTGACGTTCTTTGTTCTGAGAGGAAACCATGTTTCTCCAGAGCAGTTCCTCAGCGTTGTCTGAGAGACTGTCTTTTGGGCCAGAATCCTCACTTTGGCTCAAATAAAACTCTTTTCTATTCCTAAAAAAAAAGGAATAATGGCCCCCCCAAAGATGTCCATGCCCTAACCCTTGGAACCTGTAAATATGCTATGCCACATGACAAAAAAAAAAAAAAACTTTCCGAACGGAATTAAGGACTTTAATATAGGGAGGTTATCCCTATGGGGAGAGTATCTTGGATTATGCAGGTGAGTCCAATGTAATCAAATGGGCCCTTAAAAGTAGAAGAGGAAGGCCGACAGAAGAGTTAAAGAGATAAGATGGAAGGAGAGGTAGGAGAGATGTGAGACTTGAGAGGGACTTGACCTGCCAGCTAGCTTTAAAGATGGAGGAAGAGGTCTATTATATAGGTTGGATTATGTCCCAGGCTGATGATTTTTACATTCATAGAGCAAACGCGGGGGATCATAAAAGAAACCAAATGTATTGAAGTAGTTAGTGAAATATTTTAAAATTGTGATACAGTAACATATGTGTTTCTTTATCATTGCGTTAAATAACAAGATTTAGCGGTGGGTCTAAAAAATACTTTAACCTATAAGAGGCCAGTGTAAATGACATTTCAAGATATCTGTAAAACAGTCATGGGTGACAAAGTCTCAAGCACAGTTCATATGACTGTGGTTTGTTGCCTACGTTCACAGTGAAAGGAAATGCTAAATTTCAGTTAGGGATTAGTGAAAATAAAGATGTAATTTTTGTTCTAGCTAAATTCATAGAACCCAAATGCTAGGCATAGACTCCTAGCAGAGGAGGGTCCCCAAGTTTAGGTTCAATCCAAGGAATATAGTAAGAAAATTAAGAGCTTACGATCTAGTCAGGGGAGATTGATAATAAACACAATAACTTTCAGATGGTGATGAGCTGTTTAAAGATGATAAACAAAATCATATCGGACTATAATGAATCATTTAAAGAAAATAAATAAAGTGATACAGAATGACTAGTAACTAGGGTGGTTGATTAGGGTGATTAGAAAAGGTCTCCTGAGGAGGTGACCTCAGCTGAAACCCAAAGGAGGAGAAGGAGCTGGTTTCATGAAAAGCCAGGGGAGAGGGTCACAAAGAGGGGGACAGCAAGAGGCAGGCTGGGCTTGGCAGTGGCGGGAGATGAAGTCGGAACAGGCACATGTAAGTCTCAAAGGCCAGTGGGGGAGGTCCTTGAGCAACTGCTTCAGTCCTCCTCATAAAAATTAGGATGCCATTGGATTTCCCTGGTGGCACAGTGGGTTAAGAATCTGCCTGCCAATGCAGGGGACACGGGTTTGAGCTCTGGTCCAGGAAGACCCCACATGCCGCAGAGCAACTAAGCCCGTGTGCCACAACTACTGAGCCTGCGCTATAGAGCCTGCGAGCCACAACTACTGAGCCCTCGTGCCACAGCTAGAGAAAGCCCACGTGCAGCAATGAAGACCCAGCACAGCCAAAAATAAATAAATTAATTAATTAAAAAAAAATTAGGATGCCATTGATACAGCAATCTGGGGTTATTCTAGGAGCCCTTGAGATACCAGGAGTGAAAGGACCTAATGAACGACACTCCCTGGGAGCTTCTCATGGCTCATATATCATCTCGTTTAACCCTGCGAGTGCACACTGTTGTCCTATGAACCGGGAGGGTCCCCATTTCTCTGAGGGGAAATGCTTAAGGTCATCTGCTTAAAGTCTCATCGATGGTATATGACAAAGCTGGGATTCTGACGAAGCCCTTTCCCTTGATCAACACCTTTTTCTACCTCTTGTCTATGGATAAAGCATAAATTCTTTCAAATCAAAGTCACCTGCCTCCCCAGTGGCTCCCAGGACATGCCTGTCTGCGATCCTTTCCCCTTTGCAGAACAGTGTCTCCCGGGAGGAGAAGTTAAAAATCTAAATGCAGCAGCTAAAAGCTGCAGGGCCTGGGGGAAGCCACTTAGCCCTAAGCTCCTAACTGTTAAAACAGGCATAACCATGGCAACACATTCCCAGGGCTTTTATTAAAGAATCTGACTGTGAAAATCCGCTTAACTCAATGTAAGGAGGAGAGGTTCTCTCCAAGTGTGCTGGTCGTTCTCCGCAGCACCCTGAGGGGTTAAAAGCATCTCCACCCCGCCCCCCCCCCCCCCGCAGGGCAGCCCTCCGCCCACTGGGCACTCTCCGTCCTTTTGTAAGACAGAAGCTCCAATGAGCGCTTCTGTGCACCCTTGGGTCCGTCCCCCTCCCGAGAGACAATCCTCTCACAGTAGATATGTCCACCTTTCTAAAATAGCCCCAATGCAGGTAGCGTCTCCTACTCATTTTCAAGGAGGAGAGAAAAAGAGGGAGAATTGGGCAGAGAGTGAGGGTTCAGTCAAACCTTCTCTATTGTCACTCTCACTCTTGTTTTTCTCTCCCTTTTGCCATTTCTCCAACTTGACCTCAGAGCCTGCCCCTAGAGATACCTCTCAGGATCCCCCTCTGGTTGGCACTTTGGCCTAAAGTATTTGGACTACAGGTTCTCCCTGCTTCGTCCACCTGCTGCCTCCAGGATGAGGAAAGACATCAGCAGCTCTGTGCCTGGTTTGTTCAAGGCCTTTGTCCAATTCACTAAGACCTTACTGGACTGGGAAACATTCCAACTTCCAGTGGTGCTGGGGGCATTGGAAGTACATTCCACGCACTGTGGACAGCCTATTTCAGACCTAGTGGTACATCTTCTCACTTCCTTTATTTCTCCGTCACCAGCAAGACTGAGGATGCCCCAGAAATGACAGTGGTGAGCTCTTTACTGAGTCTCCCATTTGCTGAGTGCATTACCTCATTTAAATTTAATTACATTATGAGGTGGGTACTGTCATTATCTCATCCAATAAAAAATTATTATTTTATAGAACCAGAAACTGATATTTAGAAAGTTTAATAACTTCCCTAAAGCCATTTAGGGTTTTAGTTAACTCAGGTCATCTGATTCCATGGCTTTTACTTGCCCAGATGTTGTCTCCTGGTCAAAGAATGAATCTAGAACGTTACAGTGCTGATTAAACCGAAGTCTACTTTGGGCCCAGAATTGATTTGTCAACATGAGGTGACATGGGTAGTGTTGTGTCATGGGGATTCTTACACGTATACTGTAAATGGTCAGAGATACCTTTGTGAATGGAAAGTATTAACTGTCCCTGAGCTTCTGCAGGAGCCTCATGGAAACGAGGGCTCTGACTCATAGGCGCTGCAAATACCCTAATGGTGGCAGCAGCCTCCTTTCTGATGTGGCTTCCTTCTCAAGCTTATCTTGACAAACTGCTAGAGAGAAATAAAATTCCTTCCATGGGACTAATTCCTCCTCATCTTGGCTGCAGCACATCGGGGGGAGGAAAAGCAAAGAGAATCAAAGAGAGTGAGCGGGTGAGCTTCTGGCTGAGGCTCGTGAGGAAGATGGGCTTCCCCAGCCTGCACAACCTGACAGTCTGCACTCACGTTTGACAGATGGAACATACGTGAAGGGTTGGATGGTACCCTCAAACTGTCTTCACAACGCAACAGACAATGAGCGTTACCAGGGAAAAAGCAAACAGTATGAAAGAAGAAACTTGTTGGAAGAAGTGAGAGGGCCATTCGTTCTCAGCCTGTCACTAAGTACCCCAGGACCTAAAGCCTTCCTTGGCCCTGGGCCCTAGCATGCTTCGGGGGGCTCACTGCCATCTCTTGGCTTCAGGTTCTCCTTGGAGATGGCAGCTCCCTGAGGGCAGGGATGTGGCTCCATGTTCTGTTGTTTCCCCAGCACCCAGCACAGAGTCCACCACGTACTGGGTGCTCAGAACCCCCTTGGTGAATAAACTCATGAAATTCTGAGACCCATAAGGCAACCTATAGAGTCCTTTGAAATCAAACCCATTTTCTCCTGGGAAACATAGACCCTTGGTAACAACATGGGGACAAAAGCTGGCGTGGGATCAAAGCCAATGCTACCTAGAGAGACTCCTAAAAGGAAAAGTGTATGTCAAACTATAATGGGTAATTTTGTACTGATAGGAAGCCCTGCTCCACGTTTTTGATACCAGCTTTTACTTGGGTTAAGAACATTCCTGTTTCCTTTGTTTGAATATGAGACTTACATCTCCACTTCGGTACACTCAAACTCAAGGTTGAGCTCTGAGAGGCAGCACGGTGAAGGAGCTGAGCAGTCAGGGCCCTCACAGTGCCGTGTTTGTACCCATGTACATGTGTATAGAAACCTATAGTGTGTGTGTGTGTGTGTGTGTGTGAATACACATGTATATTATGTAAACATTATTGTAATATTATGTAAATGTTATGTAATATTATGCAAACACTGTATATAATATATTATATGAATATATATATATATACTCTAATCATAATCACGGTACCATTGAGGTCTCTGAGGCTGTCACTCAATAAATAACATGTCTTTTCCCTATCCTGGTTCTGAACAAGTTAAAAAATAAAATAGAAGAGAAAGCCAGAAGCCAAGATGTCACCTTTGTGGCTGATAAAGCTGGGTAGGAAGACAAAGCCTATGTGAGAGTTATATGAGCTTGCTTCCTGAGCCCCAGAATCAGGTGGATTTTCCACCCATTCTCAGCAGTGCTCACCAGGGGCAGGGGGTGGAGAGAGGCCAGCACGGAGGGACCTGTTCTGGGAGGACTTTCAGCAGGAAGGATCAGAGAACACGCACTCTCCTTGGCCAGGCCCTGGTCTGAGAGTACACAGGGGACTGAGCTGAACATTCCCAGGTGTTTTCCCCAAATTTACCAATGAGATCAATCACTCCACCTTCAAGGTGTGGCATGTATGAAAGGGGGGAGAAAGAGAGAGAGAGAGAGAGACCCAGAGTTATATTAATCAATCTGTAGCATTTAACCACATGAATTAAATGTATGTTTACAGGTTGTCTCCCACCTTTGACCAGAAGCCCCTTCAGGGAAGGGATTGTGCTTTATTTATCTTTGCTGGTCAGTGCCTTGTACTTGGAGGCATGCAAATGTTTGCTGAATGAATATGGACCTGGAGTCCAGACAGCCCCCAGTTCAAACCTCCTTCTCGGCATTACTGTGGAAACACGAGCAGACTATGTACCCAGAGGTTGCAAATGGCTGACAAACCACATCTAACTCAGACATATGTTTGGCCCACAGAGCATTGGGCCACCACTGTCTTAAAAGTTGTAAATTAGCAGGCAATACTTAAAACTCAGGAAATTTCATATAAAGATCTAGATTTCTAACTTCTGCTGAAAACTTGGAAGACTGGATGTGGTCGATTGATTGCAAAAATGGCCTCAATTCTTCACCCCTCCCTTTGTCCGCACACTTTGCAATGTCACTTTACAGTTCTTCCCATAAAGGGTTGGAGTCTATGTCCCCACCTTTTTCCTCTGGATCAGCCTTGTGACTTGCCTTGGCCAATAGAATATGACAAAAATGACAGTGTGCCAGTCCTGAGCCTGGACCTAAGAGGCCTTGGACAGGTCTACTCTCTCTTTCTTGGAAACCTGCCAAGATCCCATGTGAACAAGCTTGGTCTAGCCTACGGGAAAGTGAGACATCATACAGAACAAAGACAAGTTATTTCAGTTGCAGGATTGACAAGTCATGTCTTAAACCTTCCCTGCAGCCACGCTTTCTTTATCTATGAACTTTAACAAGAATGTTCATTTTAAATTGTTTGTGTTGTCCTAATTGAGAGGCGTCGACTCTCACTAGTAACATTTCATTGTCATTCTTGGGCTGTTGTTTTTCTCATCACTGAGTTAACGGTAAACCAAAATAAAAGTTCTTATAACCATGACTATCAATAGAGATTGAGAGAGGTATATACTCTAAGCAAAACGAGAGAGTGGAGGGGGAAATGTCATCTTGCATCCACTCCCTATATGTACCTCAGTTTAAGCTCTTGATTTAAACCCTCTCAACTTCTGTTTTTTCTGTAAAATGGGGTTAAATACACTTGCCTTGGAGGATTCTTTAAGAATTGAGTTAGCTTTAACAAAACAGATAGTGGTTTGGTGCATAAATTCTGGAACTAGACTGACAGGGTTTAAATCCCAGATTTCCCACTTATTAACTAAATCCATGCATAGTGCCTAGACAGATGCAAACTGTTCCTAATAGATGTTCAATAAAGTTACTTTAGTCCATACCCCCTGTAAGAATTATTTCTAATCTTTACATTGTTCTAGTAAATGATTTACAATCAAAGCTAATTTTAAAGCAGATTATTATTTTAGAAATATCCTAAGAATAGGGACCAAAACAATGTCAATATGTTGAGTATTAAATAACTTTGATAAGAATTATAAAATATTTATACCTTCTGATCAAGGTACAACCACCTGAAGATAGCCCAGAAAAATAACATAAATGCAAAAACACTTAGATATTTACGGCATCTACTTATGCAATGGAATATTTAGCCATAAAATAAATATTACTGTGGAAAAACATGAAAATTTGTTCAGAAAATAATGTTAAATGAAAAATATATATATACAAAAGAGTATATACATATTAATTGCAATTCTACAAAAATACAACTACACATTGAAAATGATCGGAAGAGAATATTGAATAATATGAATAGTTGTCATTCCAAGTTTGCAAGATTTTAATAAAATTATCAACAAATATACTATAATTTTAAAGTTTGGAAAATGCAGATCATTATGCTATACTATCATAAAAAGTGTAAGTATTCATAGGCCATTACTCAGAGAGAATAACAATATATTTTTATTGGTATTTATCAATAAATTTAATTGAGCATTGGTATGTTTTATTGGTAAGCATAAGAACAAGCTATTACATAAGCAAAATTTTTTATTCTCTTAAAACCTGCAATCTGAATGTTTACACTAGGACTCTTTCCCTCACTCCCACTCCCAAACCCACATTCATTCCTCCTTGTTTTTAAAAACGAAACAGAACAAAACAAAATTCCGATACTTCTAGCTGTCAATCAGACTATATCAGGGGAAATAAAGGTTTCATCCTCACCAGCGACAGCATGTTGTGTTCAGCCCACCAGGTAAGCAGCGTAATCCCATTTCTCCGGGTTCCATGTTGTCTGATGGAACATTCGTACACAGGGCGTCACAGTCACACTCAGCTTCCGGCATGTCCCCCTCTGGTTGCATGTGGAAAAGAAGATCTCCCTCCTCCTGGATACTACTGCTGAGTAGAAACCACTCCAACATTCTTCCAAAGAAGGATTTGGGTAATTTGTGGTTTATTTTAACAGTGGAGGAAGGGAGATACTGACTAAAGACAGCTTCATTGATGAGCTAGCGGAACTCAGTTCTCTTCCTGAATCTTGCCAGTTGAGTATGGACTCTGGTTTTCTTGTCTGTAAAATGGCTGATTCTTTTTGTCCTTTCCTACTTCACAGGTGATGATGGTGGTGGTGATTCTGGTGAGAGCAGCTAATGAGAACCTACTATGTGCCAGACCCTATGTTAAGCTCTTAACCCTCATTATCTCATTTCATCCCCACAAAACCCCATGAGAATGGTATTTGTATCATCCACAGTTTTATATTTGAGAAAACAGAAATTTGGAGAAGCTACACAATTTGCCTTTGGTCGCACAGCTAACAAAGGGCCATAAAAGAACTTAAACTCAGATCCATCTGATGCTAAAACTTGGCTTTTAACCTTGATGTCAATTTATAAAACATCATAGGAAAGCATGTTAAATATCCAAAGAGTCTGGAATAGACATATTAGAAGATTAATGAAAGGATATTTCATGTTATTATTCTTGGTATGTAGTATAGGTTCCAAAACAAACTTCATTTCCCAAACATTCTTCTCTACTTGGGAAGAAAAACAAACAAAAAAAGTTGTGTTTTCTTTTTAAATTGCTCTCAACCCATGGAACTTGCAGTCATGTGATACCAGCTCAGAGCACCAGAAGGGACTTTCAAGGTTATAGAGACCAGTCACCTCCTTTCATAATTGAAGACACTGCAGCTGGGAGAGCCGAGGGTCATGGCCACACAGAGCTCCAGTCCAAGCTTGATTTTGCCAGGCCTTGTTTAGTTCCCTCCTGGCCCCTTCCTCAGAGCTTTAATGTCTGTTCAGATGATTCTCGGAAGCATTGAAAAATTCACTTGTCCTCTCCCCATCTCTGTCTCCCTCCCTCCCCCGCTCCACCAACCACATCCTTGGGCCCTCAGTCATCGTCAAGCTGTCCGTACTTGTTGGGTTGCCTGTTTTCATAGTGCTCCACACGCAGGTGCAGGAAGGGCTGCAGGTGTGAGCTTTGATTAGGTGGTGAGCAACTCCCCCAGACTTCAGCTATTCTCAGGTAACCACGTTCCAGGCAGTCTCATCACTCTGCCGCAGACAGTGGGTCCCTGACTCCACCACAAATTTGAAGGCACCTGCATCCAAGATGTCTGCAGAACTGCATCTCCAACCTTTGCACAGATTCATGCAGTAGCAAAGGAATGAAATATAACTCTGCAAAACACAGAGATCTGTAGAAATACAGCTGACGAAGGCCCATTCTTTAACGTTTCAGTTAGACCCAGTCGAAAAATTCTCTATAGAACATACACCAATCAATCTTTTGCCAACGACTTTTGCATGAAACTGTCCCTGACGTGGTCACTACTGTGTTAATAAATCCAATGGCCAATTCTCACTTCTCTTCCACTTGAACCTCAGTAGCATTTGACACCGTTGAAGACAGTGTAAGTGCCCAGATAATAATGTCACTTGGCTGAGAGGTCCATGCGTGCCTCAGTGACAAAGTTTTGGTAGTCAACACCAAAGTGGACAAGCATTCTTTGTAGTTGTTGAACATATGTTTGTGCTGAAGAGAACTGTGGACATGTCCCTCTATTTTATTGTCTTTAGGAAGTACCACATTTGTCAAGTCATATAAATCTCTTAATAGAAATCTGTTAAGCCTAAGAGGATGTAATATTACAACTACTACCCACACCCCTTCCACTTGGTGTCAGTCCGCTATGCATCAGGAATTGCATAGTCTAGTGGTTAAGGTCACAGACTTACTGGAACCTTCTGGAGCCTCACCACTTGGGTTCAAATTCTGGCTCTAAGGCCAACCAGCTTAGGGAACAAGAGAAATGTAAAACACGTAAGGCTACCACGAGCAGTTGCCTAAGTTGTTCACTGCACAAAAGTACTCTGCCAACAAGTGAGCGGTGGCTACAGTTATACCCACAGTCCTCTCACCAAGCCCTGTGTCCAGTGCAAGTTTATGTCCGCCTGAAGGAGGGGGCACTGCTTGCAGAAGTGTGTGCCCATGAGACTTCAGACGAAGTGACTTTTTCTAATTTACACAAAGGTACCAAATGGACTAGCAGCAACTCTGAAACTGGGGCCTCTCTCATCAATATAATTTTGTTGTGGGATCAGTTACATTTAGAACTTCAATGCCCAGAACACCACCTGGCACACAGCACTCAACAATACTTGTTGAATGAATTAAACAATCTGAGAATTATCTTCATGAAAAAGTTGTAAAAATAATGAACAATAGATCACTGTAGGAACCTCAAAAAATAGTCAAAACTATGTTCATAATAATACTAAGGACTTACTTGTCTGTTTCGCTCATTCTCTACAAGAGTTCAGAGTTCATTGATATGGTTCCGGATTCCACATTGCAACTAACTTTTAAGAAACTATAACATCAATTTTTGGAGTACTTTCAAAGAAAAATATCCACAATGATTTGAAAAGTCTATGAAAATACTTCTTTTTGTTCATGTGAAGCTGAATTTTCTTCATATATTGCATCCAAAACCACACATGGCAAATTGCACCAGACTGAATGCAAAGACAGATATGCAATCCAACTATCATCTATTAAGTTAGACATTAAAGCAATTTGCAAAAATATAAAACAATGGCACTCTTCTCATTAAAACTGTTGTTTAGGAAAACATTTTTTATTTAAGAATGTGTCATTCACAGATGTAGAGAACAAACGTATGGACGCCAAGGGGGGAAGGTGGTGGGGTGGTGGTGGTGGGATGAATTGGGAGGTTGGGATTGACACGTATACACTAATATGTATAAAACAGATAACAAATAAGAGCCTGCTGTATAAAAAATAAATAAAATAAAATTCAATAAACACACAAACAGAAAAGAATGTGTCATTTATGTTAACATTTAATGGATCTATTATTGTTACTTTGAATGAATTAATGTATACATATTTTGTCATTTATCCATTGTAATTTTAGTTTGGTTAACATTAATAACTACAACTCACATCAACAAAAACTCTTTAGATTTTTCAGTGATTTTTAAGAGTGTAAAGTGGCCCCAAGACAAAAAAGTTTGAGATATAAAGCAAACTAGGTTATCAAAAACATCTAGGGAACTTTGTCAAAATACATATTCTGGTGCCCATCCCTCTAGATCCTGATGCAGTAGAGCTGGGATAGAGCTCTGAGAATTTGTATTTTATAAAACTCTTCCAGTAATTCTGATTATCAGTCCCTGGTAGAAACAATAAATATAATAGAAGTTCGGGGAAATACAGGCCCAGAGGGGGCATGCACTATAATTGTCAGAGAAAACTTCAGTTATCCAATAAATATTTAAGTATCCAAGCACATACTAACTTCCAGGCAATATTGGGAACATTGGCCAAACACAACCCCTATCCGGAAGAAACTCACTGACCAGTGGGAGAGATGAAGAGAGCAGGCAAGAGATACTGCACACAGTCATGGGGTCTGTGATGGGGAAAACGGGATGCTGTGGGAACACAGAAGCAGGGCATACCACTTCAGAGAGCTGGCCTTAAATGATGGAAGGTTCTGGAAAACTGAGGGGAAAGGGGTGACAAAGACCTAGATTAAAGGTAATGACCTGGAGGTCGAAGGTCACAATGTCCATGTCGTGAGCAGTACATTGACCAACCCGGCTGGCATGGAGGGCTGGCTAAAGAACAGAGCATGATAAGGTCAGGGAGGTTGAGGGGGCCAGACGATGGAGGAGTTTAACACCAATGAGCTGCTTGGAGTTTGGTGAAGATATGATGAAAGATACGCTTTAGGATTATAACTCTGGTGACATGTGGAGCCTGAGGGGCTGAAGAATGGGAGGCCTGCTAGCTGGCAATTAGAATAATGTGATTCTGGGGGCCATCCAGGACAGGCAGGAGAATAAGCAGCAGTGTTCATGCCCGTGGTCTGAAAGAAATTAGATAAGCTGCTGAAAATCAGACAGTGGGATAAAATAAATTTAATAAACCCTCCCTGAACTTTCTATGCCCCTTTTGTTTAGATTCTGTGAGTCATTTTATAGCAGCGGCTCTTGAAATTTTAGGCTCGTGGACTCCTTTGACAATCTGATGAAAGCTTTAAACATTCTCTCCACGGGGGGAAGAAAATAAATTAAAGCAAAAAACTATGCGTGACTAGGCAGGATTTTCTCCACTCTCATGTTCCTTTACCCTCTTAGCTTTTTCTTCTCCTTCTTTCTAAAAGAGGTGTCATTTGATAAGAGGAAAAAAATTTAAAAATAATAAAAAGATTCAGCAGAATAAGGCACCAGAGTTTTCCTGTACGTGGTAGTGAGTATTGGTAGCAGAAACGTTGGGGGTAGAAATTTCACTCTGAAGTCCAGGAAGCCCCTTCCTAGGGAGCCCAAAAGAAGCAATATGCGGGGTGGGGGGGGGTGGAAACAGGGACAGAGTCCAAGTTTGGTGGAAAAGGAGGGGAAGAACTAGATTACATAGGGTTTGACTGATGCTTTGTGGAGAAAGTAAAGAGCTGTACTCGATGAGTAGAGGGACTTCCGAGTAGTAAGGCTTTCTTTCCGGAAATGGACTGTAGCTTTATACCCACCAGACATGGTAGCCATAACCAAGAGCAGGTGTTACCTCTTTGCTTCTTATCTCAGTTTCTTGTGAGCCCTCATCTGCCACTGCATTTGGGAACTGTCTTCCCCCAGTCAGGGCTGCTGGTCACAGTTGTGCAGGCTGTTCACTGAACAAAACTCTAGGCAGAGGGGACAGTGGAGACTGAAAGCCAACCTGTGCTGGGCTTGCCAATCTCTGCTGGCTGGTGCGGGGTCAGGTGCACCCAGAGCAGGCGGCATTTCTAATCCTCACAAAGGTGCCCTGCCAGCTGGCATCGCTGTACCACCCGCAAACACTCTTTCTCTTCTCCTGCGTCCTCCTCTTCCCTTTACCCCTGGGGGCCGTGGCAGAGAATGGTCAGTTTGTAAGTCTCCACAATATAAAGTGGTCTGGGGACATTGGCCAGACTCCCATCTCCCTTCCTCTCCCTCCCTTGACTCCTCCTCTGTCTCCCCCTCCTGCCTCTTCCAGAGCCCCTTACACAGATGTCATTCTCTCAGAAAAAGCAGATTGAGGTTAAAAGAGGAAAATTATTCACTACATGACACGTGTGCTTCTTCTATCAAGAGCAGAACGGACGAAACAGAACCAGCAGAATTCAGCAGCCTCCCTCCTCCCCTCAGCCCCAGCCTCAAGCGAAGAGAAAAGCTGTGAAAAAGGGCAGCCCATAAACAGTGCCTGAGTAACAGCCACAGGACTGAAACCACAGGAGACCACTGCCTTCTCCCACAGATGTGGGGTGAGTCTGCTTGGCTGGCTTCCAGATCACACACCTGCTGTAAGTCTTTCAGCCAGAATTGGCCCCAAGGTGACTCGAGCTTAATCCCCTCCCCTCTACCTTAGAGGGAACTTTCAAAGTGTGGGAAATGTGAGTGTTACCCCATATGCAAGCCTGGCTGACTTACCCACTTCAGGCTGTCCCCTCCTCCCGCTGAGGAACTGGGCTTCTGCTGCTCTAGACAGTTCCTTTCCTGAGCCCCTTGGTGGGTCTGTTCCCTCTAGGCATCGCATAGAGCAAGCTAAGGCCCAGAGCTTGATTTGGAGCAGAGGAGGAACCTGGTACCACAAGGCTTTTGACTCCAAGGAGACCAGGAATCCATCGTCATCATCATAACAAATGGTGAACACTTATGGTGCACTCCTCACCTACCAAGCCCTTTCCATTCAATGCCTCACCTAATTCTCACAACCTGAGGTATTAGTCTTTCCATTTCATAGATGAAAAAACTGAGACTCAGAAATATTATAAAGCTTGCTCAAGGTCATGGGTTCCTGCCAACTCCACCAACCCATGAGAATTGTCACCTCCTTCCTTAGATATGATCATGTGTCAAACTATTGCAGGCTTTCTCCAAGGGAAGAGGCCTCTAGGAGTCCATTTCAAAGATTCACACTTGATAGGGATGGCCAGATAATCAGACTAGAAAAGGAAAGAAAAGACTGTCTGGTTAAAGGTCAACTAGACTGTGTCTGACGGTCAGCTGGAGGTGGGGGGAAGGAAGTGCGAGGGTGACTGGTTTCCTGGAACAAGTCTCAATACCATTGCAATCTATCAGAAAATTGCATAGGTGTTTTATCAGGAGCATTGATTTTCTTCCCAGAAAGAGGTTTTGAATTTTATCACACACAGAAAGGGTCTGTCCCAGACCAGGTCTGGGACAATTTTTCTTTCCAAAGCTATTACAGTGAACATCATATTATATTGATATATACTATGACGATTGCAATTTAATTATGTAAAAATAACACATAATCATGGTGTCACTGTAATCCTGAGAAAGTCAGGATTAACCTATATGCCCCGCCTGTAACAGGAGCTTAACAAATGTTTATTCAGAGAATAAATGAGTGAATGAATGAACTTTTCCGGCAAAGAAATGAGTGAACTAGATCATAGCTGCTCGCAGTGTGATCCAAACACCAGGCAGACAGGTCTTCAGACTGTTACTGGACCACAGCAAGATAAGCACAGAAATCAGGAGTTTAGATTAGAAAGTTTTTTAGCAATTGGATAATGTCTATTGAATCTAATAATAAAAATGGGACTTGCATTTTAAGTCTTTTTTTTTTTTGGCAGTGTTGGGTCTTCACTGCTGCTCGGGCCTTCTCTAGTTGCGGCGAGCGGGGGCTACTCTTTGTTGCGGTGCACGGGCTTTTCATTGCGGTGGCTTCTCTCGTTGCGGAGAGCGGGCTCTAGGTGCGCGGGCTTCAGTAGTTGCAGCACGTGGGCTCCGTAGTTGTGGCTCGCGGGTTCTAGAGCGCAGGCTCAGTAGTTGTGGCGCATGGGCTTAGTTGCCCTGTGGCATGCGGAGTCTTCCCGGACCAGGGCTTGAACCTGTGTCCCCTGCATTGGCAGGCGGATTCTTAACCACTGAGCCACCAGGGCAGTCCCGTATGTCTTTTTTTTACTTCATTTTTTTCCTATTAAATCTTTGTCTTTCCTTCTCTGTCCCTCTCCTCCTCCTTCTTCTTCTTCTTGGAATTTATTGTACTTTTAAGCAGTATTTGTCGGCAATGGTTGGAAATAAAGAAAAAGAAAAGGTCTTTTACCACAGTTTTTTAATCAGAAGATCACAGACCCACTGGAAAGGCCAGATGACTTTCTCACATGAAAAGTTCCATTCTGAAAACCTCCTGGAAGAGAAGAGACCCTGAGTCCATCCTACACAAACCTCCAGCCATTCAACTCTAACAACAGACTTACCCAAGGTGACTGTCATTCTTTGGAGGGGAGGGAAATAGAGGCGTCCATTCAAGGGTCCTCGTCAAACAGCTTCTTAGAGCCATGCCATTGCTTGGAGGCTCAGCTGCCCTCATGCCCTCCTCCCTCCCCCACCCCCCAACTTCAGAACAAACCAGGGAGAATCAGAGACGTTAGCATCAAAGCAGAGCAAAATCCGAGGCTCTGTGTTGTGGCAGGATGGGGGTTTTCTTCCCCTCTCACCCCTCTTTCCTTCCTCCCCAAGGCCCCCTCCCAGCCCTTCCTGGGAGGGAGTCTGGTAAAATGAAAGAAAGTGACTGTGAGAGCCTAACACCAAATAGTTCTGTCTGACAGTTGTCAATAGTAACCAAAGAAAGGTGTGTTTGTTTTATAGCTGTTTCACTCTGAAGGGCTTAAGCCTCCACTGGGACCTTCTACATGGAGCCCAAGGCTGCGGGAAGGGCTGAGAAGGTAGAAGAAGATGGGTTTTGCGGGGGGATGGGGGGGTGTCTGTTGGGGGAAGATGGTCGGAGAAGACCAGAGAAAGAACAGCTGGATGGATGATCGTCAAACTCTGTGATGAACTTACAGGTGACTTGATAGTGAAGTCAAGAACTCTCTGGACTTCACACCTGTCATACTAAGACTTTTCTTTCTAGGACTGGATGTTCCTACAGGCCCTCCAGTTTTGTAACCGAGGAGCTGGAGTGTGGAACCAAATAGGTGGAACCATTCTTGGAAGTGTGGTGTCAGGAGCACAGGCTTGGGCCAGATTGCCTGGACTGAATCTTGACTCTGACACACGCTAGGTGACTGACCTTGGGTAAGTTTCCTCATCTGTAAAATGGGGATGATAATATTAACTTCATCTTGAGTGCTTACAAGAAAATAAATTAACATACACAAAGCACATAGTGCCAGATATATCTGTGGTTTTTACTACAGCTTTAAGCAAGGCCACACACACACACACACACACACACACACACACACACACACACACACACACAAATTTCCCATACACAGTTCAATACATGCCCATAGATGCAATTAACAAACATTTGGTTACAGGTTCCTTGGAAAAATCTGGAATAGTTACCATGCTGCCTTTACATACAAAAGCGTAAGAGTATGTATATTCATTAACATGCTAACATAGAAAGCTGTTCACGATATAGTAAATTTTAAAAAGTAGATTGGAAATCAGATTTTACTATATGATCCTATTTTTTCAAAAATACATGCATAAGTGTATAAGAAAAATTCTGTAGGGGTAAATACAAAAAATGATGTAACAGTGATTTTAATTATTGTCTTTTGCTTTGCTGTTTTTTTCTAATTTTTTAAACAATAAGCAGGGCTTCCTGGTGGCGCAGTGGTTGAGAGTCCGCCTGCCAATGCAGGGGACGCGGGTTCGTGCCCCGGTCCGAGAGGATCCCACGTGCCGCGGAGCGGCTGGGCCCATGAGCCATGGACACTGGGCCTGTACGCCTGGAGCCTGTGCTCCGCAGCAGGAGGGGCCACAGCAGTGAGAGGCCCACGTACCGCAAAAAAAAAACAAACCAATAAGCATGCAATATTTGTATAATCTGGGGGGACAGATATAGAAATACATATCTATGTAAAGAATCTCTTTCCTCTATGACTGTTTTAACCTGTCACAACCAGGCTGGCTTGCAAATTTCCCTTCTGAGTGTTTGGGTGGAAGAAGGGAGAGCCTCTCTCAGATTCCCCCTGAGCCCATGAAGGCCCAGCTCTGAGTTGTTCAGGGCTCATAGCTCTGGCTGCTGAGCTTGTTAATAACACACAAGACAGCGCTGCTGGCTGGCTGCTGTGTCCTGTGTCTTCCTGCACTCCTACCGTTGCTGGTTTCATGTATTGGCCTTTCCCTCTGACATTTTCTTTTTTTTTTTAATCACCTGCCAGTGCCTCTGACGTTTTAAGCAAAGGGTAAACCTTTAAACTTCCATCGTTGAAACCTGAAACTAGGTAGATAGAGGCTGGGAGGTTTGAGGCCTGAGGGAAGATAGAAGAGCTCCTGGGAGCTGAGACCTGGCTTTCAAGGTCCCAGCTTTGCCTGCAGCCAGCTGTGTGTCCTTGGGCAACTTGGAGAGTCAGTTCCCTCATCTGCAAAGTGATGAGCTTGTGTTAAATCCTCCCTGAGTTTTCTTCCAGCTCCAAAAATGTGGGTCTAATAATAGCACATAATAATATAATAATAGTAATAATATACAATATAATATATTATATAAACATTGATACTATATAGTATAATAATTATAATAATTTAACAAAAATAATAGAGAAACGGAAGAAAATGTTCCAGCCATGTTGATTTATATATTATACTCTCAATGGAAGTATACACACTAACAGAAGGAGAGAAAAAAATTAGTGTGAGTTTGCAGGCAGTATCCAGAGAATTAATGCAAATATGGTTTAGACCTAGATTAACAGATAATTTCCCTCTTTCAGACTTTTCCATTTGTTGATCAGAGACAACCACATAGCAATTTCCAATTTTTTTAAAACACGTTATGATAATAAGAATGATAATATTGACGGCCAGGGCTTAGAGACAGAGACCTCTCTTCTGGTCAGTAACTGTGTGCATGGCCTGGACATGTCACATCGCCTTCCTGGGCCTCATCTTTCTCATTTCTTCTTCACAGGGTCGTCTTGAGCCTCAGATGAAAGCTTAGTGGCATGGAAAAAGGGGAGTTTGGAGCCAAGAGATCCCGAGCCTGCCAAGTGTCAGTTAAGTGCGCATAGATGAGTCATTTAACCTTCCAGAGCCTTAGCTTCCTTGCCTGTAAAATGGGCCAAATAATAATAACCCACAGCATTGTTGTGAGGTCATGGGAGACAACATACACAAAGTACTTGATTGTTTAGAGAGTGCTAAGCAAATACTGGCAATTAGTACCAGAAGACATGGAAAAGCACTTTGGACACTTTTAAAGTGCTGTATGAATGGATGTGTGTGATGGTGATAATAAGGATTGATTTACTCAAGAAACAGAGGTCAGGGCTTCCCTGGTGGCGCAGTGGTTGAGAGTCCGCCTGCCGATGCAGGGGACACGGGTTCGTGCCCTGGTCCGGGAAGATCCCACATGCCGCGGAGTGGCTGGGTCCATGAGCCATGGCCGCTGAGCCTGCGCATCCGGAGGCTGTGCTCTGCAACGGGAGAGGCCACAGCAGTGAGAGGCCCGTGTACCACAAAAAAAATAAAATAAAAATAAAATAAAAAAGAAATAGAGGTCAGCATCTACTATGGGCACAGCACCATTTCAGATGCTGGAGCAACCAAAGACAGGTGACAGGGGTACCTAGCTGCAGAGGGAAATGATGAAGAGGAGGAGAAAAGAGGGAAAGAGATGTATTTGAGAAGTACATACATGCAGTGATTTATTGGGGGCTTTCTGAAAACTTAATAAAAAAACATTGCCAATCAAAATCCTCAGTAAATCTTTAGTTCCCTGAGATGACAGCTTTAACACCCAACAACTGCTCTTTGGTTAATTCCAGTGACTCACTCATAAATTGCACCCCTCCTGTTTCCATCAGGGTGAAACTTCCACAGAGCAAAGACAGATTAGGGCAACTTACTATGTTCTATTTAAACAACACAGCCATAAAGAGCAAGCACTGCAACTGCATCAGTAGATGGGCTCTAGCATGCTGTAACCTTGCTGTTTCTCACGCCTATGCTACCACGCCCACACACATATTCTTGGAATTGCTCTACAAGTCCCAGCAGGCAAGCTTTTGGCTCCACTTGGAGTCCTATCTAGACCCTGAGTTCTAGTCATTTCCTTCCTTGTTTTCAGAATCTGTTGGAAACCACTTGCCTGTGTAAACCCCAGCTTCTGTAAATCATGTCACTTTTCTGTGCCAGTCTCTTCTAATCCATCCTTTGGAACAGCCCTAACCCAACAGTCAGGTGGGTTGGAATCCCCCAAGTCAGTCACTTCTGGAGGGAAATGGGTATTGAACACTGATGGTTGTGAAAAGCTGTGTGTCCCTTTTTTGAGGCCAGCAGAGAAAAAGTTAAGCCTGCTTTCTTTTTCAGAGGGGTGGTTTATTTTTATTTATTTATTTTTTTGCTGTACGTGGGCTTCTCACTGTTGTGGCCTCTCCCATTGCGGAGCACAGTCTCCGGACGCGCAGGCTCAGCGGCCATGGCTCACGGGCCCAGGTACTCCGCGGCATGTGGGATCTTCCCGGACCAGGGCACGAACCCATGTCCCCTGCATCGGCAGGTGGACTCCCAACCACTGAGCCACCAGGGAAGCCCGGGGTGGTTTATTTTTAAATGATGCAGTCTATCTACATCAGCCAGGCTTCTCCTCAATTAAGAGGATAAACTACCAAGTGTCCTCCCTCCCTTTTCCTAATTTATTTCCTTATAGTACTGATCACCCATCCATATTTATCAGATTTGTTTACATAATTATTATCTGCCCATACACAGCTATCCCTACCTAACTAGATCCTAAACTCCACAAAAGCAGCAGCTTTGGCTATTTGCAGTCTTGTTGCTAAGAAGGTCACGGTCCAATGGGGGAATGGAAACATGAACACATAATTATGAAACAATATTGTAAATCCAGCGATGGAGAGATGCTCGGATCGATGTCTCTTTTAGTGACGTCCTCTACTTTCTTTGAATCACACCCTGAGAGAACGCAAGAAGCCTAGTATCACCCCTGAAAGAACAAAAGGAGCCTAGTAAATGCTGAATGAATAAATAAGATAAAGGATTCTCTGTTGATCCCTTCTGTAAGGCACTGAAAGGCACCTGCTTTGTGCTAAGAAAAAATACTGCAAATTATAGAGTACAGGAAACCTGGATTGAAAAGTGAGCTTATAAAAAGTGAACAAGTAAAACCAAACCTCTCTGCTCTCATGAAGCTTAGAGAAAGAACACCCAAAGTGTGGTAGGGAGAGCGAGGTGGGCTGAGTCTGCCACCAGCTCATAGAGCTTTGGGAAGGTCATTTAAATGTCCCCAGATCTTAACGTCTTCATCCACTAAAGATCAGGATCCTCCCAGCTCTGAGGGAGGATGACAATTGAATGATAGAGCTGCCATTTATTGAAAACTTGCTATGTGCCAGACATAGTGCAGACTTTACCTGTATTCATTCTTTTCTTTAATCCTCACCACCCTGTGATGTTATTTTCTCCATTTTACAGATGAGGAAATTGATGTACAGAGAGGCTCGTTAACTTGAACAAGGCTGCAAAGCTACTGAGGGGCAGAGCTGAAATTCTGGAAATTTGACTGTACAACCTGAACTTTAAAAAAAAATTTTTTTTTTTTGGCCACACCGTGCGGCATGTGGGATCTTAGCTCCCTGACCAGGGATCAAACCTGGGCCCTTGACAGTGAGAGCATGGAGTCCTAACCGCGGACCACCAGGGAAGTCCTTAAAAACCTTTTAAAATTATGAATTATATCAGGCACACAAAAGAGTGTATAAAACACATAGGAATATTTTTGAAGAATAAATAACAGAAAAAAATTAAATGATCATTCTTGTACCCACTTCCCAAACTTAAGAAATAGACCAATACCTGTGACATCCCTGGGTGACCCTGCTCAGTTGTATTCCCTTATCTCCCTAGGAGAGGTAACCACTTAATTAAATGCTGTGTTAATCATTCCCATGCTTTAAAATGTTTTTGACCCTAAGTATTGTATTGTTAAGCTTTGCTTGCATTTGAACTTCACTTAAATGCAATCATAATACATATATTATTTGACTACTTGCTTTTTTCTCAATATTGTCTACATTAATTTATATTGATACATACAGCTACAGTTCATTCATTTTCATTGTTGCATAGTATTCTATGTGAGAATATACCAAAATTTATTTAGCCATTCTCTCTTGATTACATTGTGTTGTTTGTAGTTTTTGCTATTATCTACAATGCTCCTAAGAACGTTTACATACAGGTCTCCCGGGAAGTCTATGTAAGTATATCTCTAGGGCATGAAATGTCTAGGTCAAGGGTATAGGATATTCAATACTACTAAGTAATGCCAAAATGTTATATCAACTTATATGCCCACAAGAAGCATATAAGCTTTCCTATTGTTTCATACCCTTGCCAGTGCCTCATAGTCATACTTTTTAATCCTCCGCCAATATGGTAGTAGGAAAATGATATCTCATTGTGGATTTTGTTTGCATTTCTCTGCTACTGGTGAGATTGAGCACCTTTTCTATTGTTTATTGGTTATGCATATTTCTTTTTCTGAGAAATGTGCATTTTTAAAATAGGGCTATTTTTCTTGATGATTCATAGTAGTTCTTTATATATTATGGATAAAAGCTTCTTAATATAAATATGTCATTAGAAACCCCACAATTCTTGAACTTTGCCCTCCCAGAACTATTCTTTTGCATATTCAGATGAGAATTAATCAGCACACTCCTTTCTCTTCCAAGCAAATAGAAGTAGAGAGTGATATTTCTTGGCTTTTGAGGCTCAGGACAGGAGAGTTAGCCAGGCTGCCAAACCCATATCCTTCAGAAGAGTTATGTGTACTCACTTACTACCAGAACATATAGATGACTTTTAATATTTGGTGAGTATATCAGTCAAAATTCCATAGGAAACCAAATTTATTCCAGATGGTTCAGATGAAGAGATCTGAATGAAGGCACTACTTGTAGAGGTCTGGGTTAACACAGGAGGGATGTTGCTGCATCCCAAGACTAGCACCAGCAGGAAGCCATTACTTCCTACAGGACGGAGAGGCAGACAGAGGAAATACCATCCTGGGGCCCCATGAAAGCTGGTGATGTGGAGGAGAAGCTGCTCAGCAGGTGGGAGGGATTCACAGCTATGGACAGATAAGCATCACCCAAGCAGGAAAGAAGTAGGAAAAAACACCCAACTATTCTCTCCTCCTACCCTCTGACTTCCAGCCAGAGTCTCCCACCAGCTGCATCCAAGTAGAAGCCAGTCAGGAAGAGTTCCTGGGTGATGCAGCCCACAGGGTTAGCCTCCCAGCCACAGGGGAGGGCAGCCAAGGGTGGAAAATGGAAACGGGGAGTGGGAACAGCCAGCAGAGACCACCATGGCAGTGGGATAGGAACCACCTGAGACTTTTTCATAGGAAAAGTGACAAAAGGAAGTGCATGAAGGAAGGCTGCCAAGCCCTAATCATTAGCGTGTAACAGGGATCATTCTCGCCATCTTAGCTAAGTTAGCGAGTGTAATGAACATTAAATATAATTCACCATATAATTTTTAGCTGGTCAAGTTTAATTAAACCAAAATTACATAGTAAAACTGGGATGTTCTGAAAAGTGACTGTACAAGGGCAATATCTCCATATATCAGTCTGAGCCTCAGTTGCTTATCAACAGAAAGAGAATAATATCTACCTTATGAGCATGTTCTGAGGATTCAATGACATGGTGTATGTAAAGTGCCTAGCACAAAGCTGGAGCCAGTAGGAATCAAATGTAGTTTTGTTTCCACTATCATTACGTGTCATTTTACTCATCTTGCTCTATCTAGCACTGCTACAAATGGCACCTGCTTCTGTGTAGGTTTCCCATCGTGTGGCCCACTATCAACAAGTTCTAGAATATTCTGATCTGATCTAGAATGTTCAGCCTATGTATCTGCATAGAGGTCCACCAAAACCGTAACGACACATCCATTTGAACAATAGTTCACAGATATAAAGCTGTTATTGTATGAATACTATTGCACGAATTCTTAGAGGAATCCAGGAATTACTGTTTTAAGTTAAGGAAATTGAGGCTGAAAGACACATGACCCAGACTTTGTGACTCCAAAATATGTCTGCCCCTTACTCCCCCATTATTGCTGTCTATCTACCATTAAGGATTATGTCCCATGTCAGGATATATTTTAGAATTGACCAAAACATGAACTTTAGGTTGAATCAAGTACTCTTTAGGAACTTTACGTTACAAGTAATTTCTGTGGCTTGTTTTATCTTTTCTGGTGAAAAACTGCTCAGGATCTTGGCTAGTGATTAATGTTTCTTTGCTTTATCAGAAGAGATACAGCCTGAGGGAAAATAGGACCCTACCCTTGAGTTGCTCTGATCTGACTCAACCCATAAGATAGTCTTCTCGGCACTGGGGATGAACACTTGCAGATGCCCTGTCCCCTCCATCATATCGTAACCCTATAGATGTGCCACACTGGAACCCTTTCATCCCATCTCATGATGGGTAAAGTGCCCTTCCTTGGTACCAAATCCTTAAAAGGAAAGAACCAGGCTTTCCTCTCCCCTGTCACTCCCTCATTCAAAGGAGATACCTGAAACCTGAGGCGTGGAAAAGTGAAATAAGAAAAAGAGAATTTTTTCCAAGGTTTTTAAAGCGTCAAATCATGATGTATTTCATTTCTGCCAATTCACATGCAGTCAACCTATAAAATTACACTTAAAAGCCAAGGTTTAAAGCAGACACCTTTGCAAATGATGGTGCTCTGTGACTTAGGTGGGTCCCTTTCTTATTGCCAGAAACAAAAATAAAAGGGGAAGATAAAGATCAGACTGGGAATATTTTATTAAAACTACAGGGACTAGTAGGGTTGGGGCCTGCAAGGTTACATGAGATGAGATGTGGCAAAACCATACAGCTGGGCTGCTCTGGGCGGAAGTGGGGCACAGTGGTCTTGAGCACAGCTTTGGAGTCTGACAGGCCCACTCGAGACTCCTGATGCTGCCACTCACCTGCTGCGCCAGGCCTCAGTTTCCCCGTGTAAGGTGGTGCTCACCCCACATGGTGAGATAACACACGCTCAGGTGCTTAGCACAGGGGTCAGCACATCTGGAGCCCTCCGCAAACTGTCACCGTTGGGATGCCTTCTGCTTTCTTGTCGCTCAGCCTCATTTCATCACACTAGCTTCGGCCGCCCCATTAGTCAGTACAAAGTAAAGCAGAGTAGGATGAGCTACCCACTCAAACCAACCCTTTCACGTAAACAAGAGCATATTTAATGTTGCTATTTGGCATGGTTAGAAATCAGCGTACAATAGTCTACAAAAAGGCACTGAAAGTTTTGAAGGGGAAGAAACATAGCCTGAGTCGAGGCAGGATAAATAGATTAACAGCCATGTAGAACATACACTGCATGGATTCTAACAAAATGACTCATTTTTGCTTCTTCCCCACCCCTGTCCCCCACCCCCCAGGGCTGCTGGAGGTCTGCTTCATTCCCATAAGCACTTTGCGGCACGTCAGCCCAATTCTTGTCCTTCTCTCCAATTCAGTTCAACACAACTTTGTTTCGCTATGCTTCTTTCCCTGAGCTGGGCCCTGGGAACACCGAGATGAACAGGAGGTGGCCCAGCCTTCAAGAATGATCGTCTAGTAGGGGAGACAGATGCCAGCGGGCCACAGTTTCTGCCAGGTCCCATTGCTGGAGAGGGTTTACACGTGATTCCTGTTCTCAGGTGTGAGGGTTCCCAGAGACAGCCTTTAAGCTTGGCTCCAGCCAGCAAGCAGAGGGCTCATCTGTGGCCCAGAGGAAGGCAAAGTCATTTGACCACGCCCTCTATGACCTTCCCTTCCTCCACCGCTTCCACCGTGGAATCACCACCTCTTCCCTCACTTAGAATCAGTTATCTGGGCCCTTCCCATTTTCATATCCCAGCCCCTGCCAATCTCCCTTCAACAAGAAAGAAGGAAAAGCTTTGGGACAACCAATGTTAGTCATTAGAAATTTATTCCTGCTATCATGTTAAATACCGCCTACCTTAGACAGGCCCTGAAGGAAAATCTGCAGAAGTTATTTAAGACCATTTGCAACTGTTGGAGAAGAGGAGGCGGGTCAACAGGGATATCACAAGGAGATGCGCTCCCATCGCCTCCCCTGCCTGGCCAGCTTTGAAGCCCTCCAACCCTCTGGATGCCCAACATAGACAGCTGGATATAGTAGCTCTCAAGTCAAGGGACACAGGTGACACAGAGCTGAGGATGAGCTGTGGGACTGGAGAGCTGGCGCTGTCTGGGCGAAGGCAGATATGTCAGCCCCAGAGGATTGAGGGAACCTTGGACGCAGAGACTCAGACCCTGGTCCCAGCCCTTTTCCTGAATGTGGATGGGAGAAGAGGAAAAAGAGAAGGCAGTGTGGAGATGAGCACACATTTGATTTTGACATCTATTATAGCTATAAAGAATTGACCACATAAGGAAACTGAAAAATTAGTTTGGTTATGTCATCATAGGTCTAATCATAGTCATTTATGCCAACTGCCTTACCATTGGTGTGTAATGGCATGTTACACCAAACCAATGATGTACTTTCATAAATGTGGTTCAGAGTAGTTATAGGTTTTGATTAGGTGAGTAAATGAAACGCTTGGGTTCCAGCCTTCACGATTTCTTAATTTACATAGTCCTCTGTTCTCAGCTTTCACAGATGGTCAATACCATTGCTTTTAAGCTATTAGACAGAATGGTGGTTGGGGGTTGGAGGGATGTCCCTATTGATTCAGTATTTCCCTTGGGAAATTTTTATTATCTAAGCAATTGCTGTATAGTTTTCCTGTTCCCTGTGCTGGGAATTTGTGATTTTTTTTTCCCACTCAGGTGTTTCATATTCATGAAATAGTAAAAGCTGTAAATTCCCTTAAATACATACATATACCTGTAGACACCATCCCAATTATTCTGATGAGGTCCTAAAATTAATGAATTATGTTGCCATGCCAGCTCAGTTTAGAGCTCAAATAACAAATTTGCTAAATCACAATTATAGAGACTTTGAGCCTGCTCTTTCACAAGACCTACGACCAGCTAGGAACCCCGGTGTCAGAAGAAGCAGGCACAAAGTGCAGTGGTCTCTGAAATGAAAGTAAGACTTCCTCGTGTCTCTTCCAAGTTCTGCTGCTATCACTGCGAGCAGTCTGATTCTCTACCTGAGAGGTTTTCCTTCAATCTGTTTTGGGGAATGACAGAAGCATACTTAGTACACAACTGGAGTTCTTTGGGTGAAAGGCAAAACCATAAGAAATGCGCTTTTAAAAAAAATAATTACAGAGACATATAATGATAGCCGTTTAAAATCATTAGGCAGTATTAAAGTATCTTATGTCATTGAACTGTATTTTATATACAACTCTGAATAACAAGTGGGTGGAAAATTAATTGCAAGGATCAGTTTACAGTAATTTTAAAATTTGATTACCTAATAAAATCTAGCTGGCAAGTGATTTCAACAAAATTACTACTTCAGATGAAAATACCGACACTACGAACACATGGCAGGGCCCTATAAGGTCGTTTCACTCATACATCAATTTGTGTTTGTCAGTAGGTAGGAAAAGACTTCCCAAGTGTGAAAACTAATTATATACCAGTGCTATTTATTTTGTTATTATTTAAATACAATGTGTCTTTAAATATGGAATTCTTTGGAAAACTCACTTCATTATCCGAAATTATGGAGACCACTTTGGTTTTATAATCGAAGGTGGAATATTCATTACAGTTTCCCAAGGGATCTTCTAACTGTAATGGGCAAAGAGTTCTTTGATAGAGTGTATTTCGTAAAAACATCCAGTAGCCAAGTCTCATCAACAACTGTATCCGAAAGGTTTCCTGCTGCTGCTCATGCTGCTTCAGGCTGCTCAGGACGTGCCCAGAAAGAGCATCGACGCTTGCTGGCTTGCCTGCTCTCCCTGTCCCAGTTAGTCTTTGCGGTAAGTGACTGCTGGGTGGAGTCTTTGGGGTTTAGAGGATCTTGCACTCGTTAACGGAGAAGAACCTCCTTCTGTTGCGTCTCCTGGCCTGGTTGATGGCAGTCCGGACGGCACACTCAAATACCTGCTGTACCCCCCGGTTGCTGAGGGCTGAGCACTCCAGGTAGCCCTTGGCTCTCACCTCCTGGGCCAGTCTCTTTCCTTCTATGGCGTTGACGCAGGAAGCCCTGTGGGGCCCCACCTCCCGCTGGTCAGTCTGGGTGGCCACCACCAGCACTGGGGTGCAGGGCAGGTTGCTCCTGACTTCACCGATCCACTTGTTCTTCAGGTTCAGGAAGGAGCTATGGTTGGCCACGGAGTAGCACATCAGCACCACGTCTGCCTGCTGGTAGGACAGAGGGCGGATACTCCTGAAGGCATCATTGCCAGCTGTGTCCCAGAGACCCAGGCTGATCTGGATGCCATCCATGAAGACGTCTACACCTGTATTTTCATACACTGTGGGCTTGTAGGCCTCTGGGAAGGTCTCTGAGGTGAAGCGCACTAACAGAGAGGTTTTCCCCACAGCAGAGTCTCCCACCAACACACACTTGATGGAACTCAGCATCTTCCCAGCTCGGATTCCTAGTTACAAATTCAGAATTCCGAGGAAAAGAGCCCTCAGTGGGCTGCTGAAGCAAACGCCATTCAACAACGAGGAATGGAAACCAGATGGATTTGTGTTCTTAGGACCTCTGACAGCAATCTGCAGAATGTTACTTCATGCAGTCCATCCAAGGGAGATGCACCATCTACTTTGGAAACCTCCAAAGGCTGGTCTTCAACTGGAAAAAGAAAAAGAGGAGGAGAACTTGAGTCTTTTTTCCCTTTTTTGCTGATGGGGGAGCTTCCTCATTGGCAAACTGATTGATCAGGGGGTCCACCTCAGTGGACAAGGGTCCTCCTCCCTTGTCTAAGCCACTCTTACCCTCGGCGGGGAAAGCTTGGATCTGTTATACCCCGTACCCACGACCCCACCCAGTCAAGAAGCAGAAGCTGACCTGATCTCTAAAATCAGCCCACGGTTAAAAACACAAGCAGTTGCTCTGGTGGCAACATGAAAAAGACCACAATAGCAACCTAATGTGTGAATGAGACGTTTTCAGACTGCTCTCTCCTGGCTTCTGCTCCGAGAAGTGGAGACCACAGCTGACAGTGGTCTCTGCCACTTCAGTCTCTAATGGATCCCAGCCACTTTGGGAACTGCAAGAAAGAGCAATGTGATGAGCCGCACGTAGCGGAAGCACTTCCTTTCACTTATTGATTCATCAGCCAGTCCTTGGTTTATGTGGGAATTTGTGCTGAGGTCAGAGAGAAGAAATCACCAGAACTCTAAAAATTTGCTGTGGTTCTTCCCTTGAGGTTTTTCCAAAAATTGGCTATAGATATAATGGAAAGGGCACTGTCCTTGGCATTTTCTGCATCTGAAATCAGACTCCATTACCTATACAACGACATGGCCTTGAGCACTTTGCTTCATCACCAAGCCTCGGTTTACTCATCCGCAAAATTGTGATAGATTTAGGAACCACTTGTCAGAGATGTTGTGAGGATAAAATTGTTTCTTTCTTTTCTGAACAGCTACCTATGTAATCAGGAACTCTGCTAGGCCCCTGGTTAAACAAAATAACTTGCTTAAAAGCAACCGTATTCGGTGCCTGTCACTTAAACCGGGCCACATAAATATGACGGAATCTGAATTTCTTGAAAGGGTCAAATAAATTCTCATTCACTGCAGGTGAAAGAGCTCCAGACAATGAGATCAGCCTTGGAGACGGTGTCCCGTCTGCCAAGGGATGTCATCACAGGGCCATCCCAGCTTCAGATGAAGGAAAGGTCTTTTGGACCAAATTTCAAAATAAAGGTTATTAATACAATCTGGGCTTATAACCTCCTCCATTGGCAATCTTCCTGACAGATCACATGTAATGTAGGATAGACACATAGGATAGGTCTCCTTCAAAAGGTAATTTTTAAAATCACTCCTCTAAATCCAGACATTCCCCTCCAAGACATTATTATCTTTGTCTACCTACAGTCTCTGTTTAATTAGACATAATAGCCTTTACAAATGAGTTAATCAAATAAATACTTCACATGATTTTCACAAATTCATTTTTACCACGCATAAGCTGGGTGACCTTGGCCAAGTTACTTAACCTCTCTGGGACTCGGTTTCTTCATAAAAATGAAAATAAGAAAAGCACATTCTTGATGGAAATGTTATAACAATTCAGTATGTGGAGAGTCTGGCTTAGCACAGAACTTGGCACATGGGATCTGTGGGCAGGCACCATACTTTTCAACTTCTACTACTATTTATTCAAAATGCCAAATATTGAATGTCCAAGCATGGGGGCTGGGACGTCAAATATTCGCCCAGACTCTATCTGAAGACTCACATCTTCATATGGAAATGATAACACAGCAATAATTTATACTTGTACTTTTACAAGACGTTGTACATTTGAGAATACTCCCTTGATTGTCTTGTGAGAAAGCCCCTTCAGAATGATAGAGCACAAAATGATAATAATAATAATTTATAAAATAAAAAAACAGAGAATTCCCTGGTGGTCCAGAGGTTAGGGCTTGGCGCTTTCACTGCCAGGGCCCAGGTTCAATCCCTGTTCAGGGAACTAAGATCCCATAAGCCGTGTGGCATGGCCAAAAATAAAAAATAATAAAAATAACAAAAAATAAATTAAAAATGAAAACAATGATAGAGCATAATACAAAACTAAGATGAAATTATGACTTTCATTGACTGATTATTATTATTGCAGATTTTAGGTTATCTGGGCTTCGATTGAATCTGTGGCTTACTTCAAAATGCTGATAAAACCCTGATATTTTTTTTAACAGATGAGCCCATGGCAGTCATCTGCCAGGGATAGCCTGTCAATGATAAAGAATACATCTAAATGTCATCCTTCTTGTAAGAGTTTTGGGCAAAGGACTTATGCTGGCAGCAGCCAATTCATTCATTAAGGAAATTGCTTTTGCCGTGAATCTAACACACTTAGATGATTAGGAAATCATTGTGCCACTCAGCAACTCCTGCCAGCGCCTTCTCTCAACAACACTTTCGCAGCCTGGCAGGGACACCACAGCAAGAGCAGGCCCTGCTCGGGATGCGGGGCTCCACGTACTGGGGGGCTGGGGTGGTGGTAGGGGAGTGGGTGCTTCACTTTGTTTCTTTTTCTTCTGGAGAAAGAGAATCAATTCAAAAAATCTTAAGCAACTTAGTAGAGGAAAACTATAGCCACTTCTAAGCTTTATCAGTCCAAATTGTCATTCAGTTTTCTTTCTGTAATAGATATACACTTGTATATATCTTCTAAACATTCTCTCCAATTTAAAAAACTTTCTATTTCAACATAATCAACTTACTTGCCAGGTTTTAGCTAAATAGCTTTCAATGTTTCAACAATTCATAATTGCACAGCTGTTCCCCACTGCTAGCAGTCTTTGAGTTACTTTCAATATTTCACAATAATTAACAAGTGTTATTTTATACATAAAATATATATTCATTTATAGAAGTTACTTTTACGTGGAAAAATTTTCTTGGGGAATACATTTACCCATATGGCATTACTAGATCAATGGGTCATTTTGTGACTTTTATTTACATTACTGAGCATCTTCTAAGGGCTGTATACATTATTCATTAGTTGTTTTCTTCGTTTTTAAAAAACGGTTGTTTGGGGCTTCCTGTGTGGCAGGCACCGTATCAGGTCCTGAGAGCGTAACAGTGAGCAAGCTGGCTTCTGTCCGCATGGAGATCAACATTTCACAACTGCAGAGACTTCAGGGGGTAGGGAGTCCTGTCACAGTCACACTGTGAGGCAATGGCAGAGGCAAAGTTAGACCTAAACAGAGGGTGACCCCAAAGCTGCAGCAGCTCCACGTGTCACCCACACCCCATAATTCCCACTGCCCTACCCAAGGCACCTCAAGTAAAACCATGCTTCCTAAGCAAACCCAGTTTCGAGACACTTTTTCTGACCATCCCTTCCAAACAGGTCCCTACTCCGATTCTCCTCCTACAAATAAGGAGTTCTTGATATTTACAAGAAGTGTGTTGTGTCTTGATTCGGAAACTGGTTCCACAAGTGTGTTCAGTTTGTGAAAATTCTTCAAGCTACAGACCTATGATGTGTTCACTTTTCTGTATGAAGATTAAACTTCAGGAAAAAGTATTTTTAAAAATAAGGTTACTGCCTTTGCAGGGAACATCTTCTCAAGGAATATTTTATCGTAAGTTTTTCATCTTGCAAGAATTCATTTCACTAATTCTCAACGCTACTTCAGTAATTCCCCTTAGCTCATTTCTAATTGCTATAAAAAATAATTAAATTTCTCCTCTGAATCACAAAAAGAAATCACTTTTAAATCAGTTTATTTTTATACACAGATCATCTGTATTCCAAGTGGGTTTAATTCTGAAAGTTTGCTTGCAAGACGCTGGTTTGCAGCTTTTATTACTGTTCTCCAGAGTCAAGGTTCTAAGCAGTATTTACATTCCTAAACCTAAAGCTTATTTAATACCATTATATTTGAACTTAAATGGACTATCACTAAGCCCCGAGGCCTCTTTGAGCCAGGAGCCCTGCCCCGCTGACCCCAGGCCAAGCAGGGACCCTGGCACCCTTCCCCTCCTCTGTCCCACCCACCTTGCCCTGAATGGTCCCTTCCACTCCCACGAGCACAGTAACTGGATTGTCTCCACAGGTCTAGAGTTCTCAATTTGGTCCAAGTTCAGAGTCAAAAACAAGGCTAGTCAGCCAGGCAACGGCCCAGAGCACCATTTAAGACTCTAGAATCTCATGTCAAAACTAATAAAGTGGGCTTCCCTGGTGGCGCAGTGGTTGAGAGTCTGCCTGCCGTTGCAGGGGGCACAGGTTCGTGCCCCAGTCCGGGAAGATCTCACATGCCGCGGAGCGGCTGGGCCTGTGAGCCATGGCCACTGAGCCTGCGCGTCCAGAGCCTGTGCTCCGCAGCGGGAGAGGCCACAACAGTGAGAGGCCTGCGTACCGCCAAAAAAAAAAAAAACTAACTAATAAAGTGATGGGAAAATGTACCTCTCTCAAAGTAGTTGGAATTTTCTGAAAAACTGCCTGGTGTTGAGGGTGGAACCCCACGAGGCATACTCAATGGTCTCTGAACTGCTTTCTAAGGGAATTTCTTTACTGAAGGACTCATATTTTTTCAGTTGGGTATGAACATTTGGGACCCAAGCTGAATTGTTCAAGGAAAGAAAGCAAAGAGGCAAATACATGCATATCTAACCATTCTAGAATGTAATGATGCTGTAAACCAAAGTTGTCAACTATGGGTCACCTGTGGGCCAAACCCACCATCTGTTTCTGTATGGCCCACGAATTAAGAATGGTTTTTACAATTTTAATGGTTAAAAAAAATCAAAAGAACAGTATTTAATGACATGTGCATATCATATGAAATTAAAATTTGTGTCCATAAGAACATTTTTTTGGATCATCGTCATGATCTTTCATTTACAAATTTTCTATGGCTTCTTTCTTGCTACAACTCAAAGTTGCAACAGAGACTTTATGGCCCACAAAGCCTAAAATATTTACTATCTGGCCTTTTACAGAAAAAGTTTGACAACTGCTGCTAAATAAAAAGAGGCAATTCAGAGTAAGAAGGAGAGCACAGACCCTGGGATCAGGCAAGCTTGGGTTTGGCCCCAACGTCTGCTGCTTACTGTGCGATCTTGGGTGAATTACTTAACGTCTCTGAGTTTTGCACCTTTGTCAATAGAGGCAGTATAGCTCAGTGATTAAGAGCCTGGACTCTGAAACCATGCTGCCTCCAAAGTCACTAAGCCTTAGCTTCTTCAACTGTAAATAGGCAATACTGATAGTATCATACAAGGTTGTTGTATGGGAATAAATGGGTAAGTGAATGTAAAACACATAGAATGGTACCTGGCACAGAGTAAGTACTATAGAACTATCTGTTATTTATCTATTTACCTTGAAGTGTTGTAAGATTATTAGAGCTAGAGCTGACATGCAGGCCCAAAGTGAGATGACTGTGAGGCCTGGGGGCCTCGGAGGGAGCCACTGGCAAACAGGAAACAAACACTGGAGGAGAGACAGGTCTGTGAGACAAGGGGACAGACAGTGTGGTGCCAGAGAGATTCCAGGAGAACCAAGGGTAATCTGGCTACATTATACAGGATGAGAATGAGTGAGAAGGGAAGAAGGATGGCAGCGAGGAGAATTCTTATTCTTCCACAAACTTTGACATGAAATATTTAGTTACACACATATTCTTGTCTATGTTGTTTATAACGGGAAAAAATTATTAAAGAACAGGTGGTTCTTGGATAAACTAATTAGTTTATTCCTGTAATCAATACGCTTTAAAATAACAGAGTACAAGTATATTAACTTAACTGACACAGGAAAAGTGTCCCTATGCTGAATGGGATAAAAGCAGTTTTCAAAATATGTACAGTATGATCCCACAGTTATGAAAACGTCTAGAGCAGTATATATACCAACATGTTAGGATGAATTGTCTATGGTCCTGAGATTGTAACTGATTCTAATTTTCTTCTCCTTGCTTCTGTGCATTTTAAAATAAAATTAAAATAAAACAAAACACATTTTAAAAGCATGAGTTCTGTGTACAATTTTGAAGCGCTTTGTGTGTGTTCCTTTGTTTTTTAAGTTTGGCTTGAAAAGGCAGAAAAGGCTGATCTGAGGGCCCTTTAAGCTAGAGAATATCTATGAGCCCCCATCATGTCCGAGACAAGAATTTTCTATATCTGTACAGCTGAATTTGTTTAAAATTCCTAGAAGCACTATCTCTGGCTTCTGGTTCTTTTTTAAGGGACAAGCTAAGCTGAGTAATTATGCCTCCTCTCACAAATGTCCTAAGCCCATCTCTTTTTCCTCCTCATTAGAGAGTTTTTGAAGTCTTTTCTATATTTTTTTAGATATTCAAAGAAGTTTGAATACGGCCTGGGTGTTTGATGACATTAAGGAACTATTGCTAATTTTGTTAGGTGATAATCACATTGTAGTCATATACTTTTTTAAAATATATTTTTTTAAATTTATTTTTGGCTGCGTTGGGTCTTTGTTGCTGCGTGTGGGTTTTCTCTAGTTGCGGCGAGCAGAGGCTACTCTTCATTGCGGTACGCAGGCTTCTCATTGCTGTGGCTTCTCTTGTTGCAGAGCATGGGCTCTAGGCGCACGGGCTTCAGTAGTTGTGGCACGCGGGCTACTAGTTGTGGCTCGCGGGCCCTAGAGCGCAGACTCAGTAGTTGCAGCGCACGGGCTTAGTTGCTTCGCGGCATGCGGGATCTTCCCAGACCAAGGTTTGAACCCATGTCCCCTGCATTGGCAGGTGGATATTTTTAAATATATATTTATTTATTTATGGCCGTGTTGGGTCTTCGTTTCTGTGCGAGGGCTTTCTCTAGTTGTGGCAAGTGGGGGCCACTCTTCATCGCGGTGCGCAGGCCTCTCACTATTGCGGCCTCTCTTGTTGCGGAGCACAGGCTCCAGACGCGCAGGCTCAGTAATTGTGGCTCACGGGCCCAGTTGCTCCGCGTCATGTGGGATATTCCCAGACCAGGCCTCGAACCCGTGTCCCCTGCATTGGCAGGCAGATTCTCAACCACTGTGCCACTAGGGAAGCCCCGGCAGGTGGATTCTTAACCACTGTGCCACCAGGGAAGCCCAGTCATATACATTTTTAAAGTCCTTATCAGACAGCTGAAATAAATATGATGTCTGGGATTTATTTTAGATTATTCCAGAAAAGAAAAAAAGAACTAAGGATGATGGATGAAATAAGACTGGGAAAATATTGAGAACTGTTGATGTTGAATGATGGTACATGGGGGTATGTGAGTCTATTCTCACTATTTTTATATATATTCAAATTTTTTCATGATAGAAGTTTTAAAGGGTGGGAACTTTTGTTTTCTATAGCATTTTGTCCAAGCTGTGGTTTCATTCTCATCTTTAGTTTTAGAGAAAATGAAGAAAAGTATCACTAAAAAATAAAAAGTATACTTTGCGCCTCAGTGACTTGTTCAAGTATTTGAAGGAATGTTGTTGCATCAAATAAGTGACATAAAGGTAGACAGTGCAAAGGCTTAGAGCCTGCTTCCTGGTTGAAGAGAGATAGAGGAGAAAAAGGTGAGGATTCCCAGCCAAGTCATAAAGAGAAAGGCTTGAGTTTCAAGTACAAGCTCTACCTGCATCTCAATAAGACATCACCATCTGCCCCTGGGAAGTAAAGGCCATGGATAGAAAGTATTCTAGTCAAAGGATACTCTTGAAGTTACTTTGAGATTATGTGAACTTCCTAACTGGTATAACTATGTTCACTAACTTCCCTTGGCCCTCCTTGCCCCAATTCTGCAGAATTAGCTCTTTGCAAAACAGCAAAAAGTAATAATGAAAATAACTTAAAAAAAAAAAAGAAAGAAGAGAAACTCAAGAGTGAAAATGGACTACCCACATAAAACCAGATCACAAATCAAAGCAACTCAGAATGAGGAAGACCCTTGGCCCTGGGGGTCTTTCTTTTTGTCTGAAAAGGTGAAGGGGTAGAGAAGAGTTTCTACCTTCAGATTTTATGTTTTCCCCTTAGACTTAAAGTAGCTCCATCTGATCTTTACTTAATGTGAAAATATGAAATCTACCTGATACCTGGGTAGACCTCCACCAAGCCCATGGTACCTCCCAGCTCTAAATCACCACCTGTAACGAAGAAAACCATCACATCCCAGGGTTCCCTCATCCCCCCCCCCCACCAGAACCACCACCACCACCACCACCACCATCATTCAACACACACACTCAAACCATTAGTGGTGAGCAACATTTCCTCCCTTATTTGCTGATCCAATCAGACTGAAGATGGCCTCCTCACTTTGGCTAATTCTTCCCCTCATTTTGTCTGAGTCATCTATACATACCATTTTTTCCTGATTATAAAAGTAGTTAATACATGTTATGGAACATTTCAAAAATACTGAACTATCTAAACGACCTAAAGGAGAAATATAGCTACCACCTAAAACCAAAAGCTGCGAGATATTAGTGTACCTTTTCCTGTTTCGTTTTTTCAGTGTCATTTTTTGCCAATACTAATATCGTACTTTATATATAGTTTGGCATCTTGCTTTTTTTATTTAACATTTACATCATAAATAGTTCTTATATCATTGAGATCCTTTGAACATAATTTTAATGACTGTCATATTTCATTATATGAACATAGCATTATTTATTGAACCAACTATTATTTAAATTGTTTCTAATTTTTACTATAACACTGAGTGAACATTTAAAAAATAAATTTGTACAAATATACAATTATTTCTTTAGTATAAATAGGTATGAGCACAATTACTGGAACAAGAAAGATGAAAAACATGGACAAATTGGTACTCCATATGTAGTATATGAGAGTTTTCATTTTATCACACTGCCATCATTGGGTATAATATTTGCCAGTTTGATCTGTTTTCATTTGCGACTAGTGAAAATTAAAATTCATCTCTTTGTTGACCACTTACATTTTTTCTTTCATAAGTCACCTACTTTGCCTACTTTTCTAGTAAGGTGGTCATCATTTCTTAAATATTTTTAAAAATCTTTTTAGAGATTAAGGATATTAATCCTCTCTTGGTTAAATAAATATGTAGCTTTTTTTCTTCATATGCTTTGCATCCGTGAATTCTGGTAATTCCCCAAAATCCTGGTACTCCCCCATTATTGAGCAACCACTAAATAGAATGTGAAATAGCATGTCCCCTGATTGTGGAAAGAAACTTAGCATGATTAGATACCTGAAAGGTCATCTAGTTCAACCTACTCATTTTCCCACGAGGAAACCAAGGCCCAGGTTTCCTCATTTTCCCATGAGGAAACCAAGGCCCACCAAGGTGGTTTAGGTAGTGGGGGCTGACCTGAAGCCCAGAAACTGGATCACTGAGTCAGCACTCTTTCCATCTACACAGTATTTTTTCACATATATGTTATCTACATTTTATTTATTTATTTATTGCGGTACGCGGGCCTCTCACTGCTGTGGCCTCTCCCGTTGCGGAGCACAGGCTCCAGACGCGCAGGCTCAGTGGCCATGGCTCACGGGCCCAGCTGCTCCGCGGCATGTGGGATCCTCCCGGACCGGGGCATGAACCCGTGTCCCCTGCATCAGCAGGCGGACTCTCAACCACTGCGCCACCTGGGAAGCCCTGTTATCTACATTTTATATCCCATACTTAATTTCCTTAATTTAAAAATGTAAACCCTTATAGATAGCTTAGATATATGTTCCAAATTGGTGGCTTTTTACTCAGAAGATAACTCCCAGTATTAATATAAAACTATTTTTCAAACAGATGTTCTCTTTCTACTTAACTTCCTTTGAGAGATAGATCATCTCTCTTTAGGGGCAATCATTAAGGCTTCCAACATTCTCTAGAATTAGGGTAAACCCTTAATTTACAGATTGCTCAAACTGTAAAAGAAGTCAAGGTGTTTTGTTCAGGATATTTAGCCCAGAGCACTGCATGGAGTGAGGTGATTTGGTTTCAGCTTCAAAGTATAAAATTGCTGATATTCCATCATTTGCAGAGCCCAGGTTGTGGAGTTCAGGTCTTAGTTAGATTCTCATCTCTATCGTTGACTAGTAGTATAACCTTTGGCAACTCACATAACAAGAACTGTAAAATGTGGATAATAGTGAATAGTTTGAAGGATTTTTAAGGCAATTAAAAAGATTCTATCTCTCATGCCTAGCGGCATGCCTGACCCTTAGTAGATAAGGATAATAATAAACACATTGGTCAGATGTGTTTAAAGTGCTTTATGAAAATTAGCTCATTAATCATTACAACAATACTATGTGCTCGGGACTTCCCTGGTGGCGCAGTGGTTAAGAATCTGCCTGCCAATGCAGGGGACATGGATTCGAGCCCTGGTCTGGGAATATCCCACATGCCGTGGAGCAGCTAAGCCTATGCAACACAACTACTGAGCCTGCACTCTAGCGCCCGTGAGCCACAACTACTGAGCCCACGTGCCACAACTACTGAAGCCCTTGCGCCTAGAGCCCGTGCTCCACAACAAGAGAATCCACCGCAATGAGAAGCCCATGCACCACAACGAAGAGTAGCCCCTGCTTGCCGCAACTAGAGAAAGCCTGTGCGCAACAACAAAGACCCAACACAGCCAAAAATAAATAAATAAATAAAATAAAATGATACTATGTGCTCAATACATTGTTGTTATTTTACAGCTGGGGAAACTAAGGCACAGAGAAGTAAAGTAACTTGCCCAAGAGGACAAGCTAGTGAGGAGGGCTTGCCTCCAAACCCATTCACAGAGTTGTCTCTATCTCCCTTCCCACTGTCTCTCATCTGGGGGAAGCTTACCTACCTTTGCAACCTTGATGAAACTAAGCAATCTGCTGCTATCTGATGCTTGTGTGCCCCTAAAATTCATATGGTGATGGTATTAGGAGGTGGGGCCTTTGAGAAGTGATTAGGTCATGAGGGTGGAGCCCTCATCAATGGAATTAGTGCACTTATAAAGGAGCCCCAGAGAGCTCCTTTGCCCCTTCCACCATATGAGGACACAGTGAGAAGGCACCATCAGTGAATCAGGAAGCAAGCTCTCACTAGACACTGAATCTGCCAGGACCATCATTTTGGACTCCCCAACCTCCAGAACTGTGAGAAATAAATTTCTATTGTTTATAAGCCACCTAGTCTGTGGCATTTTGTTATAACAGCTCGAATAGACTAAGACACAATCCTAAAATAAAGGCAGCAGAGGAGGAGGGAGAGCTGGAAAGACGTTTTTCAGCTGGTGGGTGTTTTCTTTCTTACTATAGGCCTTATTTCTAACAACATTTGAAAGATCTCTCCCTTAAGCAGACTCTCTCAGACACCATTGGAAGATGTACGGAAGAATGCCATCTTTGTAGAAGGCAATATGACAGAATTCAGTGGCACATTTTGTGTTTTTGACACCCGGAGCTGATCATTTTTTAACCTCCCTCATTTTAATGGCAAAATTAGCTTCAGTAATAATGTGTAAGAGTCAGGAACAATCATTATTTCCTTGACTCATTCTATAGCTTTAAAATAAACAAGTAACAATTTACAAGAAAGATAAATTTCAATTTTTAAAGTATTATTCAAGTGCAATAAAATATTTTCTGTACATACTAAAACTTGCAATTACTGATCAGAAATATCACACTTTGCAATTTGCACTCTGCTTCACTGTTTTAAATTTAAACACAAAACTCCAAAAAGTCACATAGAATAACAGAATTGAAATAAGTCAAGTTCTGTTTCATAGTCTCTAAAATCATTGTGCTATCATTCTTTAATTCTAATGTACTGTTTAGGAATCAGTAAACAGGAATCAGGAATACGTAGTGCCATAAGGTTGGGGAATCACAATATACCCCAGAAGTCAGCTCTAATGGAATCCATACACACCCCTAAGCATTACTCTAACTTTATCACTGCCAGCACATGGTGATAATAAAAAGCAAACATCCATTGATTTTATTATTGTCTTTAAATTCTCAGCAGATGATGTACTCCCTCACTGCCTATACCTGGAGTGGACCCCTTCTACCCCCATGTCCTTGGTATATCCCTGCTAGTAGCTATCAAAATTTTAAATGTATGTACCTTTTAACCCAGCAATTCTAACTCTTTAAACCCATTGTCTTGTTGTACCTATACAAGTAGTCAAGAAATATGTGCAAGAATTTCATTGCAGGACTTCCCTGGTGGCACAGTGGTTAAGAATCCGCCTGCCAATGCAGGTGACATGGGTTCAAACCCTGGTCTGGGAAGATCCCACATGCCACAGAGCAACTAAGCCCGTGAGCCGCAACTGCTAAGCCTGCACTCTGGAGCCCGCGAGCCACAACTACTGAGCCCCCGTGCCACAACTACTGAAGCCCACGTGCCTAGAGTCCGTGCTCCACAACAAGAGAAGCCACCGCAACGAGAAGCCCTCGCACCATGACAAAGAATAGCCCCCGCTCACTGCAACTAGAGAAAGCCCACGAGCAGCAACAAAGACCCAATGTAGCCAAAGATAAGTAAATAAAAATAAATAAATCTATTTTAAAAATATTTTGAAAAATAGAATTTCATTGCGGTATTATTCACAACAGCCAAAAAAAAAAAAAAAGAAAAAGAACTGATGATAACTAAAAGGTATCAAAAGGCAGTGGTTAAATTAATTCTGTTGTATCCATACAGTGGAATCCGATACAGCATTAAAAAGAATTAGGATAGGGGTGGGAGGGGGGAATAGGTGAAGGGGCTTAAGAGGTACAAACCTCTAGTTATAAAATAAATGTCACAGGAATGTAATACAACAGCATAAGGACTATGGTCAATAATACTGTAATAACTTTGTATGGGAACAGATGGTTACCAGAATTATTGTGGTGATCATTTCACAGTGCATGCAAATGTCAAATCACTATGTAGTACACCTGAAATTAATGTAATATTGTACGTCAACTATATTTGGGCCCTTGAATGCCCAAAATGGTCAGAATGGCATGGGTTCAGGCATAGGAAAGGTATCTGTGCAATGGTGGACAAAACCAGACTTGCTGTGAATTCTAGCTCATCCAATACGTGTTCCTCTACAGATAAAACTGTACTAAGGGCACAGCAGTTACGCCCTAAATTCTCTAAGGGAGAAGAGGAACAAAGAGGAATAACCTAAGAACACAAGTCTGTACAGCCTTTCTTAGGTTTTTAAAATCCCCTTTTGGGATATCAATGTATATACTTTCTATATTAATTATATTGCAGATATAATACACAGCAGTGGGATTAACTATCTCCCTAGATGCATCAACTGTCTCCCTAGATGCTCAACTTCTCCCAGGAAACGGGGAGAAACAAGTTCGTAATGACCCTGAAACTATCAAGATACTCCAGAGCAAAATTCTTTTCTTTTGCTGTTTAATTCATTGCTTATGCATACATAATGTTCCATGAACATTAAGTTCCAAATCCATAGAAGTCTAAAAGAATGACAGGACGTCTGCCTTTAATTGGCTTTAAACTAGGAATACTTTTAAAGAGACTAATGGGGACAAAAGATAACAAAGAAACTGTTAATATAGTTTAGACTGGGCTTAGAGGTTTTTTAAAAAAATTTTTTCCTACTTTGTTAATAATGTCTCTAACTCTCACTTTTTTGTTGTGGTTGTTTTCTATAGAAGAAATGACTTCTTGAGGAGAGGTAATGCGATGGCCATGCAAAGGTAGCTGGTATGGCTGTACTTCATCATACTAAGGCCCCATATCGCTGGGACATTAGAGAATAAAATCCTAAACTAGAGAGAAAAGAAGCAACCTTCCGCATACAAATGACCTTACGCTCAGCTTCATCCCAGAAAAAATTAAAATTTAAATGGACAAGTGCCATGATAAAGGTAAGTGCAGAATGCCAAGAGAGTGCTGAGGACAGAGTGCTTAAATCTTCAAGGGCAGTGGGAGTGGGAAAGGCAGAAAGGAGAGACATCTGAGATCGGTCTCAGAGGGGAGAGAAAATGTGATTGGTGGACTGCATCCAGACCGAGGAAGCAGCCGGTGCCCAGGTGTGCAGGGGAGAAGGTTCTGTGTATTTGGAGGGTAGAGAGTTGGCTTTTGCGGCTGAAGCACAGGCGGGAGACGAATTGGAAAGGAACAGTGGGGCCAATTTGTGAATGCTAAGTATAAAATAACCTCCTTCCCACCAGCTCTCTCATTACTTTCTCCTCTTCCCCACTCCACCTAGCCATTGCTGCCCTGGGACTATGAAATATCCCCCAAACTCTCCCTGCCTTTCCTCACTCAGTAATCTTTATTTTTGTTCTTTTTTTTTTTGGAATTTTTAAATTTTATTTTATTTTTTATACAGCAGGTTCTTATTAGTTATCTATTTTATACATATTAGTGTATACATGTCAATCCCAATCTCCCAATTCATCACACCACCACCACCTCCCCGCCACTTTCCCCCCTTGGTGTCCATACCTTTGCTCTCTACATCTGTCTCTATTTCTGCCCTGCAAACTGGTTCATCTGTACCATTTTTCTAGATTCCACATATATGCGTTAATATACGATATTTGTTTTTCTCTTTCTGACTTACTTCACTCTGTATGACAGTCTCTAGATCCATCCACATCTCTACAAATGACCCAATTTCGCTCCTTTTTATGGCTGAGTAATATTCCATTGTATATATGTACCACATCTTCTTTATCCATTCGTCTGTCAGTGGGCATTTAGGTTACTTCCATGACCTGGCTATTGTAAATAGTGCTGCAATGAACATTGGGGTGCACGTGTTTTTCTGAATTATGCTTTTCTCTGGGTATATGCCCAGGAGTGGGATTGCTGGGTCATATGGTAGTTCTATTTTTAGTTTTTTAAGGAACCTCCATACTGTTCTCCATAGTGGCTGTATCAATTTACATTCCCACCAACAGTGCAAGAGGGTTCCCTTTTCTCCACACCCTCTCCAGCATTTGTTGTTTGGACATTTTATGATGATGCCCATTCTAACTGGTGTGAGGTGATACCTCATTGTAGTTTTGATTTGCGTTCCTCTAATGATTAGTGATGTTGAGCATCCTTTCATGTGCCTCTTAGCCATCTGTATGTCTTCTCTGGAGAAATGTCTGTTTAGGTCTTCTGCCCATTTTTGGATTGGGTTGTTTGTTTTTTAATGTTACCTCACTTAGTAATCCTAAGTGTGTCACTCTCATCTCCTAAAGTACAACCTTCTCTGCTCTGACTCTTCCTGGTAAAGTTCTACCTGTCTCAGAGCCCAGCTCAGACACCACCTCCTCCAGGAGGCCTTCCAGAAACTCCTCGTAAGCATTATTTTTCTCCCTTATTTGAGCTCACATGTAATCTTTAAATGTTTTTATGTTTACCTTTTTGAATAGTTAATATAATACACGCCTATGGTAAAATTCAAAGAGTACAAAAGTGAAAAATATGTCTTCCTCCTCTGCCTGCCCTCCAGGGCCCCAGGCCATTTTCCCAGAGGCAACCATTGTGTTAAGTTTTTCATGCATTTTCCCAAAGCTATTACATTATGGCACGTATTCACAAACATATATACGAATGCATATGTGTAATTATCCTAACACACACACTCGCTCTTTTTTTAGTATACAAACTGCAGCATACTATTCTATACTCCCTGATGCTTTTCTCACTTAATTTTTTCTTTATCACCAGATTTTCAGACATACCTCAAAGGTACGGCAGGTTCGGGTTCCAGACCACCACAATAAAGCAATATCGCAATAAAGTGAGTCACATGAATTTTCTGGCTTCCCAGTGTGTATTAGTTATGTTTACACTAGACTAGACTGTAGTCTATTAAGTGTGCAATAGCATTTTGTCTTAAAAATAATGTACATGACTTAATTTAAAAATGCTTTATTGCTAAAAAATGCTAACCATCATCTGAGCCTTCATCAAGTCATAAACTTTTTGCTGATTGAGGGTCTTGCCTCCATGTTGATGCCGCTGACTGATCAGGGCGATAGCTGCTGAAGGCTGGGAGGCTGTGGTAGTTTCTTAAAATAAGACAACAACGAAGTTTACGACATCGATGGGCTCTGCCTTTCATGAACGATTTCTCTGTAGCATGCGATGCTGTTCGATAACATATTACCCACAGTGGAACTTCTTTCAAAATTGTAGTCAGTGCTCTCAACCCCTGCTGCTGCTTTGAGAACAGATATTAACAGAAAAGAGCATGAAGGGGCAGACAGCTCAACCTTCCTCCACAGATGCCCTTTCCCTACTCCTGGGCTTTTCTTCTTGCCTTCCCTAGCTTGTCCTTCCTCCTCCACCCCCTAACTTGACCCAGAGGCATGGGTGCTAAAAAGCCCTCAGCCTGGGTGCATGAGCCAAACAAGCACAAGGGGCCCCAGCTGGTGTCAGATTTCAAGACAGTGTTCAGTTGCAACCATCTTAGCTGTACACATAGAAACAGAATTTGTACCTCTTTTCCCCGGGAACACGTCCAATTTAGAGTCCACTGGCCTAATTTGTGACAGAAAGAACTTGTGAACACTTTGCACTTCAGAGAGTTTTCAGAGGCTGATTGGAGAAAACACCCAGCCCCTTCACAGACCTCAGCAGCAGAACAACTAGGCAGCCAAGGTGGCAGAGAGGCCCGAAGGGGAATGTCACGTAGACCCCACAAAATCCCTCAGAACTCTAAGGCGTGCTCCTGGCTTTCCTCGAGACAGAAAGCAGTCTTTGGCCACATCACTCATTTGCCTCCCAAATGTCCACACCGAGAAGTTCTCAGGCCTTGTAAAGCATTCCCCATAACATTAAAATGGCCAGGTCCTAACAGGGAGAGGAACTGGATAACTATTGAATATCTACTCTCGGCAGGGTAACTTGCGACTCTCCGTAGATTATCCAGAGCTCCTACCTGGAGTTTGATGTTCACCCTTTATGCCAACTCTCACACCTCCACACAGCTATTATCAACGTGTATGAAACCAGGAGGCCTAATTGTAAATGTGTTTCTAGCAGCAGGGACTTCCAGAAAACACACTTCCTGTGGAATGGACTTGCCACTTCTGTTCATTTTTGCCCTCATTTGCCTTAACGTTTTAAACACAAGACTACTTGCCAGAAAGGATAACTTTTCAAAGGAGAAAAACATACACACACACCTCTTTTATCATTAAACTCCTTATTATTTTAGAAAAATATTTAATAATGTGGAAAAAAGGTATATGACAACATTGTTACATGAAAAAAAGCAAGTTCAAAACAGTATGTGAAACATGATCCTGATTTTTTCAATAAAAATATAGAGAGGAGTAAGAAGCTAAACCCAGATGCGCAATGCTCTGATTGGTGCAGTTATAGATTTTTTGTGTGCTTATCTATGTTTTACAAATTTCCTTCAAAAACATATACTGCTTCGGTAATAAAAGGGAGTTGTAAAAGTAACTCACGACTCTTTGTAAAAGAAAATATAAATGCATCCCCAGTTTCTTCCTGGATAGAAATGGGATTTGCTAGTATCACCAGATACTGTAGTCACTTTCAAGAAAGTATGACACAGGAGACCTGGATCCTGGGTCAGGGTTAGCCCCTGACTAACGAAATGACCCTGAACCAGTCCAGGATACCCCTCCCACCACAGGCACCTCATCTGTCAGATGAGCAGGTCTCACTGGGTCTGTTAGTCCCTTTCTTAGTCTGGAACTCCTCATAGCTCTTTCAGATACCACTCATGTAAAAACAAAACAAAAAACACCTTGGAATATTCCAGTGATTTGGATTGTGCCTATACCACCTTGCTCAATATGCTAGAAAAATTCCTGGGGAAACTCAGACCCTAGGAAAAGAGGTTCCTTGCGTAACAGAGATAGTTGCCACAGTTAGGATTTATGGCAACACCTTTCCTTTTGTCACTGAGCACCAGAAAGTTCAAGGGCATGCTTTAGCCTAAGGCTCACTTCCTCTCTATGGTCTTGTGAATGGGATCAAAATACAGGAGGTCTATTAGCCAAGATTCTTTGGCCATTGACAATGCATGGACGGGCACTGCCAGAGTACGATTCTCAGACTTGCTTGTTTTCTATGTTTCCATGGATCACCAACCCTCTTTTTTCTGATCAATATCTCTTCATATAAATCCAGCTTCTCAGGAGATGACGCTCAGTCATCTTCATGTACTAGGCCACTCAAGTCTTGCCTTAGTGGTACGAGCCCACCTGAAATTACTTTCAAGAGACAATAGTAAATTACTTTCAATAGACATTTCAGGGTTCCTCAGTGTTCAGGGTTCCAAAAGAAACCCCAGGACATCAGCATTAGCCAACTTCTCATGTCCATAATTCCAAAGTGAACTGAAATGCCTCAGAAGATAATCCCCTAAACTCATTCCACCTTCCTGTAACCACCTCTTCACTTGTACATTTTGCTTGTATCTTGTAACACTCACATATCTCATGCAGACATCCATCAGAACACTTCCTTTGGGTTTATCAACCCCAAAGTTCTTACCTTGTAAGATTAAATTTGAAAACCTCCCAGTGAACTCTTCAGTGTTCCATTTCCCATGAAGTTTTACTAGCCTGGCCCATGAGTATGTGTGTGTGTGCGCACGGGTGGGCGTAATCAGGAAGTAGAAGAGTGAGACTCGCACTTGCTATTTTGTGTTTTTTTTTGGGGGGCTGCACCATGCATCCTGTGGGATTTAGTTCCCCAACTAGGGATTGAACCCGGGCCATTGGCAGTGAGAGCGTGGAGTCCTAACCACTGGACCACCAGGGAATTCCCCACACTTGCTATTTTTCTAAAATAAGGTCCCAGGAAACTTTATGATCACAGAGTCAACTATCAGTAGGCAAACTATGTCCCCTCCTTTTTGCATCATGGGGCACAGAAAGAGATAGAGGACTTCCTCTCTCTATCACATGCAAAATCTGTTATCCCATCTCCTCATTTTAATGATATTCTCCTGGCTGAATTCCAGTGTCTTCTCGACTGAGTCATCACCGCTACTTGTGCATAGAATTGAAGGTTCAGGGTTCCTCATTTTGAAGCAGGACAGCAGTTCAGAAGCATCTGATAAGATCCCCACAGCACAGTTCTTGATCTGGGATCATCCAGAGGCCCAGCTCAGGGGAGCCCTCCCCACAGGGAGATGGCAAAGGAAGTAGCTTCCCAATCAACCAGCAGTAGCTGCCATCCCTGCCAATAAGGATCCCCTGCAAGAAAGTCTGACGCGTGGGCTTTCCGACCAGCTGGCACAGCGGGCACAGCATGTCTCCTTCAGGGGTCAGCCTTACCAGAAGCTACCCGACTCCACAGGGGACATCAGGGTAATGGGAAGTCCCGTCCCGACTGCGCATCCCTCCCACCACTGAAACAGCCCTTTCTCCAGAGGCTCAGTGCTTTGTTGAAACGCGAATATCCTTGGAAGATAAAGCCCTTTTTACCCTTTCCACGTTTATACAAATGTGCTTCAAGTCTCTCTCTATCCTCAAAGCCAGTTTTGATTGGAAGAGGAAAAAGTTTCACCAAAAAACAAAAACTGTATACAAAGAGAGGTAAGGCATTGGGCATTAATCCCATCTAAATCCAGGCCCCTCCTAAACTGGAATAGCACTAGGGGCCTATCAGTCTCCTGTATTGTCTGTGGATTGATAATCTGAAGGGTCATTGATCTGAATTGTCAATAATACCATTCATGTGCTCATTCCTCCAATATGTACTACACTCTGACTACATGCTGGGCACTATAGTAAATGTTGCATGACTACATGCTAGGCACTATACTAAATGTTGCAGGGGGAATAGAGAAAGCTGAAGAATTCTAATCCATCTCAAAGTCAAGTGTCCAACGCGTGGATTCATAACACTGGGTTCATAACACTGATCATGACTAAGGTATTAAGGAAGTACTTGGTGTTTATTCACTGCATTTGCTACTCACCCCACAGTGCTGTGATATACCATTAGCCCTGGGAAGTATCATTATTCTCAATTTACAGATAATTTTTTTTTTTTTTGGCCGTGCCACGCGGCTTCCGGGATTTTAGTTCCGCAACCAGGGATGGCACCCGGGGCTATGGCAGTGAAGCGCCAAGTCCTAACCACTGGACACCAGGGAATTCCCTCCGTTTACAGATAAATTGATCAATGTCCAGGGGGTAAAGTCTGTGATCTCCAAATCTGAGCATCATCAAAATTGTTTAAAATGTTTTCCTGGGCCCCTCATGGGGACATACACATTCAGTAGGTCTGGGAAGAACCAGAGAAGCTATTTTTAAAGTACTAGGATGACTCAGAAGCACAGTCAAATTGGAGAAACAACGTTACACATCTAAGCACAGCTTTCTCAGACAGCTTTACATCTGACCTTCACAATCTGGGTAGTAAGAATTATTATGTTATTATCCTCAACTTACAAGTGAAGCAGCTTCAGCACAAACACACAAAAAGACAATCGCCCCCCACCCCCCAAAAAAACAAAACAAAACAAATTCTCTCTTTCTCCATTTTCTTTCCTTCTTTTTCATCTGTTGCAAACAAAGCAATGGAACTACCATAACGGATCATCTCATAAACAATCATTTATGCCATCGCTCTTTGCAAAGTCTCTTCTGGTCTTTGTACAGTACTATCTACAGAAGAGTAATCAAACAACTTGCTATGAATCTAAATAAAACTACCCCCAGACATCAACCAGTGTCTTTCCTCATACTTCATTTTGCCATTAAAAATAATCAACATTAAAGATACTTAAGAGACATAACTGTATAATAGATGGACTTTGTTTAAATATTGAATTAAATAAGTCAGTTATGAAAAGGTATGTTTGAGACAATCAGGTAGATACGATTATAGATTGGGTATTAGAAAGTTCCAAGGCATTACTGCTAATTTTGTTAGGTGGGCTAATGGTCACATGGTAGTGTAAGAAAATATTCTCGATTTCAGAGATGCATAGCATATGTGGGTAGAGTGACATGATGTCTAGAATTTACTTTAAAGTACTTCAGCAAAGGGGGAAAAAGATGAAACAAATATGGCAGTATCTTGACAGTTGCTGGATTTGGGTGATGAGCTTATGGGAACTTTTAGATGTGTTTGAAATTTTTATAATAATACAATTTTTTAAAAAAATCAACACCTTCACTTCTCCAAGTGCCATTTTCCCCTTGTAAAGGCAAGTTCTCAACTCTTATTAAAATAGCGTGTCAATAAGCTATTCCCTTCACATCTATTTTTTCTTATTTGTTCTTTAAAAAGGGTTTTTAGTTTTTAAACTAATAGCCATGGAACATACTTATACTAAATATTTCTTTGTTTATCTGAAACTCAATATCTAACTAGTATCCTAGTTTTTTATTTGCTAGATCTGGCAACCCTAGACAAGGGGGAAAAGCCCTAATCAGGAGTCAGGATATTTGAGTTCAATTTCATCTCTGTCATTGGCCTCATAACCAGGAGTAACTACTCACCTCTAGGTGCTTCTTTCATCACGCATAAGACAGGAGGGTTTCATTCTGGCTCAAAATATTATGAAATGTAGATACTACTCTTATTCCAACTCCTTGGGTAGAAAATACCTTTTAAATAAGTACTCCTAATTGACTTCTTTTCTTCAGGGGAATGTTGAGAGGGAAATTCAAAAAAGCAAAGACATATTGCCCCCAAAACATCAGGCTGATAAACCAAGCCATCGACAGCACCATTTATTGAGTGCCTACACGGTGCCAGATCCTGAAGCAAGCACTTTTATTTCTTTTTATTTTTTTATTTTTATTCATTTATTTTTTTTGCAGTACGCGGGCCTCTCACTGTTGTGGCCTCTCCCGTTGCGGAGCACAGGCTCCGAACGCGCAGGCTCAGTGGCCGTGGCTCACGGGCCCAGCCGCTCCGCGGCATTTGGGATCTTCCCGGACCGGGGCACGAACCCGTGTCCCCTGCATCGGCAGGCGGACTCTCAACCACTGCGCCACCAGGGAAGCCCAAGCACTTTTATATATGACCTAATTTTATCCTCACAACTATCCCACAAGATAAATAATACTATCCCCCTTTTGCAGATGTGATGACTGAGATCCAGAGAAATTAATAACTTAACCCTGGTTAACTCCAAAGCCCTGAGCTTTACACCACACCTCCATGCTTCCAATTCTCTCATGCAGAGGATCAGGAAATGGAAGGCAGAACTGAGCTAGTGGATGGTTTCTAGCTCCTAAATCAAGCCTTTAGGTTTGTCTCTTGTGAGTGAATCCCCATGGTGCTGTGCTGGGTTATTAATGTTAAAACACAAATAGTATACAGTGGGTGTTAGAACTGCAAAGAAAGCAAAATGTCCAACTACTTACTGGCTCTCATTTTATCTATTGATATTTATCGATTTTATCTATTATTTAACCAGCTTTTATTAATTGCTTCCTAGATGCACAGCACTACACTGGTCATTGTGAGAGATTCCCTCCTCTCCTGGAATTTAGCCTATTGTGGAGATAAGATATAAATGCTTGAGTCAGGCAACTAACAACTAAAGACATTAGGTACACTTAATTACTTAATTAGGTACACCAAAGAGTGAAACAGATCAGAAACACAATAGGATTTTAAAAGGAAGGGAATCATTAAAAACAAACAAACAAACAAACAAACAGGACTTCCCTGGTAGCGCAGTGGTTGAGAGTCCGCCTGCCGATGCAGGGGACACGGGTTCGTGCCCCGGTCCGGGAAGATCCCACATGCCGCGGAGCGGCTGGGCCCGTGAGCCACGGCCACTGAGCCTGCGCGTTCGGAGCCTGTGCTCCGCAACGGGAGAGGCCACAACAGTGAGAGGCCCACATACCGCAAAAACACAAAACAAAAACCAAAATAAACAAACAAACAAAAGCCAAAAAAACAAAAAAGGAAAAACAAAAAAAGAAAAAAGGATGGAGGTACACATGGGCTGAGGGCACTGAAAAGAACTTGCGAAGAAGTAAGACTTAAACTAGGCTGTGAGGGGAAGGATTTGAAAAGGTTGGAGACAAAGGAAAAGGTCTTCTAGGCAAGTGGAACCACCTAAGGACTCCCAGAGAAAGTGACCTAGAATAGAGTCTCGAGGTGAAAGGAGTTGGAAAGGTAACAAGAGAGGGATTGGCATGTGCAAAAGCACAGAGGACTGTGACCAAAGATGTGTTTAGGGACCAAGTAGATCAGTGTGCCTAGACCCCAGACCAGAATTGAGGATGTGGTAGGAAATGTGAATGAGAAGGCAGACCTTGTACCTGTAAGGAATTGGAAGCTACTGATGGCTTTTGGGTGGGTAAATATGTTCAAATTAATGTCTGGGGGTAATTGGTCCAGCTTTAAAACAATGTTAGGTAAAACACTGTTTTACTGGCCTAGTGTACTAATATACAAAAATGAATAGAACACAGTTCCTACTCTTAAGAAATTCACAATCCAATGAGAGACCACCAATTACAAGATAATGTAAGTTGTTCCTCAATTTAATTTATGACATTATCGGTGGCAGGCATCGTTAGTTTTCTGCTCAATATCCAAGCCTCTCTTTGTCATTAATAATATAATCCAATTTTGTTTGTAGGACTTTGTGCAAAGCCTTAGGGCAATGGATCATTCTTGGCCTACGCCACTATTTCTCAACCTTTTTTTCATTATCATCCACCTCAGAGCATTTTTAGAGACTTTTTCCCTAATCACCCCACTCATGAAATTTTACTACCATAAATATACTCTACGTCTGTCTATGTATTGTATGCGTACCTGTGCTACATACATAAAAAGAGTAATATCTTTTTTTCTGCCTCTCTTCCCCACCAATAAACAATTCTCCCTCTTAGGGATTATCATCACCATCCCATCTACCCTCACCCCATCCCTACCCTAACTGCATTCCTCCCTTTGCTTCCCTATCGGGAATGCATGGTCTAAGGCCATTATATAACAATTCTACTTCCTGTTTCCTCACCCTCCTCACAGCTGGCCTGGCCACGTAACCCAGTCCTAGCAACGACATGAAAGTTGATATCTGTTTAGGAGATCTCTGGGAAAATTCTTGCTTTCCTAGAAAAAGCAACAGCCATTGCCAGATCAGCTTCCTTTCCACCTCCACCCAAATCTACACCTCTCGATGGAGGCACAAGGCTCAAAGCTGCAGCAGCCATCTTGCAACTATGATGAAAGACACGAGAACTGCAAAGGCAGTATCACTGAGCCACTGAACCAGTGGCAGAACACAGATCTCCAGACTTCTTATGTGGGAATCCAGATTTTTTGTAAGTTACCATTAGGTATTGTATAAGTTGCAGCTGAAACATTGCTAACTGATATGTTGTCTGTCTCATGAACCATAGCTTGTCTGACATGACCATGAATTATTGTTAAACCAAAGCCAGAGAGAAACACAAACAAAAGCAAAAACATGTGATCAGGAATATTACACAAGCAAACAGGAGATTTCACTCATGTTTAAAAGGAAAATGCTTTCCTTCACTAAACTAATCAACTTTTCAAATAATTGTAAAGTATTCCAACTAATATTTAGCATTTGAAACTAACAAACTTTAAGATACTTGATATTACTGTGTAGAAAAACGGTCATGAAAGGCTACGAGATAATTTTCCTACTTTATACCAAATGAATGATTTGCCTAGTAGGTATGTGTTTCAAAATATTTGAAAGTCAGTTATTTCTAAATTAAATATTTAAGATGCATAAGGAATATGTGCCTCTTAAAGGCTCCCTTTGGGAACCTTTTCACATGTTAAAATTTTTTAGATAATCCTCTATATTCATCATTTGAATATTTTATATTTTACTTAAATTCTGATACTAGCTAAAGCTAATTCTCTCTTATTTTAAAAATATAAACCAAACCTATTTAATAACTCCAACATCTCTCATTAAAAGTGATTTTCAAGGTTCAAGATAAAAGAAACTCAAAATCCCTTTAAACCTAAAGATCCGCTAAATCTTAAAAGATAAAATTTAATTATAGGCTTAGGGCTTTCAAGCATTAGGTTTTCTTCAAAATATCAAAATAATTCTCACATCAAAATCATTTTACTAGTTTCACTATTAACCTCACACCATAAATTGACTTTCTTTTAATAAGGATTTTTTACCTTTTTTATTATAAAAGTAATATATGCAAATCACAGAAAATACATGAAAAATAAAAATCATTTTAAAATCATACATAATCTTGTTATACACTAGATGATAACTTTTAACATATTGGTTTATCTACCTTCATATTCTGAACTCATGTATAAAAATATATAGGCCTTTTTAAACAAAAATATGTAATTTTGTACTCAAATTTTTTTCTCACGTATTAAACATTCTTCAAAAAATACCTTAATGAATATTTAATAGGAATATAATTTATTTAATCATGCCTTTCATTTTAAATGATTTTTAGGTTTTTCTGTTATAAAAAAATCATTGTGTTGAAAAGCTTTGTTTTTATAATAAAACACTTATTGTTTTCTTAGGACTAATTCTTAGAAGCAGTCACAGTATATGAACATTTTAAGGCTATTGCTTCATACTGCCCAGTTACTTGCAATTTTTCTGAAAAGAAGCCTTTCTATAGCCATCTAAAGTAATTTAAAATAATAATTTAGAACAAAGCTTATTATGTGGTGAGCAGAAGGGTTCATTCAACCCTTTTTTCCTGACTGGTGATATTATTTATAAATTGTACTTCAGCCAATATTTTATAGGAAAAGGAAAAACTTGATAATAATTGAAAAGTTCTTGATCAAACTCTAAAAGACTATGAAGGCAAGTGAATTTGCTATGCTATTTATTCTGTATTTTAGTAATTAATTTGTTAAAGATCTAGCATTTAAGAATCGTTAAGCACTCTCAAAATTGGCAAAAGAAACAAGAAGTAATTATAATTGGTAGATAAAATAATGAGCTACATACCTGTTGAGAAATAAAACCAGTCATGACCAAATACATAAAGGAAGTAGCACTAACGTTTAAACTCCAAACAGCGTGAATGAATGTAGGAAAGAATTTTAAATATGATCACTTCAGCCCTCTAAAGAAAGGAATGATAAATCAGAGGGAGCTTTAAGATAATATAACTTCTTAAGGTTGGCTGGTCACAGGTCAGAAAAAAAAATTGAACATCAGCTTAAGCTAAAAATGCTGGTGACTTTTTTCATGAGTACGATTGCACAATCTAGTTTCTAAACTGAAAACCACAAGAGTCTAGCCCCTGTTGGAAGAGAAACTTTTGTTTTTCCTTCCTTATCTATGTGTGTTGGGTCTTTCCTGGATGACATGTCAAATGGGTAGCACTTGGGGAAATCCAAAACTCTTGGTTTGGGTTTTGAACTTTTGGTCCAAGTTTTACACAGAACTCCCCTGCCACCATGACAAAACTGTCCATGTATTTTCATGGCTCTAGAATTTAATAGAAACTTTGCCACAATCTACATCTTGAAATCACTTTTCCTGAGATGTAGAGGATGAAAAGGAAAAAAAGATAACTATGGGACTCAGAAAAGATACCATAGTTGCTTGCCCTTTATTAATTCAAGTGATCCATTTAAGCATCAGCTGTATTTCTCTTGTATTAAGGAGCAATGTTTACTTTAAGCTCCTTTCTATAGATTCTGCACATTTTGAAGGGAAAGCACTAGCATGATGGTGTTTTTAATAAAAAGTTAAATACTCATAAATAAAATGTATACGCATATACTTAGGTTAAAAGGCATATGCCACATTTTGTTACAATGAACATGCATTGCTATTATATTTTTAAAGTCAACATTATTACAGATATTTCTCTGATATTACCAGATATTCTGTGTATAGGAAGAGTGACAGTATCATTTTAGTAAACGTAGGAAGCTGTGGTACTGTCAACATGTAAGGTTTTTCTGCCTTTTCCCCTCCTATTTCCTGTATATACGTCCAACCCCCTCTTCTACTCCCTTATCACAGCCGGAGAAAGAGGGAGCGAGAAAGAAAGATTGTCATCGTAAATTACAGCAAGTTACTGTCCAAAGCTATTGGAGTTTGAGGAAAATCAGGTTTTAACCCCAGAAAGTACACCAGAGGGGACTTCTAGACCCTTTAAGGGTTTCTGCATCTGATGGCAGTGGCTTGACATCGTTGAAATTTGAATCCAAATATATGGCTCTCCTTTTCCTCGTCAGAAGGACTAATCCCAGGCCTTCTTATACTTCTCTCAATCATGGCTGAAATCATTTTCAGCTCCAGATTGGAACAAAGACAGGCAGGATTTTTTGTGGCAACTGAGAAAAAGATTTATGATAAGATATGTGTATTTAGAAGTGCTCAAGAAGGCAGAAGTTAGAATAGCACTGGTGAAAGCAAAGGACAAGCAGGGATCCTGCCCAAAAGAAAGGAGCCTCTGAGAGAAAGGAGAAGCCTCAAGGAAGGGATACAAGATACATGCCAGTCAGTTCCCCACAACAGCAACTAGTTCGCTAGATGTAATGTCGAAGCAGGGGAAGCAATCTCCAGGAGACAAGGGGGTGGAGAGTTTGCCACTGGTCTTTGGCGTACGTGGAATATTTCTGTTTTGTGGGCTGTAACTGAGGATTCTATGATGCAGTGTTATTATTTAAATGCATTAAATGTATTAAAATACACTGAATACATTGAAAAATACATTGAATACATTGAACTGAAATTGGCAGGAGACCTAGTCATGGGTGTACAATAATTTAAATGGTTGTAGAAAGTGAGGCGCACTAATTACTTGAATATATTTGTTACAGATTTTCCTTTTCTACCTCAAAGAAAGACGTATAATTCTTACACTATGCCAGACCAAGAGAAGCCTGACTCATATTTCACAATTTTTTTTTATCCAGTTGCACATACTTTTTCTCTGGAGAGTTGAAGACTGGGTGCATTTCCCCTCCCCATCCTGTATCTCCCTCCCCCACTCCATCAACATGACAGATTTGGGACAAATCTTCACACCCTGCCTGAGCCCCTATCACCATCTAAGTGGATAGGAGATTAACAAAGGCATGAACTTTCAGCCGAAAAAACCCAGGTCCCCAAACTGCAAATCAAGTACCCACTAACAGAAGATGGCCAACTGGGCTTCTGTCGTCTAAAGGCTACACAGGAAAAGTACTATCTCCAAAGTCATCAGGGCCCAAACAGATGTTCAGCTTCAGATAGGAAAACCAGCATTTTACACTCAGAAGCGATCACATTACACACAGGCCTTTCCCATCTAAAAGCAGCCTGGCTGGGTATCCAATACTGAATACCACTCACTACACTCTGGGGCTAGCCAGACTGGTATTTACAAAGTGCCTGCATTTCTTGTGCCAAGTAGGTACCACATGACAGTAAATAAGACATTAAAATAGAATCTTAGAGATGTTTTCCCAGATGGCTACTGATCCTGGCTTCACATAAGAGAATTCAGAATTAAGGACGTAGAACATTAGTCATATATACTCTGAAGAGAGCAAGCTCTAGCTCCGCATGTTTACCGAACTTGAGAATCCAGTGCTATAAAATTACACATGTACCTGCCATGTTGTCCTCATTTTAGCCATCAGCTGGAGAGTCAACTTTTCTCTTTAGCAGCTAAATCCAACATCAACAATAACCAGCACTTTCTCAATTTCTGCAATGCCCTCTCTGCTATACTGACAGCCTCTCAGGCAGGATTTCTTAATATGAGGCCTCTGGACTACAGATTGTCCATGGATACACTCTAGAGGATCCCTGAATCTCCTAAAAGTGTATGACAAATGTGCATGTTCTTGTATGTGTTCTTTTTCTTGGGGATACGGTCTTTGGTTCTCATCAGATTCTCAAAGGAATTTATGACCAAAAAAGTGATTAGGAAATACTGCTCTAAAGTGTAAGCCAATTAGTCCATGAAACACCCTGTAAAGTAGGGAAAAGGACAGTCAGCAGGCAAGGCAGAAGGAGGTCTGACTTCAGGTGCCAGACTTCAGGTGCCAGACCCTTGCATATCCAACAGACCCTGACTCCAAGGCTAAGGGTTGTTGATTTGTCCTTGTTTTATCATGTCATGTCCCAAGAGACTACTGCCCCTGACGACAGGGAATGTGAAATCCTTTTTAAAGTTAAACAATTTTCAGTGTAAAGTTGAAAGAACCCAAGATATTAAAGGCGATTTGAGAGCTTATTACTGTCACTAAAGTTCTAAAGCCAGGTGAAGTCGATAATCTCAGTACCATGGCTTCTGCTACTGCGATGTCATTTACTTTCAATATGTTTATTTTGTGATACGTACATTGTTGTTATGGCACATGTCTAATTGTTATTACTACTTTGAGTGCTACAGTTCTGTATATAAAGTACTGCATTTCATTAAAAATTAGGCTTTCTTTCCTTCTTTAATGTGATATTATCATACACTAAGGCCCGAATGTTTTCTGAACATAGCACCACATATTCTACTCAGGTTTATTGTTGATTACCACCTCCCAATGATTTGAAATAGAATATTCATGAGTCCTAGACTCTCCCTTTAACCATTTTTCTCTGTGCTTTCCCTTGTAGTTCCCCTGTTCACAGTTACTTTCAGCTGGTCCAAATGCCTGACAAAAGTTACTTAACTACAGAAGGGAATTTTATGGCACTAACTATATTCCCCTTTAAGGAGTATCATAAGAAGAGTCTCCAGTTTTTAGTTTGTTTCTATAGATTTAACAGAATAACTTGTCCCTTATGGGCTTTCTCTGTTGTCATACCTCTTTTACGTCATGAGCCCTTCAATCCTAAGCCTCAAGGTAACAGGTTCACCCCCGACACACACAGGTAAACACACTGAGATTCGAGAACACATGATTTAGAAGAATCATTTTCTTTCTGCTTTGAGCCCTATTGTTTTGGGATCTAAATGGAACTATTTTCACATCCATCTGGTTCACCTCTGAGATCAGCATCTCCCTGTCTCTTCCTAAGAAATGTTCTCTCCTCTCTCTCCGGCCTTCGACGGTAGCTTTTCTCTGGGCTCTTTCTCAATCTCCATCGACTGCGTTAGCAAATCCTCTGTAGGCAGCCAGTCACTTCTTTCTTCCTGAGCTGCCCTAACGAAACCTACTTAGCATTCACCACTCCAGACTGCCTAGATCCTAACTCCCTTTACAGTACCCTGCCCTGCCCAGGGTACACAGAACACATCTGCAGGTCAAAAGCAAGCCCCATCTGGTCCACAAATCTTCCCCTAGCCTTCCCCTTAAATATTAAAACTACTTAAGACCACTTATTTACAGGCTTTCTCCATAGCTTTTAATGCACACACACCACTTCTACAATACATGAAGTAAAAAAAAATTCTACTATTTCACCATTCTAACACACCAAATGCTTTATTTTTTTATGCTCACATTTAAACCTCATTCACAACGAAACCAGAATGTAAGTGAAAATTGTAATCCTGATTTTCTAATTTAACACCGTATCAAATATATTTTCATAACTACTGTTAATTATGACCTTTAATGACTGTAAAATATTCCACACAGTTAGTGCTGCCAGATCGCTTTTGCTTAATATTTAGGTTATTTTCAGATTTTTCTGTTATAATAACAATACAGTGAACATGTTCATGCATGTTATTTTTTTCCCTTCTTTGAATTATTTATTTAGAATAAATTCCCAGAGGTAGAATTAATGGATCAAAGTGTATGAGCATTTCATTTTTTTAAAAAATTTTTTGTATTGTGGCCACACTGCACAGCATGCAAGATGGTTCCCCAACCAGGGATCGAACCCAGGCCTCTGCAGTGAAAGTTCTGGATCCTAACCACTAGGCCACCAGGGAACTCCCTGGTATGAGCATTTTAATGGCTCTTGACACATTTTGCCAAGTTGCCATGATTGTATTTTACACATTTCCTTGGTGTTATTTTGGTAAATGTTTATTCAACAGGCTTTCCTCAAAAAAAAATTGTGGAGAGCCTGGTTGACAGTGTTTGCCAATTTTTGTGGTGTAAATACTCATGCCATGGCCAGTTTCACTGAATACAAAGTTGGAAAGAGATACTTAATAACACATCATTGTATAATATTCCTATCACACAGATAAATTGGAGTAGACAACTTCAAAACACAGATGACAGTAAAAATGTGGTAAATAATCAGGAGTAATGAGTGTTGAGTATTACCTTTATTTTTAATATAATTTACTTAACTGTGATTTACAGAATTTAATTTTTTTTTTTTTTTTTTTTGCGGTACACGGGCCTCTCACTGTTGTGGCCTCTCGCGTTGTGGAGCACAGGCTCCGGATGCGCAGGCTCAGCGGCCATGGCTCACGGACCCAGCCGCTCCGCGGCATGTGGGATCTTCCCGGACCGGGGCACGAACCCGTGTCCCCTGCATCGGCAGGCGGACTCTCAACCACTGCGCCACCAGGGAAGCCCAGAATTTAATTTTTAATAGTGACTGTGTTTAACAACTGGCTTGTAAAATTTCTGGAAATATCACAATCAGCTCTTGTAAGCAAGTGCAGTCTCCCGCACACCACAGTGTGTACCTCACTTGATATTTTGCAAAAGCACGTCTTTTTTTTTTTTTTTTCCGTTGGAGCCATTGAAAATTCACCTGATTCTCTCTGTGCCACAAGCAATAACCATGCTTTTAGGCTAGCAGATTATGATAATGCATAGTGAATAAAACAAAAAAACAAAAAGATGGAGCAGGAGGTCTATCTGGGTCAATTCATTCTGCCCACCCTCCTCCAATATGGATAATGCTCTCTTCATGCATTCATCTTACTAGTGTCTTTCCATGGGTCACCTATTAAAAACTACTCCATCATTTATTTTCTCAAACAATGGCTGAATGGATGATTATACATAGTTCTCATGGGAAATGACATGAAAACCATATTCATGTTACTTAACCGCTCTCTTTGTTGGTTTTCTTTTCTATGAAATGGGGAAGAGGTCACTGCTGACTGCAGATTTACAAGAAACTAAGTTTAGTGATAAGAAGACTTCAACTTATGATCTAAGAAATTGAGCCTTCTGTAATGCTTTGAAATTTTGTTCCAAAAGTAATTCATCAGTATTCTGTTTTACTGGAAAAGAGAAATGGGAGAGTAATTTGGTACTTTCTCACGTGAAAGCAAATTCCTTTCTTTGGGCTTTCCCTGAGTGAGACTGAATTGCCTCTACATGTCTATAACAGTTCAGAATTTTTTAAGTGGTGCCCTACATTTGCATGTTAAAATGTAAAAATGGTTGACAAAGACTCTAAACATGCTCATATCCTTGACCAAATCATCCCACTCCCAGAAATTCTCCTAAGAAATAAATTCAAAACAAAGGAAAATGCTTTTGTGTGACGATATTATTCACAATAGAGGGAAGATCATTTTACCCCATTTCAACACTTACTCAACTTACCATCTCAGTGCTGGGGGCCCTGGTAGGAGAGCTCTGGATCAATGGCTCCCAAAAGTTCACCCACAGAACAACTGTCTCCAAGTCACCTGGGGGAAAAAAAAAATTGTATTTTTATCACACAGATTCCTGGACCCCACTCCGGGGTTGGGGTGTGAGGCATGAGAATTGCTATTTTTGAAAAACTTCCCAAAGGGTTTTCATGTCCAGCCAGCTTGAGGAACTATGATTCCAGGCCAGAACCAGACAAATCAAACTGTCTCTTAACAATGGTCCAAATCCAGGAACAGTATGACAACTTCTTATGTAAGGCATCAAGAAGTTGCTCGGGGCATTCAAGCAGCTGTTGGAGTCAAATGACTTAAGAGCCTCAGAGGAGAAGCCTTAATTCTGGCACCTTCCATGGCCCTCTATTCACCCTTTCCATCTCTGAACGCCCCACCCCTTCACTGCCCAGCCCAGCACTCAATACTGCCAGGCTGCCTTCCAGCACGATCCACTTTGGCATCCCATCCTGACTTGTGTCCGCCCGTTTCCATACACAAAGCCCCCAAAATTTCCTCCCTTAGGATATTAGTGGGGATCTAGAAAGAAAAACAGTATTATGATTTGACCAAAGTAATCTGCATGTATAATTGAGAATCCCCTGCATAACGAACACACCGGCCATATTTGCATTTTTAAAGGGCACTTACTAACTCAAGAGAATCTCTGATCTGGAGAGCGGTACAGGAAAGCAGGATGCTTTTTAATCTTGGCTTTCATCCAGACCCAAGCATCGAGAACTCAAACAAACACTCTGGGCACTCATTGTCAAAATGGTCCCAATTCCTAGATAGAAGTGGATTTTTAGCTGTGCCTTGTTAGCACTAAAATTAAAAGATATCATAAAATAAATAATTTAATTTAAACTGGCCAAGGAAGAAGAGTCACCCACTCGCCTCTAATTCCAAGTACTCTATAATACCACCCCGTGCATTCAGAGAGCATCAGCCACAGATGCCCACAAATAACACAGCAGTCACTCAGAGAGTTGTCCTTTAAGTCTGAGAATTTGCTATGGAAAGGCTTAAAAAAATCAGTTCCTAACCTTGTTTCCCTTTTATCATATTCATTATCGCTATAAAACACCTAACCCTGTACTTAGTCTATTCTTGGTGCTCAAAAAATATTAATTCCCAGGCTCTACTTATCACCCCCACTTTCCTTTTAAAGGAATACTGGCATTTAAAAAGTTACCTTAGAGAGATCTTGTTCTCGAGCCAGGGACCATGCCATCCTCATTCTAGTGTCCCCAGCCTTGATAAGAATCATAATAGCTACATTTACTGAGAGTTTATTTTATTCCAGACACTAGGCTAAATGCTTTACATATTTTTAACTCTTTTATCCCTACAACAACCCTCTGAAGTAGATATTTTCATTTATTGTTAGAGCTACTTTACAGAATTTTTTTTAATATGAGGATTGAAGAAGTTGAATAACATGTCCGAGGTTCTCATGAATCAGAAGCAACAGCACCAGGATTCAAAGTCTGGGTTTGTATTCACCGTACTGTGCTTTTGCTGTTACGTGGACGCAGATATTTCAGAGTGCAGGGGAAAAAAGTGCTCGGAATCATTAGGAAAAGGGCAGCAGCATATCCACAACATCTCATTCAGACATGCAAAGGGAGTAGCATATAGTCCATGGGATTTGGGATCTGACCTTTGAAGAATGGAGACTTGCTTGTAACTGGTCAACCAACTTGTCCTCCCAAGAGGAAGGCCACTTGAATTACCAGATGATTGAAGGGCCTCCTTAACAAGTAGTAACCAGAAATGGAGGTCTTACAGGTACCTTAAACCACACAAGGTTTGTGGAATTCTGTTGGAGCTGCGAGAGCTGAGAAGGAGGCGCCCAAAGGCATAAGAAGACTAGACAACCACGGAATGGTGTAGTCTTTTCTCTTCAGCAGCCTCTCAAGGTCCCCCATAACCTGTCTACACCTTAATTTTCCAAGCTTATTTCCTGCCAATGTGTAAAACAAACTTTCATCTTTTCTCAGGTCAATTTCCTCAGCTGGGCTGGTCATCTTCTAGTCAGTCTCACTTTTGTACCTTTGCCCACACAGTCCATCCAGTGTGAATCAACCTTCTCCTTCTCCATCTACTAAAATCTCTTATGTTTCCATGGCCCATGTCTTTCAGACTACTCCAGCTTACCCACAAATCTCGTTCTCAGGACTCCTATAACTCTTACAGCCTGTGGCCATGCCATCCATCCCTTAATTCTCATCTTGCACTGCTTCCTGAATTTTAGTTCTGACCACGTCTACTGGATCCTTCAAAATAGAGAATTCTTTACATTTCTCTTATATGCTTCATGGCACCAGCTTAGAATCAATAAGTGATTATCAACTACTTGTTGTTTACTTGAATATTTCAATGCCAGCTTTAATTTAATAAAGAACCCAAAACCAGTGATTTCCCAAACTTTATTTAGTTACAACTCAGGCTACCAACTGGTACCTCACAGCATGTCTCCAAATCAAACCACCTCAAAAACTAAATTTAATTTAATTTAATTTAAAAATATGTACTTATATATCAAATATCACTTTTAGAAAAAGAGGACTTTAGCATTGGGAATAGGTGAAACCCACAAGCTAGGAATTCCAGATATGAATCTACATCATTTGGATTTTTGCTCTGTTTCTTTTTTGAATTAGAAAATTTTAAAACTCATATTTGCACAACTTAGAGGATCTTTGGATTTACTTCATCAAACACTGGGTGATATTTAAACTACCCAAATATTTGAGCTCAGTCATTGCCAATCAAAAGCATATGAATTCTCTAGGAGAATATCTGGAAAACCAAAAAGCCAACTATGATAACTTTTAATGTTTCAAAAACTATATGTACCTTGTTAGACTTGGGCAGGGGTGGGGGGTAGTTGGATATCAGAGCAATTCCCCTTGCCCACGTAATGTGGTTCCATACTTCACAACAGGTAGAACAGGGAAATCACTATGTTGAGCCTATTGTAAAAGCTAAATAAAGTCAGAGAGATTTCTTTTAACACCGAAGAAATATTTTTAAAGAAGCAAAACTCTTACCTGTTGTAGAATGACGAAGAAATTTCTTGACACCAAAATGACTGACTCCACAAGTCAAATTTGTTCGGCGCAGGTAGGTAAAAACAAAAGCCGCCCAAGCCCTTTCACTGCTATGATTTCCTTCTAGGATCAATCTTTTCTTCCTCCCCAAGAATATAACTGTTTCACGTTGGAAGAGCTAAAATTTTGAGAGTTGGGCTGGTGTAGAATCCAACCCAAGATGGTTGGGTTTAGTGTGCGTGGTGACTGAGGCAGCAGCAACAATCCAAATGTGACAAAAGAGATTAGCAAGTTCCTGTGCATAAGTCAATTTCCTGTAGCTGGCTTCTCTGAAGAGAGGGTTTCATTTGATGTGTATGTGCACGTGCATTTCCCTCCATGACAATATGAAAACTTCCCCAGATAAGAGACAGAATAAGGCCTTTGCTGCATGGCTGAATTTGTGTTGAATTTATCAGCTCTCTAGGGACCATTTCCCTCTCTCTTTTCCCCCATTTCTCCAGCAAATCACCTATGAAAAACTGCGGAAAGGAAGAGTGAAAAACCAAGATGATTCCTTAGGAAGTGAAATAAACCAAGGAAAAAAAAAAGGCCACTCCACAGATTGGTCTTGGTTAATTTAAGCTTAGGAAAAAGCACCTTAGATCTTCATGTCAGCTTGGTGAACATACTGACTATGGAGGGAAAATGGTAAGTGGGCGGTTCACTTTGTTTTATTAATAACTATGAAATAACAATTTCGAAAAGACAGACTCAGCGCTAACGCTCAAGCAGCTCCGCCACGCATTTACCCTTCGATGGACCAGCACCTGTGTTGCGAGATACATGACTATGAGTTGTTTTCAGACTCCTCAGAGTTTCATTATTTGCCTCCAAAGACAAATTTACTTCTTCTGTCCGTCAGTGCAATCCAGGTGTAGAGACCATTTGCACATATTTAGATTATGGCTGAGTTGCCTACACCGATACATTTAACTTTCATGATGTGGTCACAATCCCCCTTGCCTCAAATCCCTAAGTAATCGTAAATGCTACCTCCCAGGGTGAAATCTCAGTCAAAATACCTACATGCCATAAGGATAAGATCAACTCCATTCAAGTCAACAAGCATTTATAGAGCCCCTATTGTGTGCAAGGTCCAGTGCTGGTGTGGAGGAGGGCACTTAAAGATGAACAAGATGGAATCTCTCACTCATGAGAGTCAAAATCAAGTGAAGGGGAAAGACATGGACATAAAGGAGATGCTGTGAGCCAGGATCTATTAACAAATCTCACTCAAGGGACTTCCCTGGTAGTCCAGCGGTTAGGACTCCACACTTCCACTGCGGGGGGCACGGGTTCCATCCCTGGTCAGGGAACTAAGATCCCGCATGCTGTGCAGGGACAAAAAAAAAAAAAAAAAATCTCACTCAAAAAATCCTGGGACACCAGGGTCAGGTGAAAGGAAAGTGCGTGTACAACCTTCTGGCCAGTTAAGATAGCCATTGAATGTTGATATGGATTCTCTCATAATATTCCAGGGACCCTTGGCTGGTTTCCAGGAGGCTGCTCAGACCTGCATGCATCATCTGAGGGCCACCCTCACTCCCTCACCGTTGCAGCCTCAGTATCCTGTTATGTGCCTGATACTGTGAACTGAAGAGAAACACAAAGGCTGAGACATATATTCCCTGTGCTCACAGGACCTATGTTCCGGTTGGAGGAGACAAAAAAAAAAAACATTCATACAAATGCAATAACTACAATTTGTAATAACTATTGCAAAGGAATCAGAGAAGAAGCTAAACTAGAGAGCAAGACAATATCTACATCCCAGGGGTGGTCAAAGAGGGTCTCTTCGTGCAGCTGACATTTAAGGTGAGACCTGAAGCTGTGACTCTAAGCCCTGGTTGAGAAGCTTTTTAAAAATACCAGTACCTAGGGAATTCCCTGGCGGTCCAGTTGTTAGGACCCTGCACTCCCACTGCAGAGGGCACGGGTTTCATCCCTGGTCCGGGAATACAATCCCACATGGGGAACTAAAATCCCGCATGCAGTACAGTGCAAAAAAACCCAAAAAAACAGTACCTAGGCCCCACCCCCAGAGATTCCAGTTTAATTTGTCTGGGTTGGGACCTGGGCATCAATATTAACTCCCCCCCACCATCATTCTAATGTGACACCACCGCTCTAATGATGAAAAAGAGGAACCTAAGGGGAGTAGAAGGAAAGACATTCCAAGCAGAGGCAATAGTATGCGCAAAGGCCCTGAGGTGGGAAAGAGCTTGGTGTGTTCAAGGAAGTGAAAGAGGATTGATGTGTCTGGTGTGTAATGATGGCTGGAATAAGTGGTGGAAAATGAGTATTCTCAGAGATGGCCACCCAACTACTAAGGCCATAAGAGACTCTTACACGAGCTCAGGTATCAATTTGTTAATGTGCAGGAAGAACTCAGTCTGGCAGGTGAGAACCTTGGGCCCTCTGATATGCACATATCTCCTTTTAGAAAATTCTCCCGGGAAAGTCAGATCACCATCATAATGTTATTAGGTAAGCAGAACATATGGTTCGTGGATACTTTATTTATTTACCTCTAGGTTGGGTGGTCAAGAAAGATTTAGGGCAGCTTATAAAAACACATACACCTTAGCAAAATAAAGCAAATTAAAAACAAGAAATGGAAAGATGAGACCAAAAGAAATGAAGACAAAAATTAAGCTAAAACCAGGGGTGAGGTTGATAGAGAAAATGAAAATGCCATGTTCTAAGCGTTTAAGCGACTGGTGTGAGGCAGCAAACACTACCACATAGAAAACTGAGCACCCACTGAATAACCGTGAGCACACTGCTCAGGATGGTGAGGGCTTCCTGGCTCCCCGGTGCTGAGACTAAAGAGAAACTTGGCACCTGGAATCTAATAGGAGGACATCACAACCGAAGTGAAACACCATCCTGAGACTAAACGCTGCCAGCGGCACGTCTTGTGAGATGGTTCCTTACATTTTTCCTCAATGTAGGTTGATTTCATCTCATGAAAGAGTTGACTGAAAGCAATCCCAGGGTGCACATAGGGGAGGGTGTGTGGAGGGATTAGTACAGTGTGTGCTGCCCCATATCCTGCTTTGATATGCCAGTTTAATGGAGAGATGAAAATAGACTTCAGAAATGCTTCTGAAAGTTCAGGATAAAATCGTTTTCTCATCCAAGCTTCCAAAAGCTTTGAGGCAGCAAAGAGGTGAAAATGGATGTAGCTCCAGCAAGAGATCCAGTGGTTTTGTCAGTGCCCCAGTGCCCCTTGAGAAAGCAGAGGCACCGGGCAAGGACAGACAGCTGCCCACGGGGGCAGCCCCCATCCACCTCCAGGAGAAGGTGAGACTCTGCCCTTTGGGAAACAAAGAAAAAGCACTACAAGCATGGTTTGTAAGTTCAGGGCCTCGGGCCTTGTGCATTTTCTCCACAAACGGCACACATACTCCAGGGCAGCGTAGACGGGGTGTGTCCGCAGGCCCAAGCACTCCCACCACGCCCTGCAAGGTGCTGGGAAGGGCATGGCTGTCTGGCTGCAAGATGCCCCTTTCCCTCTTGGCTCCCGGCTAACACCCTTGCCTCTTGTGATGGACTCGCTCTCTCTGTGTATGTAACTGTAGTTTTAGATGTAGGTGGAGTCAGGCTTTGTGTTGCCTCCTGCCTCTGACGTTGAGAAATGGTTTTTCCTGTTGCCTTTACACACCTCTAGTCTTCACATATATTTAATCTAAGAGGGGATTTTCTGGATGAGGGTTGGAGAAGGTTGGGAGACAGCTATTTAGATTCCTCCCTGTTCTGGAAATCTCTCTCTCTGTCTCTCTCATTCTTTTAACAGACAGGGGTAGTGGGGATGGAGATGTAGAAAATAACCTAAAATACATGTACACACTACACGCTCACACACACACACACACACACACACACACACACACACACACACACACATATGCAAACCTCTGGGTGTTTCAGTTCTGATGCTATATAGTCCAGCCTTGGGACAGAAGTGAGGGGAAATCCTGGGGATTCAGTGGTGGGAAGGAAGGAAACGATGGGTTTGGAGGTCCCTGTAGAATCCGGCCCCTTGTTATAAGCCATATTCAGGAAGTCTTCCGTAACAATCTCACAACCCACTGTGAGCCGGGCTAGTGCCCTCCCATGAGCTCCCACAGCACCTCCTCTTAACCCTGCCAAGCACTCACCAAACAGCCCTGTCATGTCCTGCTCAGACGCCCTTGAGGCCCAGGGCCTGGCCTTGCTCACTGGTGCATCTCAGGCACTAACTAGTCAGCTACGAAAGAACCACTTGCTGATCCATAGATTGATTATCTCATCTGACCCTCACAACAGCCTTATGTGGTAATCATTCTTAACTATATATTTTACAGCCAAGGACACCTCAGCTGGCTAAACAATTTGCATGAAACCACATGGCCCCCAAAGAACAAAGATTCACCCCGTCCATCAGTTGTGGCTGTTCACTCTGCTGGTTCCCAAGGGGGAGAGATGGGCTGCTTTGGGAACAGAGAGGCAGCCTAGCCTTAGCCACAGGTCCATTTTCTCTCTCCTGAGCACCCCTTCTCGGAGGTTCTCCAGCAAACACAACCCGCTAAAGGTCAAGACTTGCTTTCTCAAAAACACCTTCATTTGAGATGTCCTCTGATACAGCAGACCAACAGCTTATTTCCTCTTTAACAGTCTCCTAAGAACGAGGACCTCTTCTAGCGAGGGTTTTGAAATAATATGACGACTGTCTCTGTACTCTGAACTCACACGTAAGTGGCATTCTTGCCCGTTGCAAAGGTCTCTGCCATCTATACCACAGAGAACTCTTAATGACAAGGGTAATTGTAATGGATAGTAAACCTTGGAAAACCTGTGATATCAATCATTTACTAAATTTTTTTACCCTGGGTTAGTAAGATGCCTCCCCCTTCTCCTTACTGTTAGAGTATTAGGTGAAATGATTTCGATTTCGTAAGTAGCTTTTAACGTTTGCACAGACCCTCATTCACAATATGCCACCTAATAAAATAAAATATTTCAGTGGGTTCTGAAGATGGGAAACATGTACTAAAACTCTGTCTGAATGTTTTGAGTTTCAAACCTAGGGCATTAGTCAGACGGTAATTATTTTTACTCAGCTCCCCACTAAGTGATAACTGTATTAAACCGAAACACGCATTCCTTCTGATTGAGAGATTTTATGATGGGGAGTGTAAAATATTAGCTCTTCATAAGAGAAAGAGCTTAACTCTGAAGTATCACTTTCAGTGTAAAAATACACTCATATAAAACACTTTAAAATTCTAAATATTAAAATATCCTAGAAACGCCACAGGCTAGAAATCACATGAATGATTTCCTCCTTATGCATTTTAACTCATTAGAAACAACAGCCTCCCTAACCAGTTCAGAGTATCATTTCAAACATCTTCAAGCTTCCCTCTTATAGCCATAGCTATAAAAACATCATTTCCCTGGCTGTGATTCTCATCATCTATTTTCTCTTTAACTGTTTTAATGTAACATAATGTATTGCTTTTTTTATCAGTGAATGCCAGGTTCTCAGGATTCTCATCTGCCTTTTTAATCCTGGTTTGTTTGCCCTGTATAACTGTGTTTATCGAGCAAACATTTATATCCTTGTTCTTTTTATTGCAGAGCCATACTTCATAATAATGCAGGGTCTCGTTGCAAAAGATGATAGCACCCAACAAAATCATTCAAGCTGTGGTGTAACTTTTTTAAGTGTCAGAGCAGAGCTAATGTTGTCAAACGCCCATTACCCTTCAAAGCAGTCCCTGGTTAGTTAATGTACTTTTCCAACCCTGCAGACATCAGGCAAAGCACTTTCAGAACCTTTTTAGAACCTTCCGAGACAGCTTAATACACTACAAAAGAAAACCAGTAGTGCTGCATTCTATTCACAACTTGTTTTTGACTCAAAATATAATCTGGCTTGGTCACCTACCTTATTCACTGGAGGTAGCTCCAAAGGGCTGTCTCCCAAAATCAAATCCACCCCAAAAGGACAAAGACTGGCTATCACTGAAGAAACTTGAAAGACTGTGCCTCAGGCTCTGAGAGCAAATCCAGGTGAGGAGTTTGAAATGTAATGTGAATAAGAGTAGCATCTTTGGGTCAAGTGCATGAACTTCCAGGGGACTCCTACACTGCGTACAAGATCCTCTCTGATGTAGAAATTTTGATTTGTTTAAAAAAGAAGAAAACCATCACTGCTTCTTCTCGCATTCACATTTTACTCGTTGCCTTGATAAGGATCTCCGCTTTGGGCACAAACATCACAGGGTAACTGCAGCTCAGCACACCTGCTCAGAGTGGGAGTTGCAGGTGGTTCAGTTAAAAGGCAGGGCCCAGTGAGTGCTAACTTGCCATCTTTACAAAATAACAGATCTCCAGCACAGTTCTGGAGGGAACGGGTTGAAGCTTGTACCCAAAGGCAATCTGAAATTTTGGAGAATTATAAATTTGGATTTGGACAAAGCAAGATTCAAACCCCAGCTCCACTTACTAGCAAGGATGAGGCCTTGATCTTCCCATCCGGGAAATAGGTATAATGACATCTACCTGGGAAGGGTTTTGTAAAACGGCTGCATAGTCCTTGGAATATAGTAGACACTCAATACATGGTGTCTATTAATAGCTACTCCTGTTTTGGACTTTTGCCTTCTGGAGTTTTTTCCCTCCATTCCTACCCCCACTTTAAATAACAACTGTTATGTTTCAGGACTTGAGAAGCTTTGCCAGTGCCAAAATCTGGTTGAATAAAGTCATACAAGCTTACAGATCATGCATAGGATTCTAAGTCATATGTTGATTGTCTCAACAGGTTTATTTTTGTTTTGTTTTTTGTTTTATTTTTTGGCTGCATTGGGTCTTCATTGCTGTGTGTGGGCTTCCTCTAGTTGCGGCAAGCAGGGGCTACTCTTTGTTGCAGTGCGCGGGCTTCTCATTATGGTGGCTTCTCTCGTTGCAGAGCATGGGCTCTAGGTGCGCGGGCTTCAGTAGTTGTGGCTCACGGGCTCTAGAGCACAGGCTCAGTAGTTGTGGCACACGGGCTTAGCTGCTCTGCGGCATGTGGGATCTTCCTGGACCAGGGATCAAACCTGTGTCCCCTGCATTGGCAGGCAGATTCTTACCCACTGCGCCACCAGGGTAGCCCCAAAGATTGATTTTAAACTTCAAAAGCTGTCAGTATTTTCATCCAAAAAATACCTTGTTTTTTTCTTTGCACTTTTTAAGAATAGTTCTTTGCCCCTTTTTTGTCTTTTTTTCCTAAGATGACTCAGTGTATAGGCATGAATTTTAGACATTTTTGGGTTTTGTTTTTTATGTTTTTTTTGTTTGTTTGTTTTTGTTTTAGTTTTTGCCACACTGCGTGGCATGCGGGATCTTAGTTCCCTGACCAGGGATTGAACCTGTGCTCCCTGCAGTGGAAGTGTGGAATCCTAACCACTGGACCACCAGGGAATTCAGACATTTTGTTTTTAGATGCACTTTTTGTTAGCTATTGCCACTATACCAATAAGCAAGAGGAATTTCAGGACTTCCCTGGTGGGACAGTGGTTAAGAATCTGCCTGCCAATGCAGGGGACATGGGTTCGAGTCCTGGTCCGGGAAGATCCCACATGCCACGGAGCAACTAAGCCCGTGCACCACAACTACTGAGCCTGCACTCTAGAGCCCGCGAGCCACAACTACTGAGCCCATGTGCCACAACTACTGAAGCCCGTGCACCTAGAGCCTGTGCTCCACAACAAGAGAAGCCACTGCAATGAGAAGCCCGTGCACTGCAACAAAGAGTAGCCCCTGCTCACCGCAACTAGAGAAAGCCTGTGCACAGCAACGATGACCCAACACAGCCAAAAATAAATTAAAAAACAAACAACAACAACAAAAAAAAGAAAAGAAAAGGAATTTCACCCACTACTGAATAGCTGTGCTGACAATGTGAAGGACATGTGTAAAAATGGCTTTCATATGCTCTCCTGAATAAAGTTCTGGAAGCTATTACAGATATATACTGATTTATGGAAGAGACGAGGCACTATCTTCTGAAAATCACATGAAACTAGAATTTTTATTACTTGTTAGTTCGTAATCTGAACAGGTAGCTCTCTTAAATGAATAAAATACATCTTATAGGAATATATAACCAACACAAGGAAGTCAGGGTATGTTCTGAGTCGAAAATAAGATGACCAGTGGTGTTTTACTTTCATATAGCAGTTTTTTAAATTTTTTGCACAAATGCCAGGAATGTGTGTACATTTTTGTCCTTGGATGAATGTAGTTGTTTTTTGTTCCTTTGTTTTTTAAGGTTCTGCTTACGATATTAAAAATGGTTAAGAAAATCAGTTCAGTATCTCTTTAAGCTTACCAGAAAGTAGCATACTTCTTAAGCCGGTGTTTACTTCAATAGAAAATTTATATTTCACCTGTTGGCAAACCTGGAATAATGTGGCCTGAGCTTTGGGAAGCCAGACTCAGAGGAGCATAGCCCTTCTTCCTTACCAGTTAACTTCCTATGTTGGAAATACCCACTTGCTTAAATGATAAATTTTGAGTCTGCTAAGTAAAATCATGAATTCCATTCACTTTATTACTGATGCAACCTTCATGGAGAGAACTAGCTTGAAACATTTGTGCGAAATTTTGTACTTAGGGTATTTATAAATTGCACTTCAGCCCACAGATCAAAACGAAACTAAACATCACGTCATCCAGCTGAGACTTGACACCAGTTGGCATTTCTTATTAGAAAAATAGTTATGGGTGCAATGAAAGAGAGGCAGGTGTAGGCAGTAGAGGCAACTACTTCCTTCTAGAAGGCACTGATTTCATCTTTGCTGATGGTGACTCATTCCTAAGAGGCAGGCAATTTCAACTCACTATAAATCAAAAAATACTTAATGACGTGGAAATGTGCACACAATATACCATTAAGTAAAAAAAAGCAAGACAAAACTTGAATTTGAATTCAACTTGTTATTATGTACACATATGCAAATGTTAATAGAGGTAATCTCTAGGTGACAGGACACCAGTAATTTTTACATTTTCCTTTTCTGTATTTCCCAAATTTTTTATATTAACACTTATGTAAGCCAGATAGAAAATTATAGGTTTTTTTAAAACTGCATTGAGTAAGTCTACCTGTTTCCTCCATAAACCCTTGTTACTGCTTCAGTCTCAATATGTTTTGCGTAATAACCAGTGATTTTATAGCAGTTGATTCTCAGAATAGAATCACTGAACCATAGCTGAACCTTGCAAAGTCATCTTCCTCATCGCTCAGCCTATACTGGGTCACATTTAGATGATTCCAACCAGATGCAAATTCCACTTCCACACAGACTTCAAAAACAAGAGATTCCAGCGGCTTTTGCATTAAACCTCTTAGAAGTCCAATCTTAAATTTCCCTTAAAATGGAAATCATAGCTGGGAAAGATCCTAGGCTATCTAGTAGCTTTATCTTCTGGGAAAGATAAAGAAAGGAGTACTCAGAAATAAAAGTGAGGTTTCTGGGAAATTTATTCAGTGTCTGAGCTCAAAAAGAAAGAGGTAGTGGGAAATGCTTGGTGCTTATTAGAGGTAAACATGTTTGTGCCAAGGGCAGTCAACGATTGCAAGATTTGGTTTCAAATTAAATCTGCTGTTTTCTTATAATTACTATTACCTAAATTATTATAGTTGTGCATTTTTTAATCATTTAGGAGAAAAGGCAGTATTTTTGTAAATTTTCCTTAATTTTCTTTTAATCTTTCTGTTTAAATGACATTTAATCTTTCTGTTTAAATGACATTTAAAATGATACATAAAACTTCAAGTTTAGTCATAAACAAATGTCTATTACCTTTACTTTTTTTTATAATATCATCAGTTATTAAAGGTAAGTAAAAAGTTAATAATCAGGATGGGGATAGTATGAAGAAATGAGGATTGTTATACACTACTCATGTGAATTTAAATTCCATCATGTTTATAGATACAATATACATATTAATATGTATATGTATAAAAATAGCTATGTGTATATGTGTCTATAAATACATACACATATACATAAACCTATATACCTTCATACCATTTAAATTCACATGAGTAGTGTATAGTAGTACATAGATACACATATATGAGTATAAATATAAATTATAAATTGTCTCACAAAAACATCCCTTAATTGTGGTGAATTCTTTGGTCAGCCAATCTCCTTCAAGTAATGTATCTTCACAAACTAATAAGACACCCATACATAGATTTATTTCCAAGGCTGTTCAGTGCAGTTTTATTTAATGTAGAGACAAATGAAAACAATTTCAATGTCCAATGATAAAATATTGGTTACCCTTTACTTTTTTTAAACCATATAAACCTTTTAAAAGGCAAAATTTCTATTAAAACATTTTTTCCAAAAAAGAAATTTAAGTTCTTAAATATTTATCAGAAACAAAATGTTTTTTTTTTATAATTTTGAACAAAGCTATCTCTATGGTATATTTATTATTCAAAACATAAAGTAAGATTGTTTTGCTCTCTATAATTCCTGCCTTTTAATCTTCTAAATATAAAATAATGAGTTTTTTTTAATGCTTTGGAAGAAAAATATTAAAATACTAAGTTTTCTTCTAACTTTGAATTTTTATGTTTCAGATTCAATTTACAACTTACAAAGTACTTTTATGTATATTCGTGTATTTGGTCCTCACAAGATCACTGTAAAATAGCAAAACAAGTATTATTATTATTCTCAGCAACCTCATTTTATAAATGAGAAAACTGAAACTTAAAAAGGTTAAGCAACTTATATAAGGCCACATAGCCAGTTAGTGAGAGAACTCTCTAGATCAATTTACCTCTATAGCATTTTCCCTGCAGAAAACAAATTACTTTTCCCAACTGATTCATTAAAACATGATAAGAGATACACACTGAAGAGAGACATGCAAAAAATGCAGAAAATCCGTTATTTTTAAATGGTCATAGATTTATTAGTATAAAGAATAAGATACAAAAATAAAGGATCTGTACAATAAAATCCTAATTTTATATGAAAAAAATTACTCATGTCTGAAAGACTAAAAGTAATTATATCAAACAGTAATGGTGATTATCTCTGAATGGTGAAATTGGAGATGATTTTTCATTTATTTTTCTCTGATTTTTTGTATTCTGCAAATGTTTAGCTATCAGTAAGGATTAACTCTATAATCAGTCAAACAAACATTACCAGCTATTTTTAATAAAGTGCTCTAAACATACAGTTTATTCTCGTCAGTGATTCTCTAATGCATGTGGTTTCGCTTCAGTTTTTTGGTTTGCTGGGAACTTTTTATTTTAAAAAAAAGGTATGTGTGGTTTCAATTTTTAAAAAAGTAATGTGAAATCACAGTGCCATATTCTGAAGATCTGGTTCTCTCTTCTAGCCCATGTAGCAATATAGGGCAGGTTTTTGAGAACTTAACCTGAAAAACCATTTCTGTGGTTTTCTTTGTGTCTGCAGTAAGTCCCAATGTTTAACTGTTAACTTGAATGTCTACCTTCCCCAAAGTCATTTCTTCTTCCTTGCTAAAAAGAATCTCTCTCTGGTGATGGGCAAAGTGTACCAAATCAGGGAATGAATCATGATGTCCAGTCTAAGGTAGTGAAAGAGACTCTTCTGGTTCCCGGCTCTCCAGCTTCCCTTGCAGCTATGGGTAGCCATGTGACCCAGTTCCACTCAATGAAATATTCAGGAAAGTCTTCTTGGGTGTTCCTGGGAAAGGTATTCTTCACCGGGTAGATCAGTGAGAGACGTCAAAAAACACCTGCCTTCCTTTCATGCTTTGACTGTTGTCATATGAGAATGTGACGTTCTGACGACTAAAGTGGTCATCTCAGGACACACGGGAAAGCCCAGAAGCCTGCAGAGGCACAGAGCCAGAACACTGTTGACCCACTCTCCACCTCTTAATTTTTATTATGTGAGATAATAAAATGCAGGTATTATCTAAGCCACAGTTCGTTATTCTAATACTTGCAACTGAATGTCTTCTAACGATGTAGTAACATATAACAAAAATTTGAAATTGAAAAAAATTGAAACAAAAAAATTTGAAATTGGGGCTTCCCTGGTGGCACAGTGGTTAAGAATCCGCCTGCCAATGCAGGGGACACGGGTTCGAGCCCTGGTCTGGGAAGATCCCACATGCCACGGAGCAACTAAGCCTGTGCACCACAACTACTAAGCCTGTGCTCTAGAGCCCATGAGCCACAACTACTGAGTCCACGTGCCACAACTACTGAAGCCTGCACGCCTAGAGCCCATGCTCCTCAACAAGAGAAGCCACCGCAATGAGAAGCCCACGCACTGCAACGAAGAGTAGCCCCTGCTCGCTGCAACTAGAGAAAGCCTGTGCACAGCAATGAAGACCCAACACAGCCAAAAAAAAATTTTTTTAATTGAAATTGAAAAAATTTAGCAAAAAAAAAAAAATTAGCCGATACCCAACCTAAATGGCTAACAGTGTAGAATGTCATAAAGAAATGGTTAAGTATACACAATATTATTTGTCATATATGTCTCAATAAAGCTGAAAATAAAAAGAAATGGTTAGGTAGATTATTTTACTGTGATATTATACAGTTATTTAAAAATAATATGTAGGAAGATCATGTGGCCACATGATGTAAGATTATGTGGGTAAGAAAATGAAAAAGGAAAAACAGGACTTGGGATTGTACATGCACTATGATTACAACAATGTTTTCAAAGACTGTGAAGAAACAAACCCAAACCACTAACAGGAATTGTCTTAGGGGGATAGAATTGCCCATAGATTGTTTTTATCCATTCCCCTGTTTTCTAAATACTGGGACTCATATGTTATAACCTTTACATTAAAAAATATAAAATGGGGCTTCCCTGGTGGCGCAGTGGTTGAGAGTCCGCCTGCAGATGCAGGGGACGCGGGTTCATGCCCCGGTCCGGGAAGATCCCATATGCCGCGTGAGCGACTAGGCCCGTGAGCCATGGCCGCTGAGCCTGCGCGTCCGGAGCCTCTGCTCCGCAACGGGAGAGGCCACAACAGTGAGAGGCCCGCGTACTGAAAAAACAAAACAAAACAAAACAAAACATATATATATATATATATATATATATATATATATATATATATATATA
>NW_021703777.1:73626949-73683023 GCF_005190385.1 Monodon monoceros
AAAAGGGGAAAAAATCATAAATCGTGCCCTCAAAGTCTACCTCCTCAGTTTGGGATGATTCGTTTTCTATTCATGTATTCCACAGATGCAGGGTACATCAAGTTGATTGTGGAGTTTTAATCCGCTGCTCCTGAGGCTGCTGGGAGAGATTTCCCTTTCTCTTCTTTGTTCTCACAGCTCCCAGGGGCTCAGCTTTGGATTTGGCCCTGCCTCTGCGTGTAGGTCGCTGGAGGGCGTCTGTTCTTCCGCTCAGACAGGACTGGGTTAAAGAGCAGCTGCTTCGGGGGCTTTGGCTCACTCAGTCCGGGGGGAGGGAGGGGTGCGGATGTGGGGCGAGACTGCGTCGGCAGAGGCCAGCAGGACGTTGCACCAGCCTGAGGCGCACCGTGCATTCTCCCGGGGAAGTTGTCTCTGGATCCCGGGACCCTGGCAGTGGGGGGCTGCACAGGCTCCCTGGAAGGGAGGTGTGGAGAGTGACCTGTGCTCGCACAGAGGCTTCTTGGTGGCGGCAGCAGCAGCCTTAGGGTCTCATGCCCGTCTCTGGGGTCCGCGCTGTTAGCCGCGGCCGTGGCTCACGCCCGTCTCTGGAGCTCCTTTAAGCAGCGCTCAGTGCTCTTAATCCCCTCTCCTTGCGCACCAGGAAACAAAGAGGGAAGAAAAAGTCTCTTGCCTCTTCGGCAGGTCCAGACATTTCCCCGGACTTCCTCCCAGCTAGCCGTGGTGCACTAACCCCCTGCAGGCTGTGTTCACGCCGCCAGCCCCAGTCCTCTCTCTGCGCTCTGACCCAAGCCCGAGCCTCAGCTCCCAGCCCTGCCTGCCCCGCTGGGTGAGCAGACAAGCCTCTCGGGCTGGCGAGTGCTGGTCGGCACCGATCCTCTGTGCGGGAATCTCCCTGCTTTGCCCTCCGCACCCCTGTGGCTGTGCTCTCCTCCGTGGCTCCGAAGCTCCCCCCCTCTGCCACCTGCAGCCTCCGCCCGCGAAGGGGCTTCCTAGTGTGTGGTAACCTTTCCTCCTTCACAGCTCCCTCCCACTGGTGCAGGTCCTGTCCCTATTCTTTTGTCTCTGTTTATTCTTTTTTCTTTTGCCCTACCCAGGTACGTGGGGAGTTTCTTGCCTTTTGGGAGGTCTGAGGTCTTCTGCCAGCGTTCAGTAGGTGTTCTGTAGGCGTTGTTCCACGTGTAGATGTATTTCTGGTGTATCTGTGGGGAGGAAGGTGATCTGTGCGTCTTACTCTTCCACCGTCTTCCCCTCGTCCATTTCTAATTTTATTGATTTGAGTCCTCTCCTTCTTTTTCTTGATGAGCCTGGCTAATTGTTTATCAATTTTGTTTATCTTCTCAAAAAACCAGCTTTTAGTTTTATTGATCTTTGCTATTGTTTTCCTTGTTTCTGTTTCATTTATTTCTGCTCTGATCTTTATGATTTCTTTCCTTCTGCTAACTTTGGGTTTCGTTTGTTCTTCTTTCTCTAGTTCCTTGAGGTGTAAGGTTAGATTGTTTATTTGAGATTTTTCTTGTTTCTTGAGGTAGGCTTGCATGGTTATAAACTTCCCTCTTAGAACTGCTTTTGCTGCATCCCATAGGTTTTGGATCGTCATGTTTTCATTGTCATTTGTCTGTAGGTATTTTTTGATTTCCTCTTTGTTTTCTTCAGTGATCTCTTGGTTGTTAATCTCATAGCGTTGTGGTCAGAAAAGATGCTTGATATGATTTCAATTTTCTTAAATTTACTGAGGCTTGATTTGTGACCCAAGATGTCAGCTAGCCTGGAGAATGTTCCATGCACAGTTGAGAAGAAAGTGTAGTCTGCTGTTTTTGGATGGAATGTCCTATAAATATCAATTAAATCTATCTGGTCTATTGTGTCTTTTAAAGCTTCTGTTTCCTTATTTATTTTCATTTTGGATGATCTGTCCATTGGTGTAAGTGAGGTGTTAAAGTCCCCCAGTATTATTGTGTTACTGTCGATTTCCTCTTTTATAGCTCTTAGCAGTTGCCTTATGTATTGACGTGCTCCTATGTTGGTTGCTTATATATTTATAATTTTTATATCTTCTTCTTGGATTGATCCCTTGATCATTATGTAGTGTCCTTATTTGTTTCTTGTCATGTTCTTTATTTTGCAGTCTATGTTATCTGATATGAGTATTGTTACTCCAGCTTTCTTTTGATTTTCATTTGCATGGACTATCTTTTTCCATCCCCTCACTTTCAGTCTGAATGTGTCCCTAGGTCTGAAGTGGGTCTCTTGTAGACAGCATGTATATGGGTCTTGTTTTTGTATCCATTCAGCGAGCATGTGTCTTTTGGTTGGAGCATTTAATCCACTCACGTTTAAGGTAATTATCAATATGTATGTTCCTATTACCATTTTCTTAATTGTTTTGGGTTTGTCTTTGTAGGTCCTTTTCTTCTCTTGTGTTTCTCACTTAGAGAAGTTCCTTTAGCGTTTGTTGTAGAGCTGGTTTGGTGGTGCTGAATTGTCTTAGGTTTTGCTTGTCTGTAAAGCTTTTGATTTCTCCATCGAGATTTCTCCATCTCAAGGATCTCCATGAGATCCTTGCTGGGTAGAGTAATCTAGGTTGAAGTTTCTTCCCTTTCATCACTTTAAGTATATCATGCCACTCCCTTCTGGCTTGTAGAGTTTCTGCTGAGAAATCAGCTGTTAACCTTATGGGAGTTCCCTTGTATGTTATTTGTCGATTTTCCCTTGCTGCTTTGAATAATTTTTCTTTGTCTTTAATTTTTGCCAGTTTGATTATTATGTGTCTTGGCATGTTTTTCCTTGGGTTTATCCCGTATGGTATTTGCTGTGCTTCCTGGACTTGGGTGGCTATTTCCTTTTCCATGTTAGGGAAGTTTTCGACTATAATCTCTTCAAATATTTTCTCTGGTCCTTTCTGTCTCTCTTCTCCTTCTGGGACCCATATAATGCAAATGTTGTTGCATTTAATGTTGTCCCAGAGGTCTCTTAGGCTGTCTTCATTTCTTTTCATTCTTTTGTCTTTATTCTGTTCCACAGCAGTGAATTCCACCATTCTGTCTTCCAGGTCACTTATCCGTTCTTCTGCTTCAGTTATTCTGCTATTGATTCCTTCTAGTGTAGGTTTTTGTTTTTTTGCGGTACGCGGGCCTCTCACTGTTGTGGCCTCTCCCATTGTGGAGCACAGGCTCCAGACGCGCAGGCTCAGTGGCCATGGCTTACGGGCCCAGCCGCTCCGCGGCATGTGGGATCTTCCCAGACCGAGGCACGAACCCGCGTCTCCTGCGTCGGCAGGTGGACTCTCAACCACTGCGCCACCAGGGAAGCCCTCTAGTGTAGTTTTCATTTCAGTTACTGTATTGTTCATCTCTGTTTGTTTGTTCTTTAATTCTTCTAGATCTTTGCTAAACATTTCTTGCATCTTCTCGATCTTTGCCTCTGTTCTTTTCCCAGGGTCCTGAATCATCTTCACTATCATTATTCTGAATTCTTTTTCCGGAAGGTTGCCTATGTCCACTTCATTTAGTTGCTTTTCTGGGGTTTTATCTTGTTTCTTCATCTGGTATATAGCCCTCTGCCTTTTCATCTTGTCTATCTTTCTGTGAGTGAAAATATGATTTCTGGGATATATGAGGTTTGGGAAAGGTAATATCCAAGATCCACGACGGCTCTTCAGTTCCACAATTTTACAAGCTCCTAGAAGATTGGAAGTGTCGGCAGAACCTCATCATAAAGCGGAAATCTTTTCAGATGAAAGCTTTGTAGAAAAATGCCCCATAAGATCTCCAGTCTTCAAAGCCTGGAGACTGAAACTTATAATATTCTTTGGGAAAGTGTCATTTTATTTTTTCCGTGTTTTCTGGGTCAGTTTTTAAAGGTACCTGATAAATATTTTTTAAAAATCTGATTATATGAATTTAAAAAAATGAGTGAAGATTCATTCCCCTTTGTCAATTTCAGGGTGCTATGATGTCTATTGCATTTAAAGAGGGTTTAAAGATCCCCCCTCCAGCTATGAATGAAATAATTTTGGGAGCCAATCAAGATATCAGACAGGTAAATGAGATATATTTTATATAACATTGATGATGATTTTGAATGGATGCCTTCAGTGTTTTGGGGATGGGGAGTGGCAGTATTTTCCTGTCTTAACAGTGTCTTACTTGTGATTCTTTCAGGTTTTACACAATCTGAGTATGTGGTGTGCACGAAGTAAAGCACTAACCTATGACCAGGCTAAGGCTGATTCTCTTAGAGCCAAAAAGGATATCAAATTGGTAAAATAAATTTCCACTTCTTAAGTGCCAAAGCACTTCTTTTCCTGTTAGTATTAATTTAATTGAAATAGTTATTATAGTTCCTTGAGACACCTGTGGAACCTATGGATCTTTATAGTAAGAGATATGGACAGCTGCTAAAAGTGTTTCTAATTCAAATGAATTTTTCCTTACTGGACTGTCAATGTAATTGTAAATTTTGAGAAAGGGAAGTTTTATGCCTCAGTAGTTATGAAATGGCCTTTCTTGAGTCCCTTATATATGGATTTCATGTTTTGAATGGTTTTGGAACTGTTCAGAATAATCTTGTTTCAGTTGGCTTATAGTTTAAATGACCTCTCTGCAACTACAGGTCTGTATCAATTATCTCTGTGTTGTTTCACCTAGTCACCAGTCAGAATTTATTATTACAGTTAGAGCAATGACTAAACAGTATTTTTCCCCTCCCTTCCTCTTTTTAAAAAATCAGTAAACATTTTCAGAGCCATTTTAGGTTCACAGCAAAATCGAGATTGCCTGCATGTCCCCCTGTATAATGTCCCCCACTGTCAACACCCACCACCAGAGCGGCACATTTGTTACAATTAATGACCTACACTGACACACCATTATCACCCACAGTCCATAGTTTAACATTAGGGTTTGGTCTTGGTGGTGTACATTCTGTGGGTTTTGACAAATATGTAGTGGCCTTTATCCACCATTGTAGTATCATACAGAATACTTTCACTGCCCCAAAAATGCTCTTTGCTTTGCCTGTTCATCCCTCCCTTCCCCCAGCCCCTGGTAACCACTAATCTTTTTACTGTCTCCATAGTTTCACCTTTTTCAGAATGTCATATAGTTGGAGTCGTATAGTATGTCATCTTTTCAGATTGACTTCTTTCACTTAGTAATATACGTTTAAGGTTTCTCCATATCTTTTCATGGCTTTGTAAGTCATTTCTTTTTATGTGGATATGTTTTCAGTTCACTTGGGTAAATACCAAGGAGCGGAGTTGCTGGATGGTATGTTAAGAATATATTTAGTTTTATAAGAAACTACTGATCTGTCTTCCAAAGTGACTGTACCATCTTGCACTCCTACCAGCAGTGAAAGAGAGTTTCTGTTTCTCCACGTCTTAGCTAGCATTTGGTGTTGTTAGTGTTTTGGTTATTGGTCATTCTACTAGGTATGTCCCTCTCTCTTTTTAGGGCCCATTTGATGTTGCCCGGAAAGTGTTTGTAACTGGAGAGGAGACTGCTCATATGTCACTTGTGGACAAATTAGATCTCTTTTTTCATGATTATTCAATAGCACCCCTCTTTGTCCAGGAGAACTACATACATGTGAAGCCTGTAGCCGCAGGGTGAGTGTTCAGAGCTAATGAGGGGTAGAATTAGTACCCCTCCAAGCCCTACGAAGGCCAGATACCTGGGAGGGAGGGGTGTGGAGTGTGGACAGTGGTGTAATTCGGACTGGTTTATTCCTGCAGGGGTGACATGAAAAAGCACTTGATGCTTTTAAGCAGAGCAGCAGACAGCATATCTGACGGTGACCTAGTGGACCGTCAGATCCGGAATAAGCAAAACTGGAGTCTTCTGCCCACACAGGTAAGCATAGGGCTTTCCTTAAAGTGCAGACCCTGCGTTAGTTAGAACAAAATAGCTTTTAGCTCCTGTAATTATTTGAAATACCAGATAAACATTATGTCTCTTAATGGCAAAAAATATAATCTGTTATAGATTAAAGTACCTTGTGGTCACTGTTATCTATTTCTTAATCTACTCTTGTTTTTAATGTAAATGGACATATGGAACTAGGAATGTCGGATTGTGGTCATAACTAAGATGTAAGTCAAAAGTTTAATTTGCTCTCTTTTACCTTAAGAATCCATTTCTTTTTTGTCATTCTTGGCTCTCCCAGATTGTTACTAAGTAGCTCATCCCTGAAGAAATGCAACCAGGGCAGGTTCGCAGCCATTTTTCTGATATATGAATTCTGATTTTCTTTATTCTTACTTGCTACAGAGGCAGCTTTGTATTGAGTACTTTATTTAGGTTGATATCTTTTACTCAAAACAGAGTTTTGCAAACTTTCATAATTAAGACTGGTTATTTATTCTTGAGTTTTGCATATTTATGTAATATTGACCTAACAAGCAAGGGACTTCTGGAGGTCTACTCTTCTTTTAAAGATTCCTTTCTCTTATGTTTTAAAAGTGTTCATTTTTTTTTGTACCTAATAATTATACCTATGAGAATTTATCCTGAAGAAATAATGTTAAACACAGGAAGAGCTTAATGTGCAAAACTACTTCCTAAAGCAGGGGTCCCCAACCTTTTTGGCACCAGGGACCAGTTTCATGGAAGACAGTTTTTCCACGGATGGTAGCGGGGGGATGGTTTTGGCATGATTCAAGCACATTACATTTATTGTGCACTTTATTTCTATTATTGTTACATTGTAATATATAATGGAATAATTATACAACTCACCATAATGCAGAATCAGTGGGAGCCCTGAGCTTGTTTTCCTGCAACTAGACAGTCCCATCTGGGGGTGATGGGACCGCCTCAGCTCCACCTCAGATCATCAGGCATTAGATTCTCATAAGGAGTGCATAACCTAGATCCCTCACGTGCACAGTTCACAGTAGGGTTCACGCTCCTATGAGAATCTAATGCCACCACTGATCTGACAGGAGGTGGAGCTCAGGCAGTAATGCGAGCGATGGGGAGCGGCTGTAAATACAGATGAAGCTTCGCTCGCTTGCCCGCCGCTCACCTCCTGCTGTGCAGCCCGGTTCCTACCGATACCGGTGTGTGGCTCAGGGATTGGGGACCCCTGATGGAACATTATGCAGCCTTTAAAATTACTTGTAAAGATGATCTAATATAAAAAATACTTATGAGAGAATATTATTAGAACAAAGCAGGACCCAAGATCTATGTATAATTCCAACCTTTAAAAAAGTAAAAACGCTGGGACTTGTTTGGTGGCACAGTGGTTAAGAATCCGCCTGCCAATGCAGGGGACACGGGTTCGAGCCCTGGTCCGGGAAGATACCACATGCCACGGAGCACCTAAGCCTGTTCACCACAACTACTGAGCCTGTGCTCTAGAGCCCATGAGCCACAATTACTGAGCCTGCATGCCACAGCTACTGAAGCCTGCACACCTAGAGCCCGTGCTCCACAACAAGAGGAGCTGCCGCAATGAGAAGCCCGTGCACTGCAGAGTAGCCCACACTTACCGCAACTAGAGAAAGCCCACAATGAAGACCTAACACAGCCAAAAATAAATAAATTTATATATAAAAAAAGGTAAAAGCCCTGGATATAGACGATATCCAAGGATACCTTTAAAAAAAACTTTTCTCAAGTGTCAGTTTACTTAATTCTCTAATTATTAGATTTTCCATGCTTTGATCCACCTGGTTTATTGATATCTTATGTTGAAGACAATCATATTCCTCTTAAACAGTTTTTTCTATAACACTGGCATTGTGAGGTTACTGGTGTATGTGGAGATCAGTTGGCTGAGGAGTCTGTGTTGGCTAGATGATCTGTGAGGGCCATAACATGTTTTGGACCAAGGCATTTACTGCAATTAATTGTTTTCTCAAGTTGAAGTTTCCCATACCAACAGATGAGGGAGAGAGGGAAGGGGCCTATCTTGGAATTAGGTACCGGGAGCAATGTTACTGCATTTTCTGGAGACTGCTTGGAAGCCAACAGCTGCTAAAGAAGCAACTTAACTCAGTACTGAATTTAACTTGTGGACTGCAATTAATTTTTTCAGGCCATTTATGCCAGTGTTCTTCCTGGAGAGTTAATGAGGGGGTACATGACCCAGTTTCCTACCTTCCCAAGTTGGTTGGGGAAGCACTCATCTATGGGCAAACATGATCGTATTGTTCAGGACCTAGCTTTGCATATGAGTCTCAGGTAAGCGGGGTATTACTCTATGTGTGGCATTTTATCAGGGTAGTATATCTAGCCTTTAATAAGGATAGCATGAGTCACAAAGATTTGTGTTTTAGTTTTGATTTCATTACTAACTAGATAAGTGAACATGGATAAGTTCACGGCCCTGAGTTTTATTATCTGTAACTGGTATGACACTCGTTTTATTACTTAAAAGGATACTTTGGAGAATAAAGCCAGATGGTAGATGTGCCATAATGTTAAGATAAGTTTTAAAGCTATATAAATCTGAGGTAGTGCTATTATTTATTGTTATTGTGACTATGCCTATTACTAGTAGGCATACATAATATATTGGCCTCCAAATAAATTAATAGGAAAAAGGGAACTATTTAAATAAATGAACTAGTTTTTGCCTCCTATCCTAATAGTAAACTGACCTAGTCATTTGGGACAGGGGGATACAGTTTAGTGTATTACAGAAGGTGGATACTCAGATGAATGAAAACCAATGTCCTTGGAGAAGTTTAAGGGCGTTCAAAAATTCTTATTTGGTTAAATATTTTACAGTTTAGAAACTTAGAAATGTGCTTGCATACAAATATTAAGTGAACTTTAGGGATTCATTTTTAACCATGAAGAACTACTTAAGCAATCTTATTTTCCTTTCTGGTCCCTGGAAAGAATATTAATATTAGTCTAACCTTTTGTTTAAAACTGAACTGAGATGTTCCTTTCTTCTGTTTCTGTAGAATTCTTCTTCCTACTATGATCCCTCTTCATAGTTTATGGTGTGGGTCATTTTTTTGCCACCCCATGTTAGTTTTCTATTGCTGCTATAGCAAATTACCAAAACTTACCGGCTTAAAACAACACAAATTTATTCCCGTCTTGAGATGGGAAGATTACCCTGGATTATCTGATGGGCCCAATGTAATCATAAGTGTTTTTACAAAAAGAAAAAAAAAAGGAGTGGTGGAGGTAGGCAGCAGCATCAGTCAGAGAGATGTGAAGATGTTGCGCTCCCACTGCTTGCTTTGAACATGGACAAAGGGACCATGAGCTAAGAGATACAGGTGGCCTCTAGAAGCTTGAAAGGGCTCTTCTCCCCTGCTCTTCTCATTGCTCAAGCTGAAGGCCTGTCTTTCAGCTCCTTTCCTATTCCCTGCCCACCACTTTTTCAAGGTGACGTATCACTTTGCCCTGGGGTGTGCCTCTTTGATGTTTCCACCATATTTGTGTAGATACATTAACATTATTAAAAGTGAATTAAACTCCAGCAAACTATGAGTTGGTCGTAGTTTGCCATGGATTACAGTGTATCTTTTGTTTTGGTTTAAGAACTTACTCCAGCAAAAGGACTGTAAACGTGGATTATCTGTCACATATAAGGGATGCACTTGTACAGCCCTTGACCTCACAAGGGATAGAAGGAGTACAGGATGTTGTTGCTCTTATGGACGCGTATTATTTGATGAAAGAAGACTTTGAGAATATCATGGAAATTAGCAGCTGGGGAGACAGACCTAGTCCCTTCTCCAAGCTGGATCCCAAGGTAAATTGTGTACCCCACTGGTTCTCCATCATTTTGTAATTACCGTGTACTAGGAGTACTTCAGAGATGTTTTAGATGCTTTTAAAAGTTTAATTTCTTTTCTTAAATGCTTTTTACTTACGGTCTGTGCTTTCCAAAGATACTATTTGAGTACAATATTAAGAGTAGACTTTGGGATTTGACTTTTAGAATTTATAGTTTTATCTTTGCCTTATCCCGCATGGAAAAGCAAGGTGTGAAATCTGAGGAGCAAATGTAGATGTATTCCTTACAAGGATAGGCAGATGAGCCTGGGGAAGTAAAAGTGAGGTGGTGGGAATGCATTATGAAAAGAAGTGTTTACTGGCTGAGCATTTTTAGACTTAGTCTGCCTAATCTGTGTTTTAGTGTATTTATTACAGTTGGACAATCTATTATGTAATGATGTATCCCCCTACTTTATATAGTGAACATGAAAAAACTAAAGTGACGTAACATGAGTTTGTGGTATCTAATATGTCACCCTTGTGCTTGTTTACTTGGTGCTGTTCTAGAAGACATGTTCTCTGGGGCTTGTCTTCGCTAGAGTTTTGACCTGACTACGGGTATGACTATAGGTAAATTCTCACAAGAGACATTCGTTGTTAGAATTTGTGGACTAATTCTACAGTTAGGTTTAGAAGCTTGAGGTTAAGGCTTTTCAAGTTACTATTTTATGGTAATTAAGGGACAGCTTTAACTTGTACTTTATTGGAAGCCTTTTTTGATTTATTGGTTCACTGACTAGCTTTGCTTTTGTCACTTTGTAGAACTGCAGGGAACACTGAATAGAAAAAAATTGATGACATAAAGTGACTTTTAAAAATCTGCCTAATGTTCCCAAATACTGATTCTTATTTTTTGAGTCATGGCTCTATTAAGAATGTCATGAAAAATATGGCACTTCTCCATAGGAAAATGCATATAGATATACTTACATGTACATGCATACATATTTTACAAACAATTTCAAAGGGCTCCTAGGGTCTCCCAGAGCCTCTAGGCCTACAGAGTTTAAAGGGGTTGTTTGGCAGTTAGAGTTTTAAAAACCTCCCTCTATTCCTTTTGTGTAGGTGAAAGCAGCCTTCACAAGAGCGTACAATAAGGAAGTCCACCTTATTCCGTATTCACTCCAGGCAGTAAAGACACACAGACACAGCACAGGCCCAGCGCTGGATGCTGAATACAATGAAGAGTTAAATGAAGATGACTCTCAATCTGATGAGAAAGACCAGGACACTTTGGAAACTGATGCTATGATCAAGGTAGTATTTTCATCTGCAAATAGGAGAAGCTATGATACTCCCTCAAAATAGCTTATCTTGTGTATAACTTGCCTTTTGAAATTATTCAGAGCCTGTTTAGCAAGTAACAGAGGAAGCTGAAAATACTTTTTGTTTTGTTCATCACAGTTCCGAGGGTGAAGAAGGTGCAGATTTCATTTTTATAAACAGTCAACTTCTTATAACAGTGGAAGAGCCAGACAGCAAAAAAATAGGCCATCATATTGATGGTCATATGCTGTGTTGGAAAAAGGACTATTTTTTTTATTTGCCACTGGCGTGTGCTTTACCCACAGACACATATTCATAGCATAATCAAGAAAAGCATTTTTAATGAAACCATTTCTCCTTTCTGTTATTTATTTTTTGCTATAGCTGTTGAACTGCCCATAGAAGTTTCCCAGAGCAAAACATCCTCATCTTTTGCTAGGAAAGATTAAAGTTATTTATGGTATCAGCCCCCTGTTTACCATTGGCTGAGGCAAAGGAATCTAGTTTGTATCCTCTTCTGTCCTTAGTGTGTGTGTGTTTATCATTCTTGCTCCTCGATTCTGTTTTGTATGTGCGGGGGTGGGAATAGTGGCCTTCTCCAGTGTGGCTCTCTAGTCTTGTGTAGACATAAGAAGTCTACTCCCTCCCCTGCTCAAACTGAGTGTGTTTGGATCTCTAATCTGAAACTGAAAGAAAAGGAAATTCTTCATGAAAACATTACCATGTGTGTAAATTATATCTTGCTTATTTTGTCTTTCCTAAATATATCGGTGTTCTGGGGAACATATCCTAGTTCTAGAGTCTAAATAGCTTTTCAGTAGTTCAAAGCTACAGCTAGCCAGTTGTTATTAGTAAGCTCATCGAGGGTAGCTGTAGTTCAAGATCTAGGTGTTTGCAACCTTTCTTCTTTATTAAGTTGCAGGTAAAGATTTGCTTTCTTGTAGAGATGAACTTTACTTCATTTACTCATAAACACAGCTACTAACTATTTTGTGCATCTTTCCCTCCCAACAGAAAAAGACAAAATCTTCAAAGACTTCAAAATCAGAAAAAGAGTCCAGAAAAGGAAAAGGAAAAAGTTCAAAGAAATAAAACCATTTTTCACTGCTGACCGCTACTTTTTACTCAACCTGCTGACCAGTCTAGCTGGTCTTAGAGAATGCCTTGTTTTTCCAAAGGAACCATGTTTTAGTGTAATGGGGCAACCTCATGGTCCCATTACAAATAAACGGTGGTACAGCTAGAAGGATGTAAACAGTAGGCTGATGTACACCTCTTATAGAGGTTGATAGCACTGCTTGGGTCCTCCACAGTCCCCTGTCAATCTAATGAGATTGTACTTCAAAATGACTGTATATTCAGAATTAGAAACTACATGTGGGCTTTGGAGTCAGATTTTTAGTTAACAGTAATATGTCTGGGAACAGAGGTACTAAGGCAGCTTTTGTAGGCTGAAGAATTTATCCTAATGGCCATTATAGGACCAATGCCGATTTTTAAAAAAGAGGTAGGTAGTTACTATTATGTGGAGAAATTTTGTAAATAAAATACAAAACAGTCACCACCTAGAACTGGGTATTCTTTGTACATTGTCAAATATCTTGCAAAATAGAAATTAGAAATAAAAATGTTTCACATGATACATGTACAAATTCTTAAGATTGTCATCTTGTACAGTAGGATACTATGTTGGTATGTTTTTTCCTTATTAATTTGCAAATGATTGGATACAAAAGCTAACTATATTCCTACTGACCTGTTCTGTGAAACATAACTTTGGCAGTTGAAGAGTCAGAACTCTAATTCCCAAGTTCATTACCCCTATGTGTGTCAACCACACCTCTGCTGTGAACAGAATTTCGTGGAGAGGGCTCTTTGTTATTATTGGAGGGTATTGTGGCTGCAGAAAGATTGTCAGACATTCCTAGCCTTCCCGAGTTTCAACTCATTAGTTTAAAACCAGTAGGGCCTAGGCTGGGTCAAACTCTTGTCCTCACTCTGGTTTGGGACTAAATGAACACTGGCTTTTGTTTACTTTGTCCCTGAGGGATCCAGTTCTGTCCTGACAGATTCCACAAACCCTACTGGAACTTTAGATTATACCTGTAACTGTGCTTGTTGACGGGCCTGAGGCTGTGGAACTAGTCTGGAATTTGGGTGTCTAGCAGTTTTTAAAATCTTGTTAGTAAATGCTCAAGGGTATGTGCTACTTCTGCAAGGTATGTGCTAAAAGGAATGTAAAATCAGGATTCTGTTCCCTGCCTTTAAGGAACTGATAGTCTTGTTTGGGAGGCCAGACGAAGTTCTTGAGACATTTAAAATGTATTTACCAGTGTGAAAAATGTCTTTCATGTAGATTAAGTTCATTATGGGAATAAAATATTGCCTTAAGCCTTTGCCTACTAAACCACGCCCCTCTCTTTGTTAAAAGCCCTGCTTGAAACTTCTGCTTCAGTGAAGATTTTCTTTTAAATTAATTAATTAATTTTTGCTGTGTTGGGTCTTCATTTCTGTGCGAGGGCTTTCTCTAGTTATGGCAAGCGGCGGCCACTCTTCATCGCAGTGCGCAGGCCTCTCACTATCGCAGCCTTTCTTGTTGCGGAGCACACGTTCCAGACGCGCAGGCTCAGTAGTTGTGGCTCACGGGCCCAGATGCTCCGCGGCATATGGGATCCTCCCAGACCAGGGCTTGAACCTGTGTCCTCTGCATTAGCAGGCAGATTCTCAACCACTGCGCCACCAGGGAAGCCCAGTGAAGATTTTCTTGATTGACGACTGCCTCATCTCACCAGCAGGGTGAGCATAAATTTCTTACGCATATTTTTCCATTTCTATTGCTTTTTGATATGCAAGTCATATCTGCCTACTTGCTCTGTGCTTTCCAGGAAAGGGACTATTATCTCCTTGCAGCCAGAACAACAGATAGTGTCCTTTACTTGTTCATTATGATTTGGAGCAACCAGTAAATCCTTATTAGAGCCACTGGATGCCACACATCATCCTTGCAGCATAAAACTGTATACTTGCTTTCTTTGCGATCCATTGAGTCTTGGCCATTTGGTAGTCTATAACTAACTACTACTTTGTTACTAATACTACTTCATCCTTCATTTTTTAAGTTTTGTCAGTGTATTATTTACAGCAACATTATTGGGCCTCTTGAAGTTATTAATAAGGAGCACATAGTTATGTGTACTAGGAGGAGTATCTTCCTAAATAAGTTCTGGTACAATTATGCTCATTAGTGAATGTCTGAGGCCCATAACTAACTCCCAAAATATAATGTGCTTACCCTTACAGATCCCAAGTGCCTATGGCTCTTATTATTCCTGTAACCTTACAACATCCCTCAAGTGATAACACAAAACAAAGGGACCACGGGTGGGGTTAATGATAATGACTTGTATCACTTAGGAAGGCCAGAGCCTCTAGCCAGCCTTTGGGAAGGAAAAGCATAAAGCTGGAGGCATGCATATGGATACCTGGATGCTGTAAAACTTTACTGGCACTTTGGGTTCTACCCTAGGCTCGTAGGTACCTCTGTAATGCTCAGAATGCTGGTGGCTATACTGTAAAATCATATCATCTGATACATTCAGAGTTAGGCTACATGATTCTGTCAGCTGCTCAGACTTTGATACTTTGGCTTTGGATAGCAAGGAAGCATATACTGATATGTATAGTATTGGGTGTGTGTGACATGGGAAAGGAACCCTCCATCCACCTTGGGGAAGATTCTGAATAATGTACGTCTTCAGGGGAAGTCAAATGATTTAATTCTGTGACAGGAATTCCATACTATGTAGCATAATGACTCAAGAAACATGAGCTTATAGTTTCATTCTTTAAAAATGCTGATTTTACTGATTTTTGACGTTTTTATTCTCAGACTGATTCTACTAAATAGCCTTGATTTGTGTAAGCCTCTCACTTCAAACTTTTTAACACTGTTAATATCTGTGCTGCCCAAACTTCACAGTATGGTTTAAAGCTACCGTCCTTTATTTCTTTTGCTGTCTTTAAATCTGGGAAAACATTACAAATATCTAATCAATAAGTTTATTTTAAAGGAGGTATTTCAAAATAGAAAAGATATCAAAAAGCTGAATATTTACAGTTATGTCATAGGTTACTATTAACAGTATAGAGCATAGAATATGTAAGACTCAGAAGAGGAAATATACAAAGTATGAACAGCATGTTCTATGTCACTGTTTCCCACTCTGCAGAAGTTGAAAGTGGTGACCTGCAGAGGTGACCTTGTTTTTTCTGTATTCGGGAAGGACCATCTTGAAATCTGTCAGGGGTAGAAACACAGCCTCCTGTGGAAAAATGGTATCTTCTCAGGACCATAATACCTAGAAAGGACAAAATAAAAAAAAACAAAACCCCATATGCTTTTAGAAGGGTTTCAAGTAACTACTAGCATTTAGTAATAAAGCCAAGCATAATAAAGAAGATTATTTTGCTCATTTCTGGAATGTGGAGCAGGATCACTACGTTCAAGTAAGAAATTCCCAGTCTGTAATCGAGTGTCAGTCCTGGCTTTTCAACTGACTAGAACTGTATGGGCAAAGCTGCTGAACCTCTGTTATAAAGTGAGGATGATAACAGCCACCTTACTGAGAAGAATGAGAAAGTGCAAAGTTAGTTAGTGCTCAGCAACTCAACCCAAAGAGGCCCAGACCAAGACAAGTTATAATTAAACTTCCAGAAGTTAAAGACAAGAAGACAATTTAAAAAGCAGCAAAAGAAAACAACTTATGTACAGGGGAACCCCCCCCCCCCAATAAGACTGTCAGCAGATTCTTTTGGCAGCAACTTTGCAGGCTAGAAGAGAGTGGCCTGATACAGTCAAAGTGCTGAAAGAATAAAACTGCCAACCAAGAATATTCTACCTGGGAAAGCCATCCTTCAAAATTGAAGGAGCGAGCAAGTTTTCCAGGCAAGGAAAAGCTAAAGAGGTTCATCACCACTAGACTGGCCTTACAAGAAATGTTAAAGGGACTTCTTTAAGCTGAAACACAAGGACACTCATTAATAATACGAAAATATATGAAATTGTAAATCTCAAAGGTAAAGGTAAATATATAAATTCAGAATAATCTAATGTTGTAACGGTAAGTACTTATAAACCTAGTGTGAAAGTTAAAAGACAAAATAGTAAAAATAATAATTTGTTAATGGATACACAAGATAAGATATAAATTGTGACATCACAAACAATGTGGATGGTGAGAGTAAAAATGCATTTGAACTTAAGTTGTTATCAACTTCAAACAGACTGTTGTATTTTATGTAAGTCTCATGGTATCCACAAAGCAAAACCTATGGTAGACAAAAAGGAATCTAAGCATATGACTACAGAAAATTGTCAGATCACAAAAGGAGAAAAAGGATCAAGAAAAGAAGGAACAAAGGAATTACAAAACAGCCAGAAAACAATGAACAAAATGGCAGCAAGTCCCTATCTATCAATAACTACTTTAAATATAATTTATAAATTCTCTGATCAAAAGACAGAATGGATAAAAACCAAGACCCATCTATATGCTGCCTGCAAGAGACTCACTCAGCTTTAAGGACACACAGACCGAAAGTGAAGGAATGGAAAAAGATATTCCATGCTAATGGAAACCAAAAGAAAGCTGGAGTAGCTACACTTAGACAAAATAGATTTTAAAACGAAGACTGTAAGAAGGGACAAAGAAGGCCATTATATAATGATAAAGGCATCAATCCACAAGAGGATATAACATTTGTAGATATTTATTATTTACATTAGCAGCACCTAAATATAAGCAAATATTAACATATCTAAAGGGAGAAAGAGCAATACAATAATAGGAGGGGACTTCATTACCCCACTTTCATCAGTGAATAGATTTTCATTTGCCAGAAAACCAATAAGGAAACATTGGTCTTAAATGACATTAGACCAGATGGACTTAACGCATTTACAGAACATTCCATCCCAAAGCAGGAGAATACACATTCTTCTCAAGCACACATGGAACATTTCTCCAGGATAGATCATATGTAAGGCCACAAAACAAGTCTTAATAAATTTAGAAGACTGAAATCATATCAAGCATCTTTTCTGACCACAAAAGTATGAAACTACAAATCAGTTACAAGAAGAAAACTGGAAAATTCACAAATACATGGACATTCAAACATGTTGCTCAACAACTGCTGGGTCAAAGAAGAAATCAAAAGAGAAATAAAATACCTGAGACATGAAAATGTAAATAGAGTTGGCCCTCCATATCTGTGGGTTCCATATCCACAGATCCAACCAACCATGGGTCAAAAGATTCAGGAAAAAAAAAAAAGTACCAGGAAGTTCCAAAAAGCAAAACTTGAATTTGCTACATGTTGGCAACTATTTACATAGCATTTACATTAGGTAATATAAGTAATCTACAGATGATTTAAAGTATACGGGAAGATGTGCATAGGTTATATTCAAATACTACACCATTATATATAAGGGACTTGAGCATCCGTGGATGTTGGTATCCACTAGGGATCCTGGAACCAATCCCCCACGAATACTGAGGGACAGCTATACAGCATACCAAATCTTATGGGATGCAACAAAAACAGTTTCTAAGAAGGAAGCTCATAACAATAAACACCTGCATTAAGAAACAAGAAAGATCTCAAATAGCCTAACTTCACACCTTAAGGAACTAGAAAAAGAACAAGCTAAGCCCAGAGTTAAGGAAGGAAATCTCAAAAGAGCAGAAATAAATGAAATGGAGACTAAAAAGACAATAGAAAAGTTCAATGAAACTAATAGCTATTTTTTTCTTTTGCCCAAAAGACAGATAAATAGACAAACCTTTAGCTAGAATCACCAAGAAAAATAGGGGACTCAAAATCAGAAATGAAAGAGGAGATATTACATTCGATACCACAGAAATACAAAAGAGACTACTATGAAATACTATAATGCCAGCAAAATGGACAACCTAGAAGAAATGGATAAATTGCTAGAAACATACAACCTTCTAATACTGAATCATGAAGAAATAGAAAATTAGGCCAATTACTATCAAGGAGATTGAATCAGTAATCAAAAACAACCTGACAAACAAAAATCCAGGACCAGATGGCTTCACTGGTTAATACCAATTCTCAAACTTTTCCAAAAAATAGAAGAGGAAACACTTCCAAACTCATTCCATGAGGCCAGCATTACTCTGATACCAAAACCAGACAAAGGAACTACAAGAAAGAAAATTACAGGCCAATATCTCTGATGAACATAGTTGCAAAAACCCTCAACAAAATATTAGCAAACTGAATTCAATAATACATTAAAGGAATCACACACCACAATCAAGTGGGATTTATTGGAGGAATGCAAGGATAGTCCAACATCCAGAAAATCAAGATGATACACCACATTAACAAAATGAAGGATAAAAATCATATGATCATCTTGATACAGAAAAAGCATCTGACAAAATTCAACCTCTGCTCATGATAAAAACTTTCACAAAAGTGGGTACACACCTCAACATCATAAAGGCCATATAGGACAGACCCACAGCTATCACACTCAATGGTGAAAAGCTGAAAGCTTTTCCTCAAAGATCAGGAATAAGACAAGGATGTCACTCTTGCCTTTAGGCAAGAAAAAGAGATAAAAGGCATTCAGATAGGAAAGGAGTAAGTTAAACTGTCACTATTTGCAGATGACATATATAGGGAACCCTGAAGACCACCAAAAAAGCTGTTAGCATAATAAATTCAGCAAAATTGCAGAATACAAAATCAATATACAAAAATCTGTTGTATCTAATAATCAACTATCAGAAAGAGAAATTAAGAAAACAATCTTATTTACAATTGCATCAAAAAGAATACAATACCTAGGAATGAATTTAACCAAGGAGGTGAAAGACTTGTGCACTGAAAAATTATAAGACACTGATGAAAGAAACTGAAGATATAAATAAATGGAAAGATTTTCTATGCTTATGGATTGGAAGAATTAATATTGTTATAGTGTCCACACTACCCAAAGCAATCTACAGATTCAATGCAATTCCTATCAATTTCCAATGGCATTTTTCACAGAAATAGAACAAACAATCCTCATGTTTGTATGGAACGACAAAGACACTGGACAGCCAAAAAGCAATGTTGAGAAAGAACAAAGCTGGAAGCACCACACTTCCTGATTTCAAACTATATTATGCAGCTATAGTAATCAAAACAGTATGGTATCGGTATAAAAACAGACACACAGATTAATGAAACAGAACAGAGAGCCCAGAAATAAACCTGTGCATATATGGTCAATTTATGACAAAGAAGCCAAGAATATACAATGGGGAAAGGCAGTCTCTTAAATAAATGGTGTTGGGGAAACTGGACAGCCACATGCAAAAGAATGAAACTGGATCACTATCTTACACCATACACAAAAATTAACTCAAAATGGATTAAAGTCTTGAACATAAGGCCTGACAACAAAAAACTCTTAGACGAAACCATAGGGAGTAAGCTCCTTGACATTGGTCTTGGCAATGTATTTTTGTATGTGACACCAAAAGCAAAGGCAACAAAGCAAATATAAATAAGACTACATCAATCTAAAAAGCTTCCATCAACAAAATGAAAAGGCAACCTATGGAATGGGAGAAATATTTGCAAATCATATATCTGATAATTTGGGTTAATATACAAAATATATAAAGAACTCATACAACTCAATAGAAAAAAAAATCCAATCAAAAAAATGGGCAAATGCTCTGAATAGACATTTTTCCAAAGAAAACATACATATGGTCAATACATAAATGAAAAGGTGCTCAGCATCACAAATCAGGGAAATGCAGATCAAAACCACGATGAGATATCACCTCACACCTGTTAGAATGGCAACTGTCAAAATGACAAGAAATAACAAGTCTTGGCAAGGATATGGAGAAAAGGTATCCATCGTGCACTGTTGGTGGGCATGTAAATTGATGCAGCCATTATGGAAAACACTAGAGATTCCTCAAAAAGTTAAAAACAGAACTACCATATGTTCCAGCAATTCTACTTCTGTGTATTTATCTGAAGGAAACAAAATCGCTATCTTGAAAAGGTATCTGCACCCCAGTGTTCATTACAGCATTATTTACAATAGCCAAGACATGGAAATGACCTAAGTGTTCACTAATACTGGATAAAGAAAATGGCACTGGATAAAGAATATGTGCTACATATGTATACATGTGTATATACATATAAAGAAGAAGGAAATACTGCCATTTGCAACAACATGGATGGACCTTGAGGACATTTTGCTAAATGAAATAAGAGAAAGACAGATACTGTATGATCTCACATGTTTAATTTTAAAAAAACCCCCACTGAACTCATAGATACAGAACAATTTGTTGGTTGCCAGAGGGTGGGGGTGGGCAGAATGAAGGTGGTTGATAGGTATAAAATTCCAGTTACAAGTAAGTCCTGGGGATGTAATATACAGCATGGCGATCATAGTTAACAACGCTGTATACTTGGAAGTTGCTAAGAGAATAGGTGTTAAAAGTTCTCAATTAAAAAAAAAATTGTAACTGTGTGGTGATGGATGTTAACTAAATTACTGTGGTAATCATTTCACAGTATAAACATATATCAAATCATTATGTTGTACACCTAAAACTAATACAAGGTGATAATTATACCTCAAAAAAAGTTGTGAAATATTAAATGTATATTGTTTTAAGATGCTAAATATGTGATAATATGTTATGTGGCAACAGAAAAATAAACATATCCCAATCGTAATTTGAGTAAGATTTTAAAACAGAATTTGACAAGCTGATTCTAAAATTTTAGAGAGAAATGGAGAGAAGTAAGGGTAGTCAAAACAGCCTTGGTGGGGGCTTCCCTGGTGGCGCAGTGGTTGAGAGTCCACCTGCCGATGCAGGGGACACAGGTTTGTGTCCCGGTCCGGGAAGATCCCACGTGCCACGGATCGGCTGGGCTCGTGAGCCATGGCCACTGGGCCTGCGCGTCCGGAGCCTGTGCTCCACAACGGGAGAGGCCACAACAGTGAGAGGCCCGCGTACCAAAAAAAAAAAAAACCAAAAAAACCCAAAAAAACAGTCTTGGAAAAAAATGACAAAGTTGTAGGATCCACAATACCTGGCTTTAAGATACACTATAACGTCACAGTAATGAAGACAGTATAGTATAAAAATAGGGGACAAATAGAGCAATGGAAAAGAAGAGAGGGTCCAGAAGTAGACCCATATTTAAAACCCAGCTGATTTTCAACAAAGGCATGAAAGCAAGTTCAATGAGGAAAGGAAAGACTTTCCAACAAATGGTGTTGGAAGACTGGATATCTACTTGAGAGGGAAAAGAATCTCAATCCCCACCTCACACTGTAAACAAAAATAACTTCAAGATGGATCACAGACCCAGAGCTTCTAGAAGAAAACATAGGTGAAATATGCTCCTGACTTTTGAGTAGGCAAAAATTTTCTTAGACACAGAAAGTAATAAAAGTAATAATAAAATGAAACATTGATAAATTATAATTCATCGGAATAAAAATCTGCTCATCAAAAGACCATTAAGATATATGTATAACTGATTCACTTTGCTGTACACCTGAAACGAACACAACATTGTATTGATAAGTCAACTATATTCCAAAAAAAAAAGACCATTAAGAAAAAGAAGTGGGAAGCCACAGAGTGGGAGAAAATATCGGCAAAATAAATCTGACTAAGATTTAGATCTAGAATATACAAATAACCTTTATAACAATAATAATAAGACAATACCCAGTAATAATAGGAAAGGAACAGTCTTCTCAACAAATGGTGCTGAGACACCTGGTCATCCACACACAAAAGGAAATTGGGTCCCTACCTCACATCATACACAAAAATTAAATGGATCAAAGACATTAAGTATAAGAGCAGCAACTATAGAACTCTTAGAATGAAACCTAAGTGTCAGTCTTTGTGACGCTGGGTTAAGCAGTGGTTTCTTAGACATGACACCAAGAACACAAGCGGGCAAAGGAAAAAAAATAAATTGGACTTCATCAAAATAATAAAAACTTTTGTACGTAAAAGGATGCTATGAAGAAAGTAAAAAAATACTTCCACAGAATAGGATATTTGAACGTCATGTATCTGATAGAGGACTTGTACCTAGAATATATTAAGGATTCTTACAACTCGATAGAAAGACAAAATACCCAGTTAAAAAAATGGGTAAAGGACTTGAAGACAGTTCTATAAAGAAGATATACAAATGGCCGACAAGCATGTGAAAAGATGCTCAACATCGTTACCATTAGGGAAACGCACATCAAAACCACAATGCTATACTACTTCACACCTACTAGGATGGTTATAATCAAGCATGCAGACAACAGCAAGTGTTGGTGAAGATATGGGAAAACTAGAACCCTTGGGTGCTGCTGGCAGGAATGTGAGAGACTGCAGGTGCTACAGAAAGCAGTTTGGAGTCCAAGGAACAGCCAAGAGGCCAGTGGGGCTGCAGCATAGGGAGCAGAGGAGGAGGCTGGGGCAGTTCATGTCGAGTCTTTTAGGCTCTTTATTTTTGCAGGTGCAATAAAAAGTCCCCCTGAGGAAGGGAACCAGATACACTGGAGGGGGACTGAGAGGACTTGCCCATGGACTGGGGGATTGTTGGTGTCCACGTTTCCATCCTGATCAGCTGGTAGGATGGAGCTGCTGTTTACTGATGGAGTGAAGATTGCAAGAACAGGTTTCGTGTGAAAACCTAGGGTTCCGTTTTAACTATGTTTAGTGCTGTGTCAGGGACTAATCTTACTTTTTCCTTTTAATTAAAGAATCTTAAAATTAAAGAGTTTTTGGCAGGGGCTTTTGGCTTTCCACCTGGAGACTACGTTTCCCTGCCTCCCCTTGCAGTATGTGTGGCCCTATGAGTAAACTGTTGCCAATGGAGTGAGAGTGGAAGGGGTATTGTGCTGCTTCCATGCAATAAAAATGACACTTGGAAAGAAAAAGAAATGGGGATTTTTCAAGCCTCTGGAAGCAAAAATTTTTACAATATGTTCTCCTGAATTATAGAACTCAAAAACCCCACTGTTAATAGCTAGCTACAGTTTTAATGGACTGGTTAAAAAGAAGCCCATGTGATTTGATAATATACGTTTTGGTTGGAATCCATGATGCTGCTTAGCCAAATAACCTTTGTCACCATGGAGACTGTACAACCTGCGTTCTAGCTTTTTTTTTAAAGTACATCAAAGGTTTGTTTCAAATCTGACAAGTTTTGTTCGTTCAAATCTGACAAGTTACATGATACACAAAAAGGAGACAATGGCAAAACACACTGTAAAGCTGTGTCCACCCCGTGGATCTCGTGCCCTGGGAAGGTAAGTGGATGGTCTGACTTACCTGCACATGCCACTCACTGCTCCACTTCTGTCCGCAGGTACTGGGTACAGTCTGAGATTTTTTTCAGCTGAGCAAAGTTTAATCTTTCTGAACACATAGGACATGTGCTTTCAGTGTTTAACATGCTGTTTGGAGAGGGAAAGACAGAGTAGATTAAATATTCCTTTACTTTTGGGTTATTGTGATGTGAAAACCAACTGTTCCTTTCTACTTCTTAGTACATGTTCATCATGAGACTTAAGAATTAGGAATATTCAGTCTCATGCAAAATCCCCTTTAAGGAAAATGTTCTCAAAGATCACAGAAGGTTCTTCCAAGAAGACAATTTGAGTCTTTAGAGATTTTTAAGTACATGAACAAATAAAGAGACCTCAGTATAAAAGTGGTTGAATAAAAGGCGTATTATTCGATAAATCTGTATGGCTGAGTGAAATGATGCGCACTTACATCTTGAATTCTGAATACAGTGCAGGGAAGTCGCAATGTGGACACACCGTCCAATCATCCTTTAACATATGTCGACCCTGGAAACAGTACGTTGAAGAATAAAATTCATCTTTATTTTTAAAACTCCCCCCATTCAATTATAATACATGGTTACAGTTAAAAGCCAGACAGACCTCTAAATTATGAAATTATTGATATTTCACATTGGTGGGTAATTAGAAATAGCATCAGAAGGACTAAAGTCAAATTTATCAGATTCACGTATAAAGAGAATAATCTTCAATATTGTGACACTACCTAGATTTATTTTCCTTTAAAATAAAGCTTACGTTAGCCTAGTGATGAACAAATAATCTGATATTTAAAAATTTTCTAATAATAGGTCTTAATATTAAAGTGTACAATAAAAGCCATCACTTATTAAGTGCTACAGCATGCCGGGAATTGTACTAAGGCTTTAAACATGTCCTCTCGGCAACCTGCAGTTTACCTCAATAGGCAGGTACTGTTAACTGATGGACCTAGCAAGGTAAAAGCAAATCGCACCAGGTTATGCAACCAGTAAGTGGCAGAAAGATGATCTAAGCCTAGGACCATCTGATCCCCAAGTGTGTGCTCTCCTGCCCCACAGTGCCTTCCTGATACTCACTTAGGTTATTATGTGCCTTGAATATAACTTTCAACTTTGCTGACCATGAAATTGTATGCTAAATGTTGCAGGAAATTTGAGGGATAAGATTATTTCAGAAGTGAAGAAAGTACTGACACACAATAAGTATTCAAATGGGCTGTAGATATATATGCAAAGAAAGGGAAATGATGATAAAGAAACTTACTGTTGCAATGCAATACGGGATGTTATTTTTACATCCAGGACAGAGGAGTTCACACTCTGGGAGAAGAAATTCGCAGAATGGACATGGGGTTGTGGCCTCTTCTGTCTCGGATGTATCGGGTCTCCTGTGAGGAAGAATCACATGAAATGCACCTACTTCTTCATAGTCAGACTCTGAGACTAGAGATACACGCTCCAGCCCACGGAGGAGGGAGAGGAATGAGGACTGCTCAGGCTAGCACTCCATGGCCACCTCTGGGAGCTCGAGTTCACAGCACATTATGTGGGAGAAAACACGGGTGGGTCTGGCTGTCTCGTGTCTTCCTTCGCACTGCAGCAGTGAGCTTGCCGCTTCTCTGTCTTCCCCTCTGTGTACTGAAGTCGTAAAGGCTGTCCAGGGCTGTGCGGCACAACTTTCTGTGACAGCGGCACTGTTCTGACTCTGCGCTCTCCAAGGCGGCAGCCATGAGCCACGTGGAGCTCAGAGCACTTGGATAGTGTGAGGAGCTAAGTTTTACATTTTATTCACTTTTAATTAATTTAAATTTAAATAGCCACATGCAGCCAGCAGATACCGTATTAGGCCTCATAGCTAAGAGTACTCTTGCGCGGGGAGAGAATAACCAGTGCCTCTTCAAGCTGGCACCTAGACTGGTGTGGCACGAAACTGGGGGATAATTGTGCTCTAGCTTTTTCTTCCCACCTCACTCTTCCTGATGGCAGGTATGTTGGGTCAGACTGATTTGGTCTGAAGCTACTTAGGCTTATCAGCTTTGAAAAAAAAAAGGGAGTGTTCCGTGTAGCCCCTATCCAGGTTAGAGTTCTCTGCCATGAGCCCAGCTAACAATAAGTAGTATTTGCTTCCCTTTGCCATTACTGGTGTAGCCATCTCCCTTGGCTGAGATGAGAGAGTTCTGGGTCAAGATTCAGGTATACCTGAGTTCCCTGGTCAAAATGGGACTAACAGGTACCCCAGATGTCATCGCTATGAACAAGTGGTAGTACAGAACTACTACAGGATTGCAGGTAATTTTTCCTTTTGTAAAGATGAGTGCTACTTTCTCCTAGTTTTCCTGTTGAAAACTAGGCTTTCTGAAGTGAGGATATGCCTTATGTGCCTTTGGAGCTACACAGGATTTTGAAATGAAGTCTCTTGGCAATAGGCGGTATAATTACCAAGTTTCTTACACTGAGAAATATCCACTCTTTGTCTGTGGCAGACACGCTGTTTGCTGCCTCCCTAATAGCAGTCTTTTCCTTCTTCCTTGCCAAGAGAACTTGGTTTTTACTCAGCAGTATGCTTTTCAGCTAGAGGTATCCACGCGGCTGAGTAGTGAGATGTAAATGCAAGTCCTGGGGGTGGCGTCCTTCCTAACTAAAAAGGCAAAAGACCTTTTCATCTTTTAATTTCCCTCCTTCTTTCTGCGTTGAATGGGGTACATGATGTTACCCCACCATGACAACCACCACTGTGCAGCCATGAGGAGGAAACCTGTGTGCTCTGGATGGTAAAGCCAAAAGGCAGAGGGATCGGTCCTTGGTGACATCGGGACACGGCACCACCAGCCCTGGGCTACGATGCCTTGTGCGTGAGTCACATAAATCAGATAAAGCCATCGTTGGGTTTCCAGGTGCTGGTAGCTGAGTACAATCCTAATTGCTACCCCCAATCTGTGTTCTTGTTGAGCCCACATAATAGCAGCTACGTTCTGAAAGATACGCTTGTGAAATGCAATTAGATGGTAGAAACAGCCGCCTACCTGACCATTGCCTCGATCTTCTTTTTGTATTTGACATCTATCTTGTTGCGGTACTCGGGCCTCATCAACATGGCTGCAAAGCTGAAGGCAGAGTTCTTCAGGCCGGCCCTGTGACACTCGATCACGGTAGACGTCAGGATCGGCACGATGTCTGCAACGCAAACGGAGGAGCAGAAAGAGCACGTTGCCTCTACTGGCGTGATGCCAGGATTGCACCTCTCTAAATTTGCTTTTTCTGACAAAGAACCAGAAGTGGACTGTTTAACGAGGAAAGGGCACGGCAGTGGAGTCAGGTAACTGCACACCACAATGTCTTTCCCCTGATTATACTGTGTTTTGCCTGTAACACCAGGACCCACACTCCCTCGAGGTAAACCTTTTGCGTGCGTCCTTCCCCGCCTCTGAGAGAGTTTTGCAGTTGACAGGACTGCTGATGAATGGGTGGGGAGATTAACAATTTCATGCACTAACCTCTCTGCGTGCACCTGTTTCTTCAGGACAGATACCTAAAAGTCAAATTACTGGCTCAAAGAACGTGACTTTAAAGAACAAATACTCCTAGCACAAATTGCCAAACCGCTTTCTAGAAAGGCCACAACAATGTCCATTCCATCCCGCTAGCAGTCATGAGAATGCCTGTCCTATCACACCCGTTGCCAGCATGGTGTACAATTATTTTAGTCTTTTTTATGTAACAAAAAAGAACACATTTAGAGAACAGGGGTTGGTGAATTATGACCTGTGAGCTAAATCTGGCCCTCTGTTTCTGTATGGCCCATTTGCTAAGAAAGACTTTTACATTTTTAAACAACTGGAAAAAAAATCAAAAGGAGAAGAATATTTTGTGACATGTGAAAGGTTTATGAGGTTCAAATTTTAGTGTCCAAAAGAATAAAGTTCTGCTGTAACACAGCCATGCTCATCCATTTATGTATGGGTCACGCCGAAACGGCAGAGTTGAATAGTTGCAACAGAGACCACGTGGCCCACAAAAGCCGCAAACATTCAACATCTGACCCTTTACAGTAAACGTCTGTTGACCCCGTCATGGAACGTGACAAAATCTAATCACTGAAAAATGTTATAATGACAAGTCTTTTAGAATACTGGGACCTTTTTCAGAGGCAATGGTCTACAGTGGTTGAGAACACAGAGTCAGAGTTGCTGGCTGACAGTATGGTCTTGGGCAAGTGTTACCTCACTTCTTTTGCCCCAGTTTGCTTATCTGTAAAATAGGGAAAATAACAATAGGCCACTTGTGTGCAATCTTGAGACTGTATTCCTTAGAAGGATCTGCCTGAAACTGGGATCTGGGAACTTGGATTTTGGGAGAGTTCCTGCCATTTCCAGAACTGAGAAGAGTGGCTGCCTGTGCCTGACCTTTTTGTACAAATAGGGTTTATGCGGAACACCTGCTTTCTGGGAGTCTGAAATTTGGTACATGTTAAGCACGGGGTGCTGACGTGGCCAGCTCCCCAAGACCACCCCCGGGTACCGAGTCTCTCACAAGCACCCTGGTAGACACCACCTTCCACGTGCTGCCTGGAGGTGCTGAGTGTGTCCAGTGCGACTTTACTGGGGTGAGAGTGGTGGCAGGGGGGCTGTGGACGCTCGCCCCTGACCTCCGGCCCCCCACCCCCTGCACCTTTCCCCTCTGCCGATTTTGCTTTGTATCCTTTCCCTGTAATAAATCTTAGCTTTAGCACTACTATATGTTGAGTTATGTGAATCCCCCTCGTGAATTTTCACGCCTGGGGGTGGTCTTGGGGACGGACGCCGGTTACACCACTTCATGGGGTTGCTGTGAGGATTAAATGAGTTACTACGTGTAGAGAAGAGCGGCTGGCAGAGTCCGTGAGGATGATCTTGGTGTGCTACAGTCGGGCAGACATGGGGACAACAGGCTCCTCTCAGTACTCACGTGACGGAAATTTGCTGATGTTGTTGGCCACCCGGATAAGCATACGTGCCCCTTTCATATGATCTCCATTTTTAACGTGAATCTGAAATAAATGATAAATTTTACTCTTCTTAGAGACTTTGATTAACCCTAATCCATGTTTCATTCACCCAAATAAACAACTCCTTGATTGTGACCCTGAACGGGTGGTCACGGGCTCCTTGCAGCCTTACTTTAATGCCACTTGGGGTTTCTCTCTTACTTATCCTCCTTCCAGCAGCTGCTACCTGGCCCCCTGGCCTCACTGGCCTCACCCCTACTCTACACTCAGCTTTTTACTTTGCCTGAGACCACTCAACATGAGTTCAAATCCTTGGTCCATCTCTTACTGGCCATTAAGGGGGGGACTAACAAGTTGTTGTGAGACCTGAAAGCTGAGTTATGAGTTAGGCAGGAGAAAGGATGAGTTGTTATAGGAAGAGGGCGCTGCCTGTGTAAGGGAAGGGGCAACGATGGTTGGAGGGGCCTGAGCTTAGGTAAGTACAAGTGGGATCTGTGATGAAAGGAGGGGGTCCACTTAGGATGACATGAGGCTGGGGAGTCGGCAGGGCCAGACCACAATGTCACTGCTGTCGTCCAGTGAGAGGAGGCGGTCCACAGAGGGCAGGCAGTGGGAATGGAGAGAAGTAGACAGACGAGGAGTCAGAACTGATGATATCTGGTGAGAAGGTGAAGGGTGAGTACGGAATAACTCCCAGGCATAACATCCATCCGGTCTAAGCACGTGGATGATGGTATAATTTACTGAGCACTGCAATGTAATTCATAAATATTAACTGAATCTAAAGTCACCCTCCACTGACTCCCTGGGCCTCAGACTACCCGGCTCAGCCACCCATGTGCAAAGGCCCCAGGCTGTCCTTCAGCCAAAGTCCCTGTCTCAGCTCTGGGGAGGAAGCATCCACCAAAGCCAAGTCTCCATTTCCCCTGAAATGTGGCTGACTTTCTCCAGTCCTTTGTGTCAAAGAGGGCTGTGACATTTTTACATCAATTCTTATTTGATAAGGTCTAATAGTTTCCCTTTTGATACCACAAGCAGTTAAAAATCTTGAAAATATCTGGTGCTTGAGTAAGAGACTGGAGCAGAGGGGAAGTCACACGGGTGCTCTTCAGTGGAAGGGGAAGAGGATGTCTGGTCCAGTGGAAGTGATGGGCCAGCTCCTGGGGCCGGAGGAAAAGAAAAAGACTCGAGAACCATCCCTATGGCTTTTAGTGGAAGAAAGCCCTGGTCCTGGAGGGCTTCTTACAGCAATCCTTATTTTTGTTCCATCTTCCACTAACTTGTTTCTATCCTCCCCTCCACCCCTAAAGGCTGGATTCTGTGCCCCAGCACATTGGCACCAGCACTGATGTATGAAGCTGAGAAAGTCCTCCCTCCCCCTTTCTATTCCTTTCTGTACGAGAGAAGGGACCCCATGTGGCTCCGAAGGGAAATGTACTCCTGGTGGTGCAAGTTGGAATTCTAAGTTTTCTCTTACAATCAGGACTATAGACCTATGGGGCCTAAAATGGTAGCCACTAGTCACATGTGGCTAGTTAAATAAAAATTAAGATTATATAAAATTTAAAGTTCAGTTGATCAGTTGCACTATCTGTATTTCAAGTGCTCCACAGCCAGGCTAGTGGATACAGAACACTTCTAGCACTGCAGAAAGTTCTATTGGGTGGTGCTGTTATGGACCATAATAAGGATCTAAGCCATTCATAACGTGATTGCTGTAACCTAGAAAGCTTCAAAATTGTGTAAGCTCTTGTGGTCTGGCCTGAAAACCGACTTAGCATTAATATGGAAAGATGTACTTTGACATAAATGAAAATTTGGAAAAGTATGTAAGTTGGCATCTACCTGTATTTTTACAAAGATATGTGTCTGTATATAACTATGTGTGTGTGTGTGTATATATATATATATATATACACACACATATAACATTTATGTAAATTATAAATAGAAGTATTTCAGGTTTGCATATTCTATTTTGCTTTTATTGAAAATCACTGATTAAAAAATATCAGTGATTTTTATGGACATAAATATATTCCTAATGTAAAAAAAAAGGGTGCACACACGTATTTTAGAAATATGGAGGATATATACAACACAGTGTTAACAATTGTTATATCTGGTGATGGATTTAAAGGGGGCAAGTTATTTTTTCATTATACTTTTCTATATTCTCTAAATTTTCTCATTGAATATCTATTTTATATTCAGATGAAAATTAAATAGTATTAAAACACAGTGGAATTACATAAAACCCACTATCCTACAATAAATAAACTTAGGAAGCTCTGGTTAAACAAAAATGTTTTCCGTAAATCTTTTTTTGACCAAGTAATACATTTATATGCTTCAAAATCAAAACAGTATAAAAAGATATACTATATGGAGAAACCTGTTCTCCCTCTTCTCCCCTGACTGGGTTTGGTGCCACGCCTCCTCTGCCCCACGCCTTGATCCCTTTAGGAAACTATGTTTCCTAGACTTTTTTTAAAAGTATATTTCTAATTTTATTTGCAATGAAAACATATATATATATTTCTGCCTTTGGGTACACAAAAGGCAGCATATTGTATAATTATTCTGTATCTTGCTTTTTCGGTTAGCGCTACAGAGATCTAGGAAATGGCTCTAGTCCAATGGAGAGGTGCCCAGAACGAAAGACCTTCAGGTGATTAGCGCACCTGGCAGACTGTGTCCCAAGTCACTCAAAGGGCCTCACCTTCACTAGTATGTAACTGTGCAGAATCATGAGGTTGGTGGCCATTTCAGAGGGAATTTTGATCTTCTGAGATTTAAGTTCTGCGTACATGCTGAAGAGAACGTCATGTGCATTCCGATAGTTTCCTTGAAAAGAGGTGGTAAGATGACATTACTGCAAAGGATGAGATCTGAGGACTTTCTATGGGCCACCATTTTACAGGTGGATTTTGTTAATCATCTTATTAAGTTACTAAGTAATAAAGAATGACATTTAATTCCATATTTTCCAAAATTGTATTCCATATTTATGAACAACTAAAAGAATCAGCTTGCAAAAATTAGTGAAGATGTCAGACTAATTCTGACTTGTTCAATGAGTATTTACAGAGCATAGACATGAACAGACCCATTCTAGATATTCTATAAACAGTCCCTGCGTGTTATAAAGAACTAGGTCAATAAAAATACCACATCGTCTTCCACCTTGTAATATGTTTTATATTGTTAAGGCCAAACACCTGGGATGGAAAGAAAGTGTAGTGAAAGTGCAGGGGGGGTCTGTGGGCTGGAGAGGTCAGAGAAGCCATCGTCCAGGAGACAGAACTGTGAGGAGGAGAGGAACTAGCACCGAACATGAGAAGGCTTCACTGGGGCTGTTCTGTGATGGTGAATGATTTTACTTCCCTGAAGCCCAGAAATGGTCATCCGCCTAGCCTTTTGGGCTCAAAGCAATCCTAGATTGGAAATGGACAGAGAAGGGACTGGAGCTGGCTTCTACTACTTGTTTGGGGAGAAAAGCATGCCTACTGGGGACCTACCTGCAGACTGCTCTTCCCTGGCAATGATGATGGCAGTCCGGGCGGCTTCTCGGTACTGCTTCAGGGCCATGTACAAGCGGAACAGGTACTTGGCATCCTGACATACAAGCCGTTAGAGAAACATCACTTTCTGCATTTGCTAAAGGGAGAAACATCTAAAATTTTGCATTTCTGTTAGAATCACGTTCACTTTCCAGTAACTGAGGGTTGAAATTTTTTTTTTTTTTTTAAAGAAGATGTTGGGGGTAGGAGTTTATTAATTAATTAATTAATTTTTGCTGTGTTGCGTCTTCGTTTCTGTGCGAGGGCTTTCTCCAGTTGTGGCAAGCGGGGGCCACTCTTCATCGCGGTGCGCAGGCCTCTCACTATTGCGGCCTCTCTTGTTGTGGAGCACAGGCTCCAGACGCGCAGGCTCAGTAGTTGTGGCTCACGGGCCTAATTGCTCCGCGGCATGTGGGATCCTCCCAGACCAGGGCTCGAACCCGTGTCCCCTGCATTAGCAGGCAGATTCTCAACCACTGTGCCACCAGGGAAGCCCAAAATTGTTTTTTTTTTTAAAGCCAACAAATAAAGAATTATTTATCGGGCTTCCCTGGTGGCACAGTGGTTGGGGGTCCGCCTCCCGATGCAGGGGGCGCAGGTTCATGCCCCGGTCCAGGAGGATCCCACATGCTGCGGAGCGGCTGGGCCCGTTGGCCATGGCCGCTGAGCCTGCGCGTCCGTCCGGACCCTGTGCTCCGCAACGGGAGAGGCCGCAGTGGTGGGAGGCCCGCGTACCGCAAAAAAACAAACAAAAAAAGAATTATTTATCAAGTATTTATTCAGGGTTTAATATGTGCCAGGTAAGTATTCTAAGTATCCTTAGAAGTAATAACTCGGTTAAATCCTCATACCCTCCCTGGGAGGAAGGTGCGATTTTGTACTAATTTCACTGATGAGAAACTGAAACATAACAGCACCTCTCCAGAGCCAGGATCTGAAGCACAGTGGTCTGGCTTCAGAGTCTGCGTGCTAACCCTAGTCCATAGAGTTCTCTCTCATGTGCTTCACACGGAAAGGTGCTCTTATACAATGTAGCAACTTCGCAAGATTTCAAAAATTTTTACACCTATATAAATTTCTCTGGCCTATAAAATTTTCTTTGGCCCATTTTCCATTTCTATGTTAACTCTAAACAATTTCACATACTTGATGCTGGTGTGCTGATTATTAGAATAAGTGGACATAAGGTGAGGTGATTCGGCACAGTTTAAGGGCCTGTGCCCTTTGGCAGATTAACTTAGCCTCCCTGGGTCTCAGTGTCTTTATCTGTAAAATACAGAAAACGGACTCAGGGATCAGGATGGCTACAATCCTCTCCAGCTATGACACTCCAGCACCTTGTATCCAAATCACTTACAACTGACCCTTGAACAATGCTGGGGTTAGGGGACGCCGACCTCCATGCAGTTGAAAATCAGTGTTTAATTTATAGTCACCCTTCTGTATCTGCAGTTCCTCTGTATCCTCGGATTCAATCAACCTGAGATTGGGTAGTACTATAGTATTCACTATTGAAAAAAATCTGTGTATAAGCGGACCTGTGCAGTTCACACCCGTGTCGTTCAAGGGTCAACTGTACTCGAGTTTCCTTCACAAGCAGATCCCCTTAAAACACCAAAGCAAAAGTGAAAAAAAAGGCTCTAGGGGCATTCTGAAAAAGGTCTGTCGTCCTTAGGACTGAGAGAAGACCAACTTCTGCACAAAATCCAAGAGTCACCTATTTCGAAAACGTGTTCTTAATGATTTATTTCTATTTTATATTTTCAGTGAGTTACTTTTACAGTAAATAGGATTTTTATTAAGTCCCCAAATTTCTGAAATATGAACAAAGTACACTGATTTTTAGGGATTAGTGCTAACTCGCGGTTTTAGTAATCATTTTTATAGTTCCTAGAATAAATAAAACTCTATAACATTTGAGAAAAATTGTGGGTGGTGAGGATTGTTACCCAGAAGGGCGTGGCTATTTCACAGGGGGCAATGCCAATTTCAAAGAGTGAATGTACACAATATCTAAAATGCAGGGTCTGTCTAGATGACCTAAAGCTGCACCCAGAAAGAAAATTTTTTACATCTATGATGCAAAAGCCATAATAGATAAAAACAGGGCAGAATAAAGTAAAACCATAACTAAGATACTTGAGAATCTCAGTGGCGAAAACACTTTTAGTACCTTAGGCATGCCATCACTCTCCCCCATAAGGTGGTCTATCAGTTGACTGGTCAGCAGTTCATCTTTGGCCTGACCAACCTGTTTAGGAAGAGAAAGAAACAATATAAGTCCAGCATCTTAAACTTAGGAAGGGGTGGTCATGGATGGCGGGGTGGCGGGGGGAGGACAAATAATCTACTGAGGAGATGAAATTTAAAAATTGTGTAAAAATACCTATAATCAAGTGCCTGAAACATGATGTAAGCTCAGGGTATGTCTTCATTCATTTGTAGAGTTTCCATTAATAAAAACCATCCTTAGAAGCTATAGCTTTTCTAAGTTGCCGTATCAAAATACTGTGGTATTTTTTTTACACACAGAGAGAATGTACTTCTTGGATGTTTCAATAAAAACTTTCTTAAGTGACTGTGACATGGAGAGAATGCCATCTTGAGCACAGGAACTGGGCCTTATACAACAATATACCTCCAAGTGCCTCATCTCCAGCAGCTCCCTGAGAAAAGGCACCTGCATATGGCTACATGTAATTTAAAGTAGAAATAAAAGTACGGCCAGAGGGTCCCAGAAGAGGGCAGGCAGCTGGAAATGTGGGGTGGAGTTCTGGAGAGGACTTTGGCCTGGAAATCTGGATTTGAGAGTCATCTCCATAAAGCTCAGACTTAAATCACTGCCGTGTTGATCAGGAAAATTATTTATCAAATTGGAGGACGGAAATGTATTAGATTTAGATAGTAGGAATAGTTACTGACAAGACTAGGAGGCTTAAGAGTCTTGTGTCTATAAAGAAGAGGTGAGCCAAGAACCCAACTGGAGCTCAGCCAAGGAGAAGGAACATTGAACAGCGCAGTCACATTAGCGATACAGTGAGAAAAGCTACCAGAAAAGAAAGGAAACTCATTAGGGACAGATCAACATGTTGGCCTAGCTTGCCACCCCTCCGGGAAAGTGTAAGGAAAAGTTCGGAATTTCATTGTGCAGGAGAGGAAGGATGAGATCAGCTGACTTGAGCACAGAAGAGGTCGCCGTGAACCTGTGGGGGACAGAGGCTCTCAGGCTGCAGAATTTCTGCACGCTCCACTGACTGTGGTTGTCACCGGTGTAGGAAAGCTAAGCTTTGACCAATCTGTTGCCTCTGCTCTCGCCACTGCTCTAAGGAAGGAAGAGAAGGTAGAGCTCATCACCTCGATGGCTTTTGTGCGTGGCTTTGGGTGAATAAGCCCGTACGGAGAAATGGTTAAAGCAAGGGCTTTGGGGTCAGCCTGCCTGAGGTCAAAAGATAACCTGTGTGATCTAGAGCAGGTCACTCTTGGGACCTCAAAGAGGATAAAAACAATACCTAACTCACAGAATTGTTGTAAGCATTAAATAAGTTAATACACATAAAGGGCTTGGACTGGTGCCAAACAGGCAGTGTTGCCAGCTAAAGCAAACAAAAAATATAAGATGCCCAGTTAAGTTTGAATTTCAGGGACTTGATCACACCCAAGACATTAGGATAGATGGAAAGGGGAGCCAGCAGGGAACAGATGTGGCCACTCAGAATTAAAGTTAAAAGAAGGGTGGAGACAGAATGCTGAGGACACTTCCACTGATGGGCAGAGGAGCCAGAGAAGGAGGCTGAGAAGGGACATCTGAGGAGTACCTGGAGAGCAGAGAAGCAGTGTTCTAAGGGAGTAAGAAGTTCGAGAAAGATGCGCTGTAATAGCGTAAAATGCTGCCATAACATGGCGTAGGGTGCAGGCTGAGAAGGGACGTCCGTATTTAGCAAGGATGAGATCAGTGGGGACCTTTTAGAGAAGGTTTACAGAGGGGTGAAGGCAGAAGCTGACTGCAAGGTGAGCAGGCCCCCCACAAAGCTAACCGTCGGATGCTGTACAGACCCATCTTTCCCATCCCTATCGTGGGTTCTCTCAGGTGATGATTCCCAACTAGGGGTCTATTACTGCCCCCCTTCTCCAACACACACACCAAGAAGGTATTTCAGAACTCTGAGGTGTAGAGGATGGGCGTGGGGGTGAGTGAAGCATGAACATTTTAAAGATGTTCTCAAATGATTAAGGGCTATGCCTTCTGGTTGAGAATCAGCAGGTACCAGTGCACAGGTTGTGAGAAAATGCATGTTACAAGTAAAGGTGACTTATTTTTTTCAGGGGAGGTGTCTCAAGGTGGAAAGAAGATAAAGGGATAAAGGAATGGGAAGGAAACTAATATCACCTGCATAGTAGTTTCAATAAATACTGAGTGTCCACAATGTGCTAAACACTCTATAAAGAGATGGGCCTTTGACCTTGAGGAACTACTAATCTGAAGGGGGTTAACTTTAGCAGTAAGTAAGGTTCAGAGTACTTACAGGATTCCAAGGAGGGTGAAATTTCATCCAGAGGACAGTTCAGGAAAACTTTACAGGGAGTGGCGTGTGAAGTGGGTCCTGCATGTTGGGTAGGAGGCAGGGGTGCAGGAGGGAGGGCGTCCTAGGTGTGGGTAACAGCAAGAGCGAAGGAGCAATATCAAGAAATTATTGTTGGGGGGCTTCCCTGGTGGCGCAGTGGTTGAGAGTCTGCCTGCCGATGCAGGGGACACGGGTTCGTGCCCCGGTCCAGGAAGATCTCACATGCCACGGAGCAGCTGGGCCCGTGAGCCATGGCTGCTGAGCCTGTGCGTCCGGAGCCTGTGCTCCGCAACGGGAGAGGCCACAACAGTGAGAGGCCCGCGTACCGCAAAAAAAAAAAAAAAAAAGAAGAAATTATTGTTGGAGAAACTGGAATCCCAATACATTGTTGCTGGGAATTTAAAGTGGTGTAGCTGCTTTGGGAAACAGTTTGGCAGTTACTCAAAATGTTAAACATAGACTTAACATGTGGCCTAGCAGTTCTGCTCCTAGGTATATACCCAAGAGAAATGAAAACACATGTCCACACAAAAACTTGTACACAAATGTTCACAGCAGCATTATTCATAATAGCCCCAAAGTGGAAACAACCCAAATGTGTATCAACTGATGAATGGATAAATGCAGCGTGTACACATTCAATTAAATATTATTAGGCTTTAAGAGGAATAAAGTACTGATACATGTTACAACAATGCATCTATCTGATGAAACGACTTGTATCCAGAATATATAATACAGTCCTACAAATCAGTAAGAATGAGATGATACAATTAAAAATTAGAAAAAAGATTTGAACAGAACTTATAAAAGAGGATATTTGAATGGCTAATGAACACATGAAAAAATGCTCACTTTCATTATTCTTTTGAAAAATGAACTAAAACCATACGAGATACCACTGCACATCTATCAGAGTAGTTACAATGAAATAGACTGTTAAGTGCTGGTGAAGATGGGAAGCAACTACATTCTTTTACATTGTTGGTAGAGTGAAACTGGTACAACTACTTTGAAAAAAATGTTTGGCAGTACCTACTATTGCTGAAGATATATATGCTCTGTGACCTAATAATTCTATTCATGGATATATACCCAATAAAACTGAGGGCTTATTTATGTACACAAAAAGACATGAACAGCATTATGGCAACTTTATTCATAATATGCCCAAACTGAGACAACCTAAATGTCCATTAACAGAATAATGAGTAAAGAAATTGTGACAGTCATATGGTGGAATACTACACAGCAATGAATGAGAATGAACTATTGCTACACATGATAACACAGATGCTTTCGCAGACTTAATGTTGACTGAAAGAAATTGGACACAAAAGAGAACATGTGTATGATTTCATTTACATGAAATCCATAAACATGAAAACCAATCTATAAGAATAGAAGTCAGAATTGTGGTTACCCCTGGTGGGGAACACTGGGAGGCAGCAGTGGGCCTTCTGGGCCCAGCTTGATCTGGATGGGGGTTACAAAGGTGTACACAGATTGTATTTGAAAAAACTAATTCAGTTGCATATTTAAGATTCGTGCATTTTACTGTATGCAAGTTACACCTAAAAGAAAATGCAAAGGTTCTTATCTTTTAGAGATAGATTTTGTATCCACAAACGAAATGATATGTCTGTGATTTGCTTTAAAATAATATAGGGAAAGAGGGTGGAGGTATGAATAAAATATGACTGGCCATGTGCGGACAGCTGTTGAAATCAGATGATGGGTATCTGGGGGGTTGTTATGCTGTTTGGTCTACTTTTGTAAATGTTTGGAAATTTCCTCAAAAAGTTAAAAAAATAATTAGCATTCATGAAAGTTTCATTCCAGAGTTAACTTACAGTTTCAATTGCCATTTCTATTGCTGCATTGTCTTCTGAGCTTGGACATTTCAGCAAGTGTTTAAGTGCCTGAAATGAGAATTGAATAGAAATTAAAAATTTTCAGACTGCTTTCACATTGGGAAAAACAAAGTTTTCACACAAACAAAGTAATCACAGTTTGTGAAAGTATCTTCATCTTAACCAGGAGCTTGCACAGTGTTGAGTCTTAAAATATATACTTAAAAGGCTGAGTGTAGTTTAAAAAGTGGAAGGATCCAGTTGACCCTTTGAAGAATCTAATTCTGATTTCAAATGAAATCAGAATGAAAAATGTGCCCTCTTTAGGTAGGAAGAGTTAATTATTTTCATTCATTTATTCACTCAACAAATATTTACTGACAACTTGCTGCTCTGTATATGAGACTGTGCTAGATGCTATGGAAAATACCAGGCCGTCTCTTTGTATCATGTACAATCTAATTGGAGAGATCTATGTGATGTGATGAAAATATAATTATTATAATCAAATATTTTAAGCCATAGTTGTCTAACTCCTGAACACCACACCACCACACCTATGAAGACGTTTAAAGTTATAAAAGTTTCAGAGACAAATGGGCAGTATTGCCAGTTGGCTTTACAGGTGGTCTGAAGAAGAAAACATGATTAGACATGAGGATGATCTTGAAGATAACACAGAGGAAAAGGACTTGAAGATGAACAGGTCTGTGGAAGGTGGGGAAGAGGGCAAAGAGGAACCCAGGTGGAGAACAGGGACGGGAGAAGGCTAGCGGAAGCGTAGGATTCTTCAATGGAAAAAGCTAGATGCCAGATTGGGAAGTTCAGGCTGGTTGGTCAATTGTGGAAATTCTCTTGAGTGCCAGCTAAGGAGTTTAGACTCAGTAACTAAGAGGCCAGAACAGCAAATTGATGGCCTGAATTCATACACAGACATGTTTCTTTGGCCAGCGAGATGTTATACAAATATCTGGGTCTATATTTTAATATTGACCCAGACTTGTGTTTCTTGTGAAAAAATCCTATGATCTGAGCTAGTAGGCCCAAACTCCTGAATGGCAACACTTTTTTGGAGGTGAGAAACAGCTGTTCCTTTCAGACAAAACGCGTCCCATCCAGCAGTCCCTACCCGGTCACTCAGTGAACGCACAGCCTGACCCTGCAGCTTCACTTGTTTACGTCCCTTGCTTGAACACCGTAACCCCTGCTTTAGGGGCTCTTTGTCAGTCGAAGTTAGTACCATTTGGGGAACAAAATGAAGGATGAGTTATAGACAGAGAAGCTAAAAACGAGGAAAATAGGAAACCATTGCCATAATCTAAAGTGAGGTGACCCAGGTTTGGATTATATGGATGGTAGTTAGAACGAAAAAGAGAGAGCTGTGAGAGAGGTTACGAAGGCAGAATGTGACTGGATGTGGGAGAGAGGGGAAGAGTTTAAGGCTGACTCTGAGATTTCAAATCTGGGTGTCTGGGAGCGTAATATATTTTAAAATATTACTTAAAATAATATCGTTATTTTAATGATTATCATTATTTTAATACCATTATTTATTTTATCTGATCATTCCTGCAGAGTCCAAAGTATGTTTTCTTGGCAAATACTCACTCGTGAATACTGGCCACACAGCAAGAAGAATTTTCCAGCCTGAAAATGTCTTTTTTCTCCTTCGAAATATAAGGCAATGCTTTGATAGTCCTCATTAGTAGTGTCTTCAGAACCTACAACAGAAATTCATTGAGTAAAATATCTGAGCAAAACTTGTTTACCTCTTATTGCTAATCTAAAAATAGGATCTAAAAAGAGGCGATCTAAAAAGAGGTGATGAAAACCTTTTAACAGCAAATATTATTATCAGTGTCTTTTTCATCACAAAACACATTCACCATAATAACCCCACATATCAATTATGTTCCATCTTCTTTTTGCTCTAAATAACAATCAGGAGAGGAAGTTATGACGCTTTGTGAGAAGCTGGGTTACGGTTTGACATTACCCTTAGTGACTTTTATCTTTCTTTAAGAGTCTCAATCTTATTTCCTAAAACAAGGAACAATCCAGGATTTCCCTAGGGTTTCAGAACAATCAGGAGCAAAGTTAACCATAATGCAAATGTAATCCATCTCCTTTCTCCAGTGCCCAGTTTAAACAATAGTCTGTATGTATTTGTCAGACAAGGGAGATGATACTCAAATGGACAACAGATGCTATTTAAAGATAATTACTGTTTTTCCTTTTTAAAAAAAATATTTATTTAATTAATTAATTTTTATTTGGCTGCACTGGATCTTAGTTGTGGGATGCGGGCTCTAGCGCCTTGACCAGAGATCAAACCCGGGCCCCCTGCATTGGGTGCGTGGGGTCTTAACCACCAGGGAAGTCCCTTTTCTGTTTTTCTTTTACAGGCTTAAACATATTAAGCACAGAAGACCCCAAAGCTGCTGGAATTCCAATTCATTGTTTATGTTTACGCATGAGAGTTGGAGGCCCAGTAGGGCACCAAAGTATAAGAACAGCTCTGTGTCTCCAGACCAAGGCAGATATGGAGTTTATAAAAGAAGGGAGTAAAGAAAGGTGAAGAAAAGTGTGTTATGTTTTGGGAGTGGGAGGGCATATGTGTGTATATGTGTGTGTGCATGATTTAGGATAAGCCACATCCTTCTGAAATTAGAAAAACTTAAATGCTTTCGTGCAATGATGATTTGCAATTGTTAGGACAGAAATGTCATCTGTCATGTTAAACATTAATATTGGTAATGTTGCTTTTATTTGTATTTCCTTTTTTTCTTTAGCTCTTTATTTTCTCCAATTACCTGAATGACTTCCTAAGACATTAGAAGATGCTTTTACCTATTACTTCCCTTGAAGACTGAAACAAAAATTTTCTCATGAATCCCACCAACAATTCTTACAGTCATTTTGTGAATTGTAAAAAAACGAAATAACATAACAGGACAAATATTATAATTCCACTTATAAAAGGTACCACGAGTAGTCAAAATCATAGCGACAGAAAGTAGAACAGTGGTTATGAGGCTGGGAGGTGAGGGGAATGGGAGCTCTTGTTTAATGGGTATATAGTTTTAGTTTAGGATGATGACAAAGTTCTGGAGACGGATGTGGTGATAGCTGCACAACAATGCGAATGTACTTAATGCAACCAAACTGTTCACTTAAAAATGGTTAAAATGGTAAATTTACATTATGTATATTTTACAATAAAAAAGGAAAAAAAGAAGAAAAATCACACCACAAATAATGTTATACATGGCCCATGAAGTGAAAAATCTGAAAATTGTTTCAGTAATTTCTAAGAATAATTACAAACGTGGGAAGAAAACGTATAAGCCAGTATTCTCAGAATATAAAATTTTCTTTTGTACTTTCAAAATCTTTAAAAACCACATCACATATTCTCTTTTTTTTGCGGTACGTGGGCCTCTCACTGTTGTGGCCTCTCCCGTTGCGGAGCACAGGCTCCGGACGCGCAGGCTCAGCGGCCATGGCTCACAGGCCTAGCTGCTCCGCGGCATGTGGGATCCTCCTAGAACGGGGCACAAACCCGTGTCCCCTGCATCGGCAGGCGGACTCTCAACCACTGCGCCACCAGGGAAGCCCCCATATATTCTTAATTTATAACTCAATTAAAAAAATTTATGAAAACATTTACTTTTTCAAAAATCATTCTTCATTTCCTATTACCTTCATCTTGGAACCGTGCTTTACCAGGTTCCTTGAGCAGTAGCAGGATTTGGGGAACCTGGCCTCTCGCAGAAGTCACCCAAAACACCTTAATTTTTGAAAATGGTCTTATAATTCCGTCTCATCTTTAAGGTATAGTAGGGATCTTGAAATCTAACAAGTTACATATAGCTGGTGTGTGTGTCTGTGTATAAATGGTGTGTGTGCACGTCCTTGTGAATATAAAAATCTGATCATTAGACCATAAGAGTCAAAGCGTTCCTTTGATAAAGTCTTTAAGAGAAATTAGGGAATAAAACGATATTTACCGATAATGTCCGCATAGATTTCCATTTTGTTGTGCTGCTGAGCCAGTGTGAAAGCTTCATTATTACATTTGGACATAACAAGAAACTGGATGGCAGACCCGTAGTCACCTAGCTGTAGAAAAAACCTGAAACAAAGTACTTTAATGAACTTGACTCATTTAAAAGAAGTTTATCATTTACAAAATAAGATCTTTTTCAACCTGGAGAAACAATTTAAAAGTAAAAATGTATTCAGTAAACTGCAGTTCTATACCATATGTTTATATTTGGAAAACATACTCTCATACGTTGACCACAACAAACAGCCTTTGAATTTAAACACTTAGATATAATTTTTACACCCCCCCCCAAAACAGAATAAGTATTCCATTTGAATCGATTTTTTGATAAGAGGAAGCGGGGGCTCTCTTTTAAGGTTCGTTTTTGGAAGTCCAAAAATATTAATGCGTTATGTTACCGGGCTACCATCTTGGCTCCATCCAGGGACTGGGTTTCTCTGACAATACTGACAGCCTTTTCTGGATTGTTGAGGTGGTCCAGGTAGATGCGGATCACGCTGTTCCACTGTTTTGCGTTCTCATAAGCCACAACAGCTTCTTTGTATCTATAAGAGATACTTATTTCAGACAAACTTTCTTAACACTGTCACATTTGGGGAAAAAAATGTCAGTAAATGTTTGGGACACTTTTTTATTGATGGTGGTTGCTTATTTTTCTTGAACTTCTTCATTTTTTATCAGAAAGAATACCAGGAACAATTTCACTAAAATATGTTCTTTTCAGAGGTTTGATAAACTAACAGTAAAATACCAATTTTACTGTTTTCTCATCTGAACCATATATATACAATTTTTACATCTTATTGTTTTTGTTAGAGTGGAAAGATTATAATAGTAATATAGGCTTATTTTAGAAAACAGAAAATAAGGCATTTTTCACAATTAGAGACATAGCTTAACAGTGATACATAAAATCATTGTGTGTTGACCTCTAGACAGAGCTCAAGACTTCTGTTCAGTCCCCATGAGCTCTCTAGCTCTTTCCGTTTTAACAAGACACTTAATGTACATCTCTTTCTTAAGGTTACTTTTCTAAAAGTAGAAGGAAGTAACCTTTCAAAATCTCTTAATACATATTGCTAAATAACTTTCTAAAGACTTTAGAAATTTACAGTCTCATCAGTCATGTAAAACAAGTGCTTTTTGACAATATGGTTATTAGTTTAAAATAAATCTTTTCCCAATAAGTTAAAATGATATACTGTTTGCTTTAATTTAATTACTGTTAGTGAGATAGAACTTTTTCACGTTTGCATAAAATATAATTTCATAACTGTATTTCTTCCTTGTCTTTAGCCCATTTCCTCCTAGTGCCTTTGAGTTTCTTGTATTAAAGTTCCAGGAAATATTTGTATATTTAGGATACCAACTATCCATTGCTATATTTTAATACTGTTTTGTGGCTTAAACAGTGCAGCCATAGGCATGAACTTCATGTTTCTTCCCTTTTCTTTTCCTCTGCATCTGTAAGTTATCGTCCTTAATAAAATGACTATTGCCTAACTTCATTTTCATGCCATATTATATCAAAATTTCAACTTCTAATATTTAACCCTCAAGTAAAAATGAGATTTTAGTCCATATATGAATACATAAAGGACTGACTGAGGTATATAAAAGTGTGGGAAAAATTTAATAGTCTGGCACTTCAAGCCAGGTGAGGAGTAAAGATATCTTCTGTCTTTCTGTGCTCTGCCTTTCTTAGAGGGTTGCAAATATCAATAGTTAATTTATAAAACATTCTTTTAAATTTGTATAAAATTGAGAAATTGTACAAACCTTCCATCTGCTTCTTTAGCTTTGGCATACTGCAAATGAATCTTTGGAGAAGAAACATGAGGCAGAAGTTCACCAACTTTTGCCCTAGAAAGGTAGGTTTAGGAGAATAATATCAGCACTACATTTGCTCTAAAAGTAGCTTCCTACAATCAGATATTCATTTTTAGGATTCAAAAAACAGTTATCATGATCTTTAAAAAATCTTGGCCTCCTACAGGTAAAAGATTTAATTGCTCTTTTTCCGGCCCGCAACCCCACTAGCCCACCCTCTGTGGGAAAATGAAGGTTAGTTCATTAACTCTTTGGGGACAACAGGGCTTTTTTATTCTAGCAATTTATCTATCAGGTATTTCCCCATATTAAACCAAGAAAATGTGCTGTTCTTTGAAAAAGGAACTATTAATGTAAACTCATCTAAAAAGAAAAAGAGGAGATGGAAGGAAGGCCCAGATAGAGGCAACAATTGTACAGCTGGGAGGAGCAGCAAGAAAACCAGTGGGGAGATGGTCAACACACATTCATCTCCACACCTGCTCAGAACAAATTTTAGCAAATTCTTACCAGTTCTTACAGCGGATGTAAACAGATGCTGCTTTGTCATAGTAGAGACCTTTTTCATAGAGTTGAGCTGCTTCTGAAAATTGCTAAAATAATATGAGATTATCAAAATACTAAATTTATTATGTATGAGACCACATGAATATTTATTCACAGAAAAGTCTACCTTCATATTCTCCAATATGGCTCCACAGTCTCTTTTAAGGACCCTGCTGGGGTGCTTGAGGGCTAGGCTAACCCCTCGGCGGATGTCTCCCATTCTTATGGACATCTGGGCCACGCCAGCCAGACATACCTCATCATGTTCCTGAAATTAGAAGGCAAATAACTAATGAATCAGACCCTAACTTAAAATGATGTATTCTAGCCAAACAATTTAAATCTAAAATGAGCCCAAAGGTTATGGTTTACTTTCATTAATCTTTTTCTGGCAAATCTCAAGATTTTGAAATAACATTGAGTCTTTTTAAAAAAATCATCTGTTGTAAAGTTATATTTTTTTCTTTAGAAGTCTAGATCTTTTGTGCTCAAGACCAAATTTTTACTGCCCCTCTGTCGTAATACCTTGCATTTCTTTGTATGTCTTCTTGGTATAAAATTTTACGTGAGAGGAAATATACTGGGCACATAGCATAAATGCTATGTATGAATAACATTAAGAGAGAAAATATTTATCAAACTGAAAATTTCTCTACTAGGCCTGATGAAACATAAAACCTTTATTTATTTATTTTGTGACAGAGGAACTGAATTTTATATTTTATTTAATTTTAAATAACTTAAATGGCCACATGTGACTAGTGGTGACTGTCTTTAATAACACAATTAAGGACGAACTTAAATAGATGCAGCCAAACAAAGAAAACGTCAAAACCCCAAGAGATAAATGAACAAAGGATATAATCAGGCAATTCATAAAAAAACATACAATTGGCCAATAAATAAATAAAACATGCTTGACTTCACTAATAATCAAACACACACAAAGTAAAATGAAATACCTTCTTTTTTTTGGTTGATCAAATTGGTAGAGATTGGTAATGTTGAGAATGTGAGGGAAACAGACACTTTCCTACACAACTAACAGCTGGATGAATTACTACAAGTTCTTTTGGAGAGCAATCTAGCAGTACAAAAAATTAAAAGCACACATTTTATGACCTAGAATCCCACCTGTAAGAATATATCCTGCAGAAATACCATTTTAAGTAGCTAAAGATATATATACTAGGTAGAATATTCACTGTGGTGTTTTTGATAGAAACAAAACCCCAAACAACTACAATATAATCAGTAAGGGAGTGGATGAAAAAAACATGGTACATCCAAACAACGAAATTTTAGAAGCTCTTAAAAAATTAAAACATTCACAATGTACTGATTTGGAAAGACCATAAAGCAAAATGCTGCTTTTCACAGAATGGATTCTCAGTTGATCTTTGCTGAATGAATGGAAGTGAATGATTTCATTTTTAGTAAAAATCCCTATTATATACATATCTGTATGCTTAGCAGAGATTCTGGATGGAAATATATAAAATCATGAACAGTGGTTACCATTAAGGAGTGTGGATGGAGGAGAGAACGCTGGACTCTCACTTTGCAGGTTAACATACTTTGGTGATTTTTCAAATTGACTATACTGAAATTGTATTACTTTTGTAATAAAATGCTAGATATAATATAGAAAAGAAAAAGATTTTCAATCTTGACATCACCTAACTTAAAAACATCCATTTTTATCGCAAAATTTAGCTTCTGGAGCTAAAATTCTGGGATCATCTGGGATGGGAGAATGGACTGGAATGGTGGGGGTAAAGTACATGCTTACCAGGTTCATCACAAAAGATACAGCATAAGGAATAAAATGGCAGAACAAACTTTTATGGACTGGGAATTCACTTTCAAAGTGGTTACTGAAACTTTTTAAGAGTAAAAGGAACAGCTTTATGAAAATCAATAGCTAGCCTGTAATTGGGAAGAGATAAAAATCATACTCCCAACCTTAATATGAAGCTAATAATTAGGGTGTATGGAAAACACAGCTTTTTCAGACTGATAAAAATATTGTCAACTTCAGTTTTTAAGAGTCCAGTGTTTTAAAATGATTTAACCATATCCTTGCAAAGCTGTTAATAAACTGAAAAAAGGCTCACCTGCTACATAGGGAATAAATACAATGCAAATAAGATTATTTTTTAAAGGAAACTAACAACAAACCCAAAGATAATTATGCATATCTTATCTTTATTCAAGGTTTTACCTTATTATCACCTGTTATTCCTTTCTCATAATGAGCCAAAGCATTTACATAATCACCCCTGAAAAAAAAATGTGAATTTTAATACACATTTAAGTATCTTATTTACATATACAAGATTTAAAAGATCATCTGTCACTGAATTGCTTAAGCACATAAAAGGTGTGATATACAACATTTATACATGCATTCTTTCAAGTGCAGTCCATTATTTTGCTACTTTAGAAATAATTATTAAGCTAGATTTTGCTAAGACTGTAAGGTACTAACTTGGCAGTATGCTAGGCATTTTGGGGAAGCACATTAAATTTTATGGGTCACTTTTGCTTAATTATTTCCTTTAGGGCACTAAAGACAATCATGTGACCATAAAAAAGAATGTTTTTTCCAAACACCCAATATTTATAAGTACAATACGTATTAAGAGAATCTGGGTAGAAATGAAGGAAAGCACTGGGGATGACAGTATTAAGGGCCCTGGTTCTTATTCTGATTAGAAGTATTGTACATGAAATAAATAATGCCACTCCCTATTCCCATGACCAATGCTAACATGGATCTGCATATCTAGAAGTCATATTTATTACCTCAATTCATTTTTATTGCTTGGAACAGAATGGACCAGTGATTTACTTAAGATCAATTTGGAGATCCATTGTCCTCTGAGAAATCATCTCCTCCATAATAAATTAATCAGCTCTGAAAATGGCATTATTTGAGCTCTACCTTATCAGCTTAGACCAGTTATTCAACCTCTCTCATCCTCACTCAGTTTCCTCATCTGTTGGTTACAAGGAATTTTCTGGAAGAGAAGCCGATTGAGAACTTTGTTTTGGACAGCCCAGGGCTTCATAGTCAGCACTGTTCCTAAGTGCGAATTTCTAATACTTGGACCAAATTACATCAACACAGCTAGAGATGTCTCCTGATAGTTCCTCCTTCAGGAGCCTGAGGTTTTCCTTGGGCAAACCCAGTTAGGAGATGCTAAATTGTGACTTTGGAACTCTCACTTTATTTTTATGGTATTTTAGTTCACTCACTTTATTATTATTTTATTTTGGAACTCTCATGTGGATCTAGCTCATTATTCTAGTGCCAGGCTGGAGAGCTAAATCCCTCCCACAGGTGGCAGACTGGTCCTGCTTTGATCTAATCAATGGATGCAGAATAAAACAGACTGATGGAACCGAGCACAGGCCTAGGGCCTTAGCATCAAAATCAGCAGCTAGTGGCTACTAGGATATCGGATGATGATGAGATATACTTAGTTCATTACTATTATCACAAGGGAAAGTCTCCTGATTTTGGGGGCTGGGGTGTGTATCTAGATCAGGGTCCAGGGGTCAGCACAGAAATAGCAGTGAAAGTTTTGGGAATTGGTGGCTTCACGGTGAAGTGTTGAGCAGAAAGGGTTAAAAAAATATCAAAAACATCACAGGCTTTCAACTGGCTCAGCTCATCTGACTATAACGAGACAGTTTTTGAGGGTCTGCTACAAAAACTTTGATTCTCCTGAAAGAAGAGACAATGGAAGTTTTCTGGATGGTTCCAGGGCTTACTTTGGTGTTTGTGCTCTGACAGGAGATGGTGGGTCATCTCCCAACGTATTGACCCTTTTTACTCTAAGACCCAGTCACTCTCAGGACAGACACGGAGGGCCTTGTCCATTGTGTTATGTACTAAGATTCCTATTTGACCTTTTCAACATATAGATTAATTGTATAAGAGGCAGAAATGTGCCAAATTTAGATCAAGGTTGACTAAGAAGAAATAAAATCTCCAAAAGTTTTTATTTGCAAAATGGAAAATTTTAAATAAGGTATCTTGGTTAGAAATGAAAGAATACTTTTGATGGAATAATTTCTACAACTATTATCTGTCAAGATTCTCAATGAACCTAAAGTCTATAGAAAACAAAGTGGAACTATATAAAAATGTTGTTTTAAATGCTAGAACCATATTTTCTTTGTTCAAAAAACAGTATTTTTCCCATTTTATAGTTTTTGAAATTGGAATGTATCCTATAATAAATGTCAAAAGAAATTGTCCAGTTGTGATGTAACTGCCATTGCACATATACCTGTGAACTTATATTTGCAAATGAATTATTCATTTTTTGTCTCTGCAGGTATCTGCATTAGTGGCATTAACCATGGCTGAAGGTGAGTTTACAATTGGATCTTGAATGCCTCTAAACTTACACTTTTATGCAGCATTGAAATGTATAGTCTGTCAATTAAGACTACTGACAGTTAAGACCATCTAGCAATTAACAGCACTAGAAAATTCTAAATCTCTCAGAATGGATTATGGCATTTTCAAAGGTAGGAAAGATCTGTGAAGCCTATTCATCATGCATCATGAAGGATTATTATTCTAGCACTATATATCCACCTGTGAAAAGTTTCTGGCTTGATTTTCAACATTAACTGTTGAATTTTTATCTATGTGCAATTCAATTTACAAAAGAAAAAGTACAAAGTTAAGCAAATAGAAGTTGTAGAACAAAGCCTGGTATTTTTCACTGTGCCTTGAAATCACACTGCAAATCCTCAAAGTATTCAAAGAGGTCAAGGTCATGCACTTAGGTTAAGAAAAGCAGAGTCACCCCCAATGTTTATGTGTAACTGTTGTTGGCCGAATGCGATTCAAAATAATATTTAGACTCTAAATATAGAAAAGGCTTAGACCCGAACTTAGACTTTGATGCTGAAAATGCAAGTGGATAAATACATGGATAAGACATCATTAGTTAGAATAAAACACTTTTTGGATATATAATTAATATGGCTTTTTCCACCTAAGAAACAATTATTAAATCAATGGATTTAATTATTAAATCAATGGCCTTATAATGAACAGCAGTTTAGAACTGAAGATATTCAATAATTAGATACTGACTGAAACATATAAAGACAAGTACTTACGTGAATTCAAGCTGAATAGCATATTCTTTTGATATAAACGGTATTTGGTCTGGGGCTAAACGCTTTGCCAGTTGTAGAGCACTGTCCCAGTGCTGTAAATCCCTTCTCATCTATTAGGAAGAGAGAGATATTAATTTCAAATAGCAAATTATTCTGCACAGTCACCATATAGTTTTTAATAAAAGTGATTACAGATACTTTTTGTTTAAAAAATGAAACTTGGTCTTTCCAAAGACAATAAATTACTATAGCATACATTCTCAATGCAGGTGACAGAGCCTCCAAAAGGGTGAAAATTGGTTCTTGGAGACCAAAAACATCTTGGCTATTACAATGGTTTGTGGCCCTCCAAAACTCAATCCTAAACAAAATCTTATTCTCTTTAGTATTTAATTTTTCTCCATAGGAAAAAATTAAATTGAATTAAAATTAATTCAATCAGCTAAATTAAAATTAATATTTCTTCTTAGAGGGGAGATAATAAAGAAAAAGTTGAGAAATACTTTACTATAGGAACTGATGTTATTTTCTGAGAAAATCTGAACCTATATCATGAGATGAATAGTAGCAAACGTAAATATAACGTGAACGTGTCTTTCTCTCTGGCTCCCAAGGTCTTTTGGCTGTGTCTGGTACACAATTCCACATATAAACTAACCATTAAAGATTAAACCATTAATTTTTTAGAGTTCATTCCTCACTTTATTCACTCTTTGTAAAGAATTAATAATGGCTAACATTTTGTAAGTGCTATTTTCTGCCAGGTACTGTTTTAGGACATTAGCCTATTTACTTTTCACAACTAGGCTTTTTGTAATGAGCTGCTCTTGTGCCCATTTTAGGGATCCAGAAACTGAGGCAAAGAGAGGCTAGTTTTGCACACAAAGTCTCATTGTTAGTGTGTGGCAGGGCTGGGCAGTAGGGCTTTGTTTCCAACCTCTTTACTTAGCTAACCTATCAGTCTTCAAAGTGAGGTTAAAGGAACAACAGGGTGCAATCACCTCTTTCCACTGTGAAGCCATCACCTTAAATCCTTTACAAATCCAGCAGCACACAAGTGTCCACAGCTAATGCAGAAGAGCTGGGATGACATCGTTGCCCTCACTCAGTGTAGCCATGTTCCTACTTCAGTGCTTACCAATCCAAGTTCTGAAAATTTCCCAGGGTGTCCCCAATGAGCTCAAATAATGTTGTAAAATTATCTATTTTTTTCTTAAAACAAAAGTAATTTAGTTCACTTAAAATTTAAAAATGAAAATTTGCTATAGAACAATTTGAAAAGAGAAGTTGTGAAATCAACAGCAAATATGCTTCCCTCTATGTGGTTGTAGAAATGCTGGCTGGGGTGAAATAATGTGAGTGTCAGCAGCCACCATCTCTGTCTTTACAGCCCTTCAGGCACTGTTCCAAAAGATCTAATCTCATTATTAAATCTTTACAACACCCTGTGGGCTAGATATTGTTATCCCTCCTTTAAATGGGATCTAGGGCACAGAGAGATGAAATAACTTGTCCAAGGTTACACAGAGCTGGGATCTGAACCCAGCCACGTCCGACTCTAAAGTCCACGTTCTTAACCGCTACTCTACACAGCCACAGCTCTCTCCTTCCTTGCGTTGAACTAGGTCCTTCACTCCTTTCTGATCCTTCCCCTGCAACACTCACCTCTGGGAAACTGGTGATGATACACAAGCCTTAACCCCCTCTTCATACACAACAGAATTTCACATAATAAATAAAAGACAAATGCGCCTCAATTTTCCCATTTGGAAAATAGAGAAAATAATAGTATTATCTCACAGGACTGTTGTGAAGGTTAAATGAATTAAAATATGTCAATGCTTAAAAAAGTGCCTGGCACATGTGAGCACTCAATAAATGGTGGCTGTTCAGAGATAAACCCACGCACCTATGGTCACCTTATCTTTGATAAAGGAGGCAAGCATATACAATGGAGAAAAGACCGCCTCTTCAATAAGTGGTGCTGGGAAAACTGGACAGGTACATGTAAAAGAATGAAATTAGAACACTCCATAACACCATACACAAAAATAAACTCAAAATGGGTTAAAGTCCTAAATGTAAGGCCAGACACTATAAAACTCTTAGAGGAAAACATAGGAAGAACACTCTGACATAAATCACAGCAAGATCCTTTTTGACCCACCTCCTAGAGAAATGGAAATAAAAACAAAAATAAACAAATGGGGCCTAATGAAACTTAAAAGCTTTTGCACAGCAAAGGAAAACATAAACAAGACGAAAAGACAACCCTCAGAATGGGAGAAAATATTTGCAAATGAAGCAACTGACAAAGGATTAATCTCCAAAATTTACAAGCAGCTCATGCAGCTCAATATCAAAAACAGAAACAACCCAATCCAAAAATGGGCAGAAGACCTAAACTGACATTTCTCCAAAGAAGATATAGAGATTGCCAACAAACACATGAAAGGATGCTCAACATCACTAATCATTAGAGAAATGCAAATCAAAACCACAATGAGGTATCACCTCACACCGGTCTGAATGACCATCATCAAAAAATCTACAAACAATAAATGCTGGAGAGGGTGTGGAGAAAAGGGAACCCGCTTGCACCGTTGGTGGGAATGTAAATTGATACAGCCACTATGGAGGTTCCTTAAAAGACTTAAAATAGAACTACCATATGACCCAGCAATCTCACTACTGGGCATACGCCCTGAGAAAACCATAATTCAAAAAAAGTCATGCACCACAATGTTCATTGCAGCTCTATTTACAATAGCCAGGACATGGAACCAACCTAAGTGTCCATCGACAGATGAATGGATAAAGAAGATGTGGCACATATATACAATGGAATATTACTCAGCCATAAAAAGAAACGAAATTGAGTTATTTGTAGTGAGGTGGATGGACCTAGAGTCTGTCATACAGAGTGAAGTAAGTCAGAAAGAGAAAAACGAATACTGTATGCTAACACATATACATGAAATCTAAAAAAAAAAAAAAAGGTTCTGAAGAACCTAGGGGCAGGACAGGAATAAAGACGCAGACTAGAGAATAGATTTGAGGACGCGGGGATAGGGAAAGGTAAGCTGGCATGAAGTGAGAGAGTGGCATGGACAAATATACACTACCAAATGTAAAATATATAGCTAGTGGGAAGCAGCCATACAGCACAGGGAGATCAGCTCGGTGCTTTGTGACTACCTAGAGGGGTGGGATAGGGAGGGTGGGAGGGAGACGCAAGAGGGAGGAGATATGGGGATATATGTATACGTATAGCTGATTTACTTTGTTATAAAGCAGAAACTAGCACACCATTGTAAAGCAATTATACTCCAATGAAGATGTTAAAAGAAACAAAAAAAAATACTCTTAACATAAACATCTTTGTCTATAAAATAAAGAAGAAAGAAAGAGAAATGGTGGCTGTTTTTATTTGTGTGCGTTTTTGTAAGTTACGGAATCTGTCCTCTCTGGACACAGTCTGACTTCAAATTATTTGGTAATGTTACAATACCATGCCTTTTATGGCTCCACAGAATGCAGAATGAAAATATTTCTAAAGTTAAAGAATACTCAGGAATTCTTAAAGCTGAAGTCTGAATTCTAGGAGGGGGAAGGCATGTGGTATCTGTTGCTGAGAGATTTTTAACTGTACAAAAGGTGAGAGCCTCTTTGCACGTTTTTCCCCTCATTTGCTGCCATACCTCCAGGGCAGCAATGGGACAGCTGGATGCCAGGTACAGGTCCTGAGCCAGGTTGAAATCATTAGTAAACATGGCAAGATGTCCTGCCAAAAGACTGTAGTCCTCTATTCCCTACAAATAAAAGCAGTTTTAATGAGAAGAAATACAAGGTTTTTTTGTTTTTTTTTTTTTTGCGGTATGTGGGCCTCTCACTGCTGTGGCCTCTCCCGTTGCGGAGAGGGGGGGCTCACGGGTCCAGCCGCTCCGCGGCATGTGGGATCTTCCCGGACCGGGGCACGAACCCTTGTCCCCTGCATCGGCAGGTGGACTCTCAACCACTGTGCCACCAGGGAAGCCCAATACGAGGGTTTTTTATTTAAGGACTGTACTTAGGAGGAAGTGGTAGTGGTCTATCAATTAATTTGTTTATGAGTTAGGTAAGATTAACTGCAGAAATTTTAAATGTTTGACTAAACACCATTTAAATGCTAATCTGATAATTCCCATAAGATGCTGTTTACCTTTATTTGTTCCAAGGACATCACCATGCCAACGTTTCCAATTGTTCGATAAACACGGATTGCAAACTCCACTTCCATGTGGTGTAGACAAGCTCTGGCCAACTCATTCCAGGCAGCATGATCATTCAGAATCTTGCACATTTCCCAAGCATCAGAAAATCTAGCAGTTGAGTACATAAGCTTAATCACGGAGCTCTATTTGCCCCCTATTAGGCAATTTTCAGATTGTATATAATTTAATGTTATGCCCTAGATAAATTTTGCAGAAACATTTCTTAATCTTTAGTCATTTTCAAGTTATGAAAAGCTATATAAACTTTTCTTCCAGTTTTATGCAGATGTTTTTTCTTGAATTTCTTGAATTAATCTGAATCTATTCTGTATAACCACCTTCCCTCATCAACAACTAATTCTGTTTATTTATTTTTGGTTTACTTCACACACAGATGAAAATTATTTTTGTTCTCACATAATTCTAATAAAATTAGTACTCTAGCCCTATAAACTGGGAACTTTAAAACAGAGGTCAGCAAACTATGGCCCACAGCTGCCTGTCTTGGAGAATAAAGTGTGAGTGGAACACAGACACTCACCCGCCCGCTCTTTACGGACTGTCTTGGCTGCGCTTGCACTGCAACTGACCTAAGTAGGTGTGACAGACGCTATGGCCCTTAACGCCTGAAATACTTACCATCTGGACCATAACAGTAAAAGCTTGCTGACCTCTGGTATAAAACTTAACCATAAATACCAGTGAGATTTTTTGTGGAACCCCTACATTAATGAATATGTTACGCCTCCCCCTCTATTCACTGATGCATTTTTCCATCCAACACACATTCACTGAGCACCATTATGTGCCAGGAACCAAGACGTAAGGCTCAAATGCAGATCACTGTCCTTTAGGCAGTCATACTTGGGGAAGGTGGAAGAGCCAGGTAAGAAAACAGATGACTATGACACAGTATGACAAAGGTACTGGAGTGCCTACAATATGTGAATCTTTGTGCTAAGTGCTTTGTATAAATTATCTCGCTGGATCACCCTAACGACCCTATCCACTATGTATTATTATTATTTCTCCTTTAGAGCTGAGGAAAGTGAGGCTTAGAGGCCTTAAAAATCCAGCCCAGGTCACACAGTGGTAAGAGATAACATGTGCTAAACCACTCTGCACACTGGATCCTGGTTCTGAGGCAACACATCGGAAAGGCCCTGACCTAGACTGCCTGTGGTCGGGGCTTCTGGGAAGGCTTCCTGGAGGAGGAGAGCGCCCCACTGTATGGTGAAGAATGAAGAGTTACTATCTACAGAGACAGGGAGGGGCAGCCCAAGATGAGAAAGCAGCTCGTGCCAAGGCAAGAAATCATGAAAAATACTGAATCCAAGCAGTCAGTGCACGGAGAGGAGTGGAGGAATGGGGACAGATGAGGCTAGTATTAAATCATCATGAGCCTAGCATGTCATGCTGAGGTCCCTGAGAAGCAGGGGTTTCTTCCTAAAGGCAACAGGAAGTCACTGGAAGATCTTCACCAGGGAAACGACAGGATCAGATTCACATTTTCCAAAGTGTGTACAGAATAGGTTAGATTGTCATGAGGCTACCATAAGAGAGAGTAGTCAGGAAGTGGTTCCGCTATACATTACTCCACGTGAGGGCCTGAGTTAAGGTGGGGGAATAGCAGAGGACAAAAGGACCTGGTGTATGTGTGTGGGGGGTGTGTGTCTGTGTGTGTGTGAGGGTATGTGTGTGTGTGAGGGTGTGTGTGTGTGAGGGTGTTGACTGTGTGTGTGTGTGTGTGCATGTGAGGGTGTATGTGTGTGTATGTGAGGGGTGTGTCTGTGTGTGAGGGTGTGTGTGAGGG